>NC_085138.1:350362351-350686474 GCF_035046485.1 Aedes albopictus
ATTCTGAATCGTTTAGAACCCTTGATTGAGAAAACAGGTGTGCTGTCTAATACCCAATATGGTTTCCGGCGCGGAAGAGGAACACGGGACTGCCTTGCACTTTTAGCAACAAATGTTCAAATTGCATTCAACAGAAAAGAAGAACTAGCCGCGGTTTTTCTTGATGTCTCCGGAGCCTATGATTCGGTTCGAATCGATAAGCTGTGCTCGAAACTAAACAGTATTGGCGTTCCTATATTAATTTCGAATTTTTTGCTAAATCTCCTTTCAAAAAAGAAAATGACATTTTACTTGAACAACGTCGCTAAGATTTCCAGGGATAGCTTTTTCGGTTTACCGCAAGGCTCATGTTTGAGCCCGTTCCTGTTCAACATATATACGAATGATATGGACAATTGTATAGTAGATGAGTGTTACCTTGTTCAGTATGCTGATGATAGTGTCATTTGGATAACTGGAAATGATAGGATAGCTATGCAAACATCACTTCAACAAACGATGAATAATCTTGTTCTCTGGGGAGACTCGCACGGCTTTTCGTACTCAAACGAAAAAACAGAACTAATGGTTTTCTCACGAAAACGATCGCCTGCTAGCTTGAAAATTTTACTCTACGGCTCAGAAGTTAAACTTGTATACGAAACCAAATATCTTGGCATTTGGTATGATCCTTAAATGACTTGGAAAATTCACATTAATTATTTAATGAAAAAATGCCAAAAACGTGTAAACTTTTTGAGAACCATCACGGGTACCTGGTGGGGTGCTCATCCCAAACTCTTGTTGACGCTATACAAGACTACAATCCTGTCTGTATTGGAATACGGTAGTTTTGTGTTTAATCAAGCTGCAAAGACGCACATGTTGAAGTTATGCAGACTTCAGAATCGCTGCATCCGTATTTCTCTTGGACTGATGCAATCAACTCATACTCAATCGTTGGAGGTTCTAGCTGGAATTCCTTCGCTTTCGCTTAGATATTTTGAACTAAGTTGTCGATTCGTTATTCAGAGCTTCGGTGCTAAAAATGACGTTGAACGTGTTTTGGATAAGCTGTTTGAAATTAATCCCTCAAGTAAGATACTCGCCGCATACAGACACGTAGTTACCATTGATGTTGACAAAACACCCTCACTGGAGTATTTCGATTACGCGATAGACATTCACACTTTTTCTTTGACAGTCGATATTTCCATCCATGAGACAGTACGTGATATACCGGTTTGGTTAATACCTAAATTTGCTGCTTCCGCACTCCGGAGCAAGTTGATGAATGCAGGAAATGCTCAAGTGTTTTATTCTGATGGTTCCAAATCAGGAACTGCTGCCGGTTTTGGTGTATACAATGATCAGAAAGGCCATTCGTTCAAACTAAGTGAACCTTGTTCGGTGTTCTTAACAGAAGTACTTGCCATTTTTTATTGTTGTCAGCTGATAACGCAGAATGCCCCTTCTAAGTATTTTATCTGTTCAGATAGTATGAGTGCTCTAAATGAACTCAGTACTAATCGTTTTGACACAAAGGCGTCCCATTTTCTTTTGAAAATCAAGGAAATCGTATACAATCTGTCTCAGGCAGGATATACAATTGTTTTCTTGTGGGTTCCTGCCCATAGTTCAATCTATGGGAACGAAGAAGCCGATGCACTCGCAAAAGAAGGCGCGGTAAATGGACCTCTATACCAGAGGGAAATTCAAACAAGGGAGTACTTCACTCAAATAAAAGAATATGTTCGTTCAGAGTGGCAACAATCTTGGTGTTCGGATCAGATGAGTAGATGGTGTTTCTCCATCTGCCCAACAGTATCATGGAAACCATGGTTCGATAGTCTTTCCGTCTCTAGAAATTTTATACGTAACATGTCTCGCATAATCTCCAACCATTATGGCTGCAAATCCCATCTGTTTCGCATTAATATTTTACAGGAAAACATATGCTCGTGCGACAAAGCCTACGAAGATATAGACCACAAAGTATGGTCCTGCGAACGTCACAATACCAAAAGGAACGCGTTAATCAACAGTTTGAGGAGAGACAAGATGCCTACTGGAGTGCCCATTCGAGACGTGCTTGGATCCCGTAACATACCGTATTTGAAGCACGTGAATAAGTTTCTTCAATCCATTGATCAAAATATTTGATTCCATACCCTTAGACCCACAGTTATATTTTATCAGTATTTATATTGTAATTTCCCATCCCGTTTCCTAAATTTCCCTTTATAAAATATAATCATTTAAAAATGTTGTAATATAATTGAAAAAATGAAGCACGGCTCCGTGATGGTGCTAATTGTCGCCGAATGAGCCAATTAGGTTAAGGTTGTAGTCAATAGTTAGTAAAAATAAAAAAAAAAATAAAAAAAAAATGAGATTTACACGTCATGTAAACTTCATTTTAGTCATGTAAACTTAGTGCTATAATGGTTTACATGATATATCAAGTAAGTTTATGTTATATGTCATGTAAAAACTCAGAGTCATGTAGAATTACATGACATATAATGGAAATTTACATGATATTTTATGACTTTTACATGATATGTCATGTAAACTTCTGTGATATCCCACGCTCCAAACATGTGCATCATATGACACAGAATTTTACACTCCTTTTTCGATCTGTGTAGCTAGCCCTGGAATGGGCTTAATTGGCAGGTCCCGATCATCATTATTTGGGACATTGCGTGTAAGTCATGGGCCATGGCTCATGGCAAATTCATCATCCTAACTGCTACAAAGAAAGAAAAAAAAGTTTATTATGTATTTGAGCTTGAACCTGGGACCTTCTGATCCGCAGTCTCGAGCCTTATTATCTGCGCCATTTCTGATACTTGAATCAAAAGACATTAGAATACGATGGCATGACGTCTTAATCATGGGTAACTTTGTTTTAATTCGTGCTGGCAACTCTACGCGATTTTTAGTATCAACGTGACATACTTTTGATAATTAGTCATTGAAAACGAATTCCTACACAAAAACAATGTATGGACGAAATGTTCGTTACACAAAGGAGAAATAGCTAATTAATTTAGTCACTCAAAATAATGTAAAATTACATGACTTTTATATGTTAAATCGTAAAAATATCGTGTTTTTTCGTGATTTCTCAACTAAAATTATTGAATAGCTTCGAAATAAGCAATTTTAACACCGTAGTATCTTCGGCAAAGTTGTAGAGCATTGTACTAACTATATCCTAACGGTATTTTCGGCACCCTTTCGGAGCAATTTTCTGGATTTATGAGTTAATTTCTGTGAAAACGGTTAAAAAAACACAAAATCGATTTGATACACCTTTAAATCTTTATCAATTTGGCTCAATTTTGGACTGAAGACTTGTTTTTTCATGTGGATTGATAATTTGATGTGTCACGGAGAATCGGAGAAAAAAAGTTTCAAAGTGAACAGGTCTAATCTACATACTGTATCATGCTTTAATTGTGAAAAAAAAAATCGGATGGAAGCTCAGTGCACATCTATGATGCCTTTGGTACATTCATGGGATATTCCAGGCTTTCCAAACTATTCTGGAATTAGGAACTTCAAGGCTTACAGGCTCTACTCTTGTTCCTCTTCAATCTATCGGCATAATTCTTTCACGATTGTGTCTGTTGCACCTTATTATATTACGAGTATCTCTATTTGTTGCTTTTTGGGTGTCTACTGGCATACAAATGGACCCAATGTATTTTGAGGTATGGGTCGCAATATCTGTAAATCTTAGGATATTTTTATTGTAGCGAATGCTTGCGGAATGTAATCTACGCTACCCTTAGAACCTCAGAGTGCAATTCTGATTACTTAGTAACATTCACTTGGTGACGTAGGTCATCCAAACTATTCTGGAATTAAGACCTTCAAGCTCTAAAAACTCCACTCTTGTGTCTCTTTTCTTTGTCGATGTAATTCTTTCACGATTATTTTTGTTGTATCTCATCATATTTTGGGCATTTCTTTGTGTTACTTGTGCGTCCACTGACATACAAATGGTCTTTATGATATTTTGAAGTGCAGGAAATTACCCAAGAATTCCTTCAGACGTTTCTCGGAAATTCCTCCAGGAGTCTCTTAGAAATTCATCGTAATGTTCTCCGAGAATACCTCTACGAGTTACTATGGAATACCTCAGGACTTCCCGTGAAATTCTTCATGAGTTTCCCAGCAGTTTCTCAAAAATTTCTTCAGCAGCTATGCTGCAATTCCTTTAGGAGTTCCTCAGGAATTACTCTACGAAACTTTCGAAAAATCCTGCAGGAGTTCTTCGGGAACTCCTTCGGGAGTTCTTCAAGTTTCTCAAATTCTACGAGGATTCCACGGGAGTCCCCCAAAGATTTCTCCAGGAGTTCCTTGAAAACTCACCAAGGAAATTTTCCCAAGAGTTCCTCCAGAAATTTCTCCTGGGATTCCCCCAGAAAGTTTTCCTGGAATTCCTCCAGGGATTGTTCCAGCGATTTCTCTAGAAATTCTTCCAGGGATTCCTTAAGTGATTCTTTCAGGGATTCCTTCAGGAATACCCCCAGGGAAAGAGGAGAGAATACATAGGATAGGAAAATTGGATAATGAACATCTTGAAAACAGCAATCAGAATGATTATGTCAATCTGCCTAAATGTTTTAGAGAACAGCCCCATGTAGGCAATCGCAAACTTTTAAGAGAATCCTAAAATTTACTCTCCATTCAAATACTGAAACTGGCCCAAACGTTGCCGTTGTTCTTCTCCGGGACCCAGTACAGGAAACCATAGAATTTGACTTAATTAGCAAATTTACCCATATCAAAGGGCATTCATTGCCTTTCCGAGTCCACCTGCCGCAGCCCCCAAAAGCCATTTGCGTGCAGCCGTGTTCACACATTCAAAAGCCCTCGGAAAACTACGAATCAAATTATATCATTCACCGCGTCCTCAACTAACCCAACCAACCAACCGCTCTTGGGGCCAAACAATTAGAATGCCCTGATTTTCGGGGATGCTGCTGCTGCTGCTGTTGGCGATGCTGCAGGCCTCGATGTGTGTGTTTGTGGGACTGCCCGTCCACCCGGCGTCGACCACGTGTCTGTAACTGAAAAGGCTTAATTAATTGAACGGAGATGTAGCTAAGCGTAAAATTGAAAACGTCATCGCCACCACCAGCAGCAGCAACGGCATTGGTGGACATTGGAGCGCTGATGATGATGGTGATGAAATGGGATTCGTCCTCAATATACGGGAGGGAGCGTGCGGGTCTGTCCGGTAGGTGTGCCAAATGATACGATACGGGTCACTCATGTGCCGGAGGTACGTACCGTAATGTAGCAGACAGAATTCACATTCGCCGGGATGGTGATTTGATGAAGATTAGATGACTACTGTCGGGCTGCTGATGGGGACTATTGAAAATGGTAATGGGCTACTGATGGACGGATACTATTCGTCATGGTGTCTGATAGTTTTCCGGAAGGGTTGGATTCGAGAGGGATGCTTGCCTAATGATGGTCGACATTCATGACAGAGCTGGAGATTCATAAAGGATTCTTGTTATTATGGACAATAGAAGCTCTAGATAGAAAGTATTTCTTGTGAAACTAGGATTGCCCAAGTTATCACGCTGTTGAAGCTGTACGAATTGCAGCTATAACTCACTACCTATAATTATAGGGTGTGTATGCCTATTGGAGATAGTCAAACGATCTCAAATAGGCTTTTCTCTATCAAGCTTCATCAAACTCACAGTAAGATGAAGCATAAAATAAATAAAGTAAAATAAGTGAACTTAATAAAATAGAAAAAAAAATAAAAAAAATAAAACTAATAAAATACCAGACTGAATCAAAAAGGTCGATTTTTTGGAACAAAGCTGAAAAGAGTCGAAATTTCAGCGGGGTGAGAGCGATTGGTTGGCCCGTTTGAGTAACCGGTACATGATTATGTCGAATCACGACCCTCGCCATGTCATATTGAAAACCACACATTCTAAGGACACCACCCAGCTTCATCTAATTTTCCCAGGAAATCGTCTTGAAAACTAAATTATCTCACCCACTTCCACCACTACACTCAGCCAGCACAGCGGCGGCCCAAACCAATCAAAACCACGACAAGAAGCACAGCATCAGCCAGCAGCGGCACAGTAGCGTATAAAAACGTGTGCGCTCTCAAACGATCAACACGGCAAAAGTTGCAACAGTCATTCGATTCGATTTGGGAGCAAAGTTTTCCCAGAGTTTCACTTCACCAGCTAGCACCGTTCAGTTTCCGTGAGGAAAAAGATTCACGAAATGATTTTGTTTATTGTTGGAAAAAGGATTCAGAAAAGTACGGAGTTCTTAGGAAGTCTGGGCTGACTGGAAATTGGAGAAATTTCTTTTATTCTTTCCTGTTTGATTCTTTACTTTGTTTGTTAATTTTGTTTGTTTGCATTGTCAAATTGTTTATTCTTTAGTTTACTTTTCATTTTCTTTCTTTTTTCTCGCAGATTGCTAAAGGAATTGAACATATTCATTAAAATTTATGTATTTCATTGACTTTTTATTGCAGTATTGTATTCATTTTTTTCCGTTTGTTGGTGTCTCCCGCTTTATATGATTATAGTTCGGGCATTGATTTCATCATCTCACTCTAGTGGAATAGATATAAGCTCATGTTTCTTTACGCTTCCCCCAGGATAGCAGCATGAATCGACCTTCTCTACTGCAGTGATTTCCTTAGAAAAACAATTTTCCCAGCGAGAAACAGCTACCGTGCTACCGACAATCGTTTAGCTGGAGCATCCCAACAATAAGGTAGCTGTCTCGTGTACCTCACATATAAAAACAGACATCGAAGCGTAGCGGGTTGAAAACTTTACGCTACATCCGTTTATCGAGATTGGAGATCGAAAACGTTTGCAACGGGAGGTAAGATAGAATAAAAAACGCAAACTTGCTGCTGTGGCCGTTCGTGAAATGGGAAAAAAACTGAATCGCTTCCGAATTTTTCCGTACGCCCCCTGCCTGCTTGATGACATTCACCAGCACCTGTGTGCTGCTGGTAACGCTAACCTAAGGGAAAACTTCTACGGCAAGTGACGCTTACAGGTAACTGCAATTGAAAAGTTTTGACGGAAAAAATCTGGTTCGTAAAATAAAGCAGTAATCGGATTCTGTGAATTTGTCGACGTGGAATTTGTGGCGATGATGGAGTAATAGCTTAATTTAACACAAAAGACTCACAGACAGAACAGACAGAACAGACAGAACAGACAGAACAGACAGAACAGACAGAACAGACAGAACAGACAGAACAGACAGAACAGACAGAACAGACAGAACAGATAGAACAGACAGTACAAATCCAATCCAAATCCAATCCAAATCCAATCCAAATCCAATCCAAATCCAATCCAAATCCAATCCAAATCCAATCCAAATCCAATCCAAATCCAATCCAAATCCAATCCAAATCCAATCCAAATCCAATCCAAATCCAATCCAAATCCAATCCAAATCCAATCCAAATCCAATCCAAATCCAATCCAAATCCAATCCAAATCCAATCCAAATCCAATCCAAATCCAATCCAAATCCAATCCAAATCCAATCCAAATCCAATCCAAATCCAATCCAAATCCAATCCAAATCCAATCCAAATCCAATCCAAATCCAATCCAAATCCAATCCAAATCCAATCCAAATCCAATCCAAATCCAATCCAAATCCAATCCAAATCCAATCCAAATCCAATCAAAATCCAATCCAAATCCAATCCAAATCCAATCCAAATCCAATCCAAATCCAATCCAAATCTAATCAAAATCCAATCCAAATCCAATCCAAATCCAATCCAAATCCAATCCAAATCCAATCCAAATCCATTCCAAATCCAATCCAAATCCAATCCAAATCCAATCCAAATCCAATCCAAATCCAATCCAAATCCAATCCAAATCCAATCCAAATCCAATCCAAATCCAATCCAAATCCAATCCAAATCCAATCCAAATCCAATCCAAATCCAATCCAAATCCAATCCAAATCCAATCCAAATCCAATCCAAATCCAATCCAAATCCAATCCAAATCCAATCCAAATCCAATCCAAATCCAATCCAAATCCAATCCAAATCCAATCCAAATCCAATCCAAATCCAATCCAAATCCAATCGAAATCCAATCCAAATCCAATCCAAATCCAATCAAAATCCAATCCAAATCCAATCCAAATCCAATCCAAATCCAATCCAAATCTAATCCAAATCCAATCCAAATCCAATCCAAATCCAATCCAAATCCAATCGAAATCCAATCCAAATCCAATCCAAATCCAATCCAAATCCAATCCAAATCCAATCCAAATCCAATCCAAATCCAATCCAAATCCAATCCAAATCCAATCGAAATCCAATCCAAATCCAATCCAAATCCAATCAAAATCCAATCCAAATCCAATCCAAATCCAATCCAAATCCAATCCAAATCTAATCCAAATCCAATCCAAATCCAATCCAAATCCAATCCAAATCCAATCCAAATCCAATCCAAATCCAATCCAAATCCAATCCAAATCCAATCCAAATCCAATCCAAATCCAATCCAAATCCAATCCAAATCCAATCCAAATCCAATCCAAATCCAATCCAAATCCAATCCAAATCCAATCCAAATCCAATCCAAATCCAATCCAAATCCAATCCAAATCCAATCCAAATCCAATCCAAATCCAATCCAAATCCAATCCAAATCCAATCCAAATCCAATCCAAATCCAATCCAAATCCAATCCAAATCCAATCCAAATCCAATCCAAATCCAATCCAAATCCAATCCAAATCCAATCCAAATCCAATCCAAATCCAATCCAAATCCAATCCAAATCCAATCCAAATCCAATCCAAATCCAATCCAAATCCAATCCAAATCCAATCCAAATCCAATCCAAATCCAATCCAAATCCAATCCAAATCCAATCCAAATCCAATCCAAATCCAATCCAAATCCAATCCAAATCCAATCCAAATCCAATCCAAATCCAATCCAAATCCAATCCAAATCCAATCCAAATCCAATCCAAATCCAATCCAAATCCAATCCAAATCCAATCCAAATCCAATCCAAAACCAATCCAAATCCAATCCGAACGCACTTTACAACAGTGATCTGGATTGTTAAATTGCTTTTCCTTTCTGTCGGCTGCTGCTCGGAATGTACTTGATCAGCTTAATCTTTTACCCATTTGGGTAAACTTACCAAGCTTTCAGTCTTCCCAATCACAAACAACTATCCTTCGCGCACTTTTCTCTGAATCATTGCCACAGGAATGCTGGAAAGCGCTCTTCTGACCAAACGTTCCAAGATGCTATTAAGGGATTTTTCAATTTTCAATCCCGTAAAACTAGATCTTCATCGTTTTCCCAGCCCACGCACAGGCAGACACACACACACACCTTTTGCATTTCCTCCGCAATGGTTCCAAGAACCGGGGGCTGCAAAAGTGTGTCTAATCTCCAGTTCAACCCCAATGCCAACAACGAACGTCACCATCACCGTCATCATCATCATGGTCGTCCGAGAGCGATAAGGATTTGCTCCTTTCGGCGCTCCTCCAGTCAGTAGTGTCCATTTTGACCAAAGATGGTTACACAGATGAAAATCGGACGATTTACTCTCCAATTTACGGTATTAAAGGAATGTTGATCGTTTGGAATCACTTCCCGCTCGACCCCGACAGTAGGAATAAAAGGACCAACGGAGACCGTTCAAGGGTGGGCACGTGAATGGGTAGCGTGAAAGGTACCGTAGAAAGGGGTATCTTTGACAAGATAGAAAAAAATAAATTAAGAATTTTGTTTAATTTTTTTGGTTTGTCTTCTGGTTTTTTTTTCATCCTATACTCTTCATTCCTGCTCGTGTACTGATCTCACTTAATTTTGGTTTTCTAAATTCCTTTTCGTCTAGCCTACTGGTTGTTTAGCTTTTTCGGGTTTTTTGGTCTTGAGGGCATCTGTTCTCTTGGACATCTGAGCCTTTTTTCTGGATTTATGATCTCATTATATTCTAGGTCTCAGTTTTTTGGTTTCTTGTTTTTGTTTCTGGTTTTCTGATTTTCTTGCCTTTTTTCTCTGGGCTTTGGATCTTCTGCGCTTTCAACCTTCCTGCTGTCAGGTCCTATGGTCTTTGGTTAATTAGTTTTCTGCTTTTCTGATCTACCAATCTTCTTGTTTTTTTTTTGTTTTTTTTTTTTTTGTTATTTAATTCCCCAAAAGGTAATTAATTACATCTCATCTATCGATCTTCTTCTGTTTTGGTTTTCTGAATTTATAATCACATTATCTTCAAGCTTTCTGGTATTTTGGTTTTATTCTGGTTTATGGTTTTCTGGGCGCCCATTTTTCTGGATTTGTGATATTTGAAGCTTCTGGTTCTATGTTATTTGAAGTCTTATTTGGTTTATGACTTTTGGTCTTCTAACTTCTGGTCTTCTGTTCTTCTGCTCCACCGATCTTCTTGTCGTCTGATTTTTTGGTTTTCTTATATTTTGGATGTCCATTCTTCATGTCTTTTCAGCTTCCTGATGAGTACTGGATTTTTGAACTTCTTTTCTTCTGATTTTAAAGTCTTTTGTTTAAGTTATATGGAATCCAGATTTCCCTAGTTTTTAGATCTCCAGGTTTGATTTTATTTTCTATCTTCTTCGCCATAAGTCTTTTGGTCTTCTAGACTTTGTTCTGCAGGTGTTCTAGTCTTCTTGTTTTCTGGTCTTCTGGTCTTCTGGTGTTCTGGTGTTCTGGTCTTCTGGTGTTCTGGTTTTCTGGTTTTCTGGTCTTCTGGTCTTCTGGTCTTCTGGTCTTCTGGTCTTCTGGCCTTCTAGTCTTCTGGTCTTCTGGTCTTCTGGTCTTCTGGTCTTCTGGTCTTCTGGTCTTCTGGTCTTCTGGTCTTCTGGTCTTCTGGTCTTCTGGTCTTCTGGTCTTCTGGTCTTCTGGTCTTCTGGTTTTCTGGTCTTCTGGTCTTCTGGTCTTCTGGTCTTCTGGTCTTCTGGTCTTCTGGTCTTCTGGTCTTCTGGCCTTCTGGCCTTCTGGTCTTCTGGTCTTCTGGCCTTCTGGTCTTCTGGTCTTCTGGTCTTCTGGTCTTCTGGTCTTCTGGTCTTCTGGTCTTCTGGTCTTCTGGTCTTCTGGTCTTCTGGTCTTCTGGTCTTCTGGTCTACTGGCCTTCTGGTCTTCTGGTCTTCTGGTCTTCTGGTCTTCTGGTCTTCTGGCCTTCTGGTCTTCTGGTCTTCTGGTCTTCTGATCTTCTGGTCTTCTGGTCTTCTGGTCTTCTGGTCTTCTGGTCTTCTGGTCTTCTGGTCTTCTGGTCTTCTGGTCTTCTGGTCTTCTGGTCTTCTGGTCTTCTGGTCTTCTGGTCTTCTGGTCTTCTGGTCTTCTGGTCTTCTGGTCTTCTGGTCTTCTGGTCTTCTGGTCTTCTGGTCTTCTGGTCTTCTGGTCTTCTGGTCTTCTGGTCTTCTGGTCTTCTGGTCTTCTGGTCTTCTGGTCTTCTGGTCTTCTGGTCTTCTGGTCTTCTGGTCTTCTGGTCTTCTGGTCTTCTGGTCTTCTGGTCTTCTGGTCTTCTGGTCTTCTGGTCTTCTGGTCTTCTGGTCTTCTGGTCTTCTGGTCTTCTGGTCTTCTGGTCTTCTGGTCTTCTGGTCTTCTGGTCTTCTGGTCTTCTGGTCTTCTGGTCTTCTGGTCTTCTGGTCTTCTGGTCTTCTGGTCTTCTGGTCTTCTGGTCTTCTGGTCTTCTGGTCTTCTGGTCTTCTGGTCTTCTGGTCTTCTGGTCTTCTGGTCTTGTAGTCTTTTGGTCTCCTGGTCTTCTGGTCTTCTGGTCTTCTGGTCTTTTGGTCTTCTGGTCTTGTAGCCTTCTGGTATTCTGGTCTTCTGGTCTTCTGGTCTTCTGGTCTTGTAGCCTTCTGGTATTCTGGTCTACTGGTCTTCTGGTCTTTCTATCTTCTTCGTCACTTAGCCTTCTGGTCATCTGATTTTTTGGTTTTATTGAAGGTTATTTTTTGATCTTTTTGTCCACTAGTCTTCTTTTTTTTTCAGTTTGACACACACCTTCAGTGATATATGCAAAATTACGCCATCTAACGGTAAACTCTTCAAAAGAATTCGGCTATGCTATCTTTGGACGAAAAGTGGCACCCGAAGTCGCTTCCGGACAATCTGTGCCCACACTGTTGCGACGATACTGCTGCTGCTGGCTGGAAAAGTTGCGAGCGCTTAAAGATCGAAAAGGGCGGCGATGATGTCGAATGATGATGCTTCGCTTCCATCGTGTTTCGGTACTGTTGATGCTGTTGTTGTTGTTGTTGCCTTTGTCGGCGAAGGTAGATTAGATGAAAGGAAATCAGTGATTCAGGAGTGGATTTTCCTTTTCTGCTTGAGCACCTTGCCGCTCCGATGATGGTTGCCTGCTTGCTTGCTTGCTAGATCCACGTTGGACCTGGTTAAGGGAATGGGGGCATTGTTGTTCGAAAGCTCTCAACTACGCGCTCGCTGTGTTCGTTGAAGCGCTCGACATTGATTTCGAATCTGTTTTCATCTGGCGTTGTGTATATTCGTTTCTTTTT
The DNA here is from genome assembly GCF_035046485.1 of Aedes albopictus. Classification (NCBI taxonomy): domain Eukaryota; kingdom Metazoa; phylum Arthropoda; class Insecta; order Diptera; family Culicidae; genus Aedes; species Aedes albopictus. The sequence continues at coordinate 350,374,906 of NC_085138.1, forward strand.
TGTTTACACGATCCAATCGGAAGGTCATGACAAGGAAAGCGATTTCGATGGTAGATGGTTCGATAGCACGTTTCGGCGTTAGATGAGACGTGATATCGTTAATAGTGCTGCTTGAGTGGAATGAAATATGCGTTTCAAAGAAGTGAATTCTTCCAAAGTTCCGAATTAGCCATCTAGTTTTGATTGTACCCAGGTAACCAATAAGCAGTTAAAATTGCATTTATTTAGCACTATATGCGCCTTTACTGCTGGTTATTAAATGCTTATATGTCGTATATGCGCCATAAGTGCTAAATTAATGCAGGTTTTGGCCCAATATACGGCTGATTAAATGCTTATCTTTCCTATCCCCAAAAAATCGAACATAAACAAAAATATTTTCCCCTGCGCATTTCAGTCGCTTCATATTCTTCCCTTTCTATTTTTACTCACACTCTCCTGTGCGACTTTGGGGCTGTTGTTTATTTTTGCAGTTGTTTTTTGCTGTTCCCGCTGAAATTGGGATTCGATCCCACAATCCTCTGGCAGATGATGATGCTGAGCCGCGCTACAGGATGAGCTATAAACGATCAGATAATGTGCGTTGATTTTTTGATCTATTAAAGGCTTGAGTACCACACCGGCAGTTATTTTGCTGTGCCCGGACAACGGCTCGGACAAGTGCTGATAATTAAACCATCCACATAATACACGATGGCATAATTGGTTTCTTATTCCATGCGATTTATTTGGAAAATATTTGTTCTCTCATTGATTTATTTTGTTGCTACCAGTAAATGATAGGACATCTGAATGGTAATGGATCCTAGATTCTAGATCCTAGATCCTAGTCGTAGTACATGAACTGAAAAGTTGAAATGTGTAACAGTTTTAGCATCGCTCATCTCTTTTAGCAGTTTTTTGGCAATAAAGTAGCAGTTAGGATGCTTGTTAACCAAAAAATATCGTGCATTTGAAATGCTACACAACAGCTGTCAGATTTTAAGAAGCATTTGAATTGCTTATTCAGAGCAAATCAGCAGTCGAACTGCTATGATACAGCAGCAAGCAGATATAATGCAGTTTTATAGCTGAAATACAGCTTATTTAAATGCTTATTGGTTACCTGGGTAATATAACCAATATTTTTGAGTTCAGTTCTAAAATTTGTTTCTCAAACACGTCTTATGTTAAGTTCTTGTCGCTAGAAACATTTCTTTACCTACTGGTACTATTTGTAAAGACAAATTTTCAACTCTCAGAGGAATATATTCAAAGTTTGTTATGACAAAGCTACTGACACAATTTGTAAGGATGAGGACAAATTCTTCGACAATTCCTTGAAGACACTATGTTTAGGAACACCTCCATACGATTGATTTGGTAATTTATTTGGGAATCATATTGAAGAGTTTCGACAGTTTATTTGGAAATGTCTGTGGCAATTGATTTTTGAAATTTTTCTGGAAATTTCTTCTGACATTTGGGGATTTTTTTTATTATCGTCGTACAAACTGGAACGAAAGTTCTAAGAATTTATTGACTTTTTTTTACTCAAGTAGGGTTCACATATATATGAACGAAAACAAAATTGATAAAAATCAGGGTCGCCTAATTTTCCGGAAAAGTACAGTGGAAAACAAACAATTTCCACAGACACCTCCTACTTTGAAAAATCATAACTCAAGAACGAAGCATCGTAGACACATTTTTTTTAAATCGTAAACAAATTTTCTTAAAAAATATACAAAATACAAATTGTTTTCCACAAATTTTTTCACTTTTGAGGAAAATCGGCTGGAAAAGTCGAAAAAACTAGTAAGGAAGGCTGAAAAAATTCTCAAAAAAAAATTGGAATGGAATTACATAAGCTATATTCTGTGATATTTTCAAAATGTGTTTTTTTTTTCATTCCTAGGTTATGAACAATTTTGTGAAAATTGTCCAGATGCTGGTTGATCGTCGACCGTCTTGATTATTAATTTTTATTTCACGCAATTCAGCTTATGTAAATCCCTTCCAAAAATGTTTGTTTGAGAACTTTTCCAGACTTCGATAATTGTTCCGACTTTTCCAAACATCTGGATAATTTCCACAAAATTGGTCATAACTCAGGAAGGGAGGAAAACCATATCTTGAAAACTTTACAAAATATAGCTTATGTAATTTCCTTCAATTTAGTTTTTTGCGAATTTTTCCGAACTTCTTAAATAGTTTTTCCGACTTTTCCAACCGATTTTCCTCAACTGTGGACAATTTTGTGGAAAAAAATTTTCATTTTGTATTTTTTTTTCAATTACTGAGAAAATTTGCTTATGATTTAACAAAAAAATGTGTCTACGATGCTTCGTTCTTGAGTTATGATTTATCAAAAAAGGTGGTGTCTGTGAAAAATGATTGTTTTCTACTGGATTTTTCTGGAAAATTAGGCGACCCTGATTTTTTCATATATATGTGATCCCTATCTGCGAAAAAATTTTCTGAGAACCGCATATTTGCTCCTGTTTCTTTAGGCATTTTTTAAGGTGAGTGATGAACTATAATAAGTGGTTAATGAAAAAATGCATTAAGAAGCACGCCCAGCAGGTTTGTTTACGGGATTCCATCGATAGTTTTTTTTCTTTTTCATTTTTTCCAATTTTTAATCCAAGAGTTTCAAGAATCTCTCCGACAATTTCTTCTGGAATTTCTAATGCAATCTCAAGAGGCATGCCTTTGTCAATTCTTACACAAAATATTCAGACAGGTTTTTGTACTTCCCAACGGTTTGCTGAGACATTCCTCAGGCATTTTTTTTTTTCAAAAATTTCTTCAGAATTTCTTTTTTTTTCTCCATTCATTTTTCTCATGTTTCCTCTAGCCATTTAAAGGAAATTTTTATTCATTTGCTTAGGATTTCCTTCGACTTTTCGTTTTCAAAAAAATCATCCAGTAGCTACTTAAAAAAACCTTCAGCAATTTCATTACGATTTTTTTGACAATTTGTTCAGCAATTCTCTGGATTTTGATATGGATTTTCATCAGCCAATTCTTTAGGAATTACATCAATAACTTCTTGCGATACGCCTCCAGCTATTTTATTGAAAAAAAAACCTAGTCAAACAGTTTCTTAGCCACTTTTCTGTGAAATTCCGGAAATGGCATTTCGGAGATGTTACGGAAGAAATTTCTTTAACATCTGCTGAATGAATATCCAAAGAAATTGCCGGAAAAAAATCCCAAAATAGGTACCAGAGGATTTCCTGAGGGTATTGTCGGAAGAATCCTTGCATTTATTCCGATCGTAGACATTCCTGTAGGAATGACCAAAAGTTCATATTCCAAAATATACCAATAGAATTTCATAATTAATTGTCTTGGAAATTCTCTTTAAAAATAGCTGCAAAAGATATACCGCATTTAGTTCACCACTGAACTGCGAACTGCGACTTCATAAGTGCGAAAACGTGAATAAAAGTGCGCGATAGTATCAAACCAGGTTGATGTCTTCGGCGCACTATTTCTTCAATCTATGGTGAACAAGTGCTCTGAAGACACCGAGTTGATTTGATGCAATCGCGCACTTTTATTAGCGTTTTCGCACTCGTGAAAACTAGTGCGATAGTCCAGTGGTGAACTAAATGCGCTATATTGTCATAAACTTAAAGAACGAATTGCCGGAGAAATTCTTCGTGGAAATTACTGAAGATTTGCTCACTAATGCAAGAAATTCCTTATGGAATTGTCAGCACAATTCCCAAAGGTTGTATCTAAACTGAACCGGATGTATTTACTCATATTTTGTTTTTTTTTTTTTTTTGTTAAACAACGGAGCAATAATATAAATATCGCTTTTCATACACATTAAGAAGAGGGATGGAGGTATCTCGCATTTTTTTCCTGTTCATAATTTTTCCAGAAATATTGCTCAAACATGGTTTCTGTGGAACCAAAAACATTTTTCACCAAGAAAAAAAAACAAATCTGGAATCTCTGGAAGAATTTTTGTGAAATTTTAGAAAACAGTTCCCGATAAATTTCCGGAGACGATTTACTAAAGGGATTCCAGAAATAGTATTGATGATTTCCTCCTGCATTTTTTGAAGGTATTTCTTTGGTAAACTTCTCAAGAATTCCTCCATAAATTATTTTTTAGGAAGTGATCTCTAAATGTATCTAATTTATCATTAACTTACACTCCCGTTCAAAAGTTTGGGGTCACCCCCTCAAAAACATGTCATTTTTTTAGGCCCATATCTCCGCCAATTTGCGTCCGATTTCAAAACCCTAGGTTTCATTCAAAAGATAATAAGTCAAAGAAACTTTGAACATGATTTAAAAGAAACTTTTTCAAAAAATTTTGTATGTAAACTTAACCCAAAGTTGCCAAATTTTCTAAAAAATGAATATAAACTTACGGCAGTGTCGCTGGAAGTTGGGTCGACCAAATTTTAAGATGAGAGCGGTAATATGACCCATTTTCTATTAGCTTTCAACTGCTTTTTACAGAACTTAGCTAAAAAATCTAGAAAAAAAGTTATTAAGTAAATTAATCCTTGATGTCATCGACCAAAAGTTTGGGGTCACACCTCAATATGATGTATCGGCCAAAAGTTTGGGGTCACTTTCGCAAAACATGGAAAAGTGATTTGATGATATCTTCGTCATCTATAGTTCAATTTTAATTATTTTTGGCTCATTTCAAAGATAATTAACTAAATTTACGTTTGATGTCTTCAACTTAACGTATTTAACGATTTTTGTATATAAAAATGTTATGTAAAGTTAGCACATTTTACCACGCTTCAAAAAATGAGGCAACTTTACGTTAAGTTTTAGTATGTAAATTTCAACAAATATGTGTGGTTCAATGTCTATGCAGTAAGTATCATTCATTTTGTTTCAAATAAGCCAAGAAGAATTAAAATTGAATGAAAGATGACAAAGATATCAACAAATCACTTTTCCATGTTTTACGATAGTGACCCCAAACTTTTGGCCGATACAGCATTTTGAGGGGTGACCCCAAACTTTTGGTCGATGACATCAAGGATTAATTTACTTAATAACTTTTTTTCTAGATTTTTTAGCTAAGTTCTGTAAAAAGCAGTTGGAAGCTAATAGAAAATGGGTCATATTACCGCTTTCATCTTAAAATTTGGTCGACCCAACTTCCAGCGACACTGCCGTATGTTTATATTCATTTTTTAGAAAATTTGGCAACTTTGGGTTAAGTTTACATACAAAATTTTTTGAAAAAGTTTCTTTTAAATCATGTTCAAAGTTTCTTTGACTTATTATCTTTTGAATGAAACCTAGGGTTTTGAAATCGGACGCAAATTGGCGGAGATATGGGCCTAAAAAAATGACATGTTTTTGAGGGGGTGACCCCAAACTTTTGAACGGGAGTGTATCTAGAAATTTGGGAATTTATTTGAAAAGATCTTTCGAATCTCCAATCGGTACATCCTGTGGAAATTCTTTCAGAATTATTTTTTTCTAACAGTAAGAAAACCCTTAGGTAGTTCTATAAGGAACTCAACCTTAAATTACCTGAGAAATCCGTCTAGAACTTTTTTCAACAATTACATTGAAAACTCGGCAATTCATTTAGAAATTTCCTCGAAAAATACTTGAGAAATATCTGAAATGTGCTCCAGAATGCTCAGGAATCAGTTCACAATTTCACTTCCGGTAAGTTCTTTGGGAACTTCTTCAGCAATGCCTGGAAGAAACATACGAAGACATTTTTGAAGAAATAATGCGATTTAAAAAAAATGGCGTATTATTTTAAGATTTTGCCAATTCTGGAACTATTGTAGGAAAAAAGTCAAAACAGTTTTAAGAAATTACAAGGGATACTCCACAAGAAATTGCGAGAAGAACTTCAGAATAACTTGCAGTAAAAAGTTCTTGAAATAGTTGCCTGAGAGATTCCAGAAGAAACTATTGGAGAAAATCATTGAGGAATTTCCCGAGAAAAACCCTGAAAAGTTTAGTGGGGGAATTCAAAAGTAATTGCCGGAAAAAATCCTCAAGAAATTCCAAAGCTCTTAAGGATTTTTTGAAAAATTCCTGAAATTTGTTTGGAGGAAATCCTAAAACACTTGTTTTAGAAATTTCTATGAGAATGGCTGGATAAATTTCTAAAGAATTTATCCCAAAATTTCTCAAGAACATTTCGAAATAGAATTTTTTTCTAAAAAAATCTGGAAAACTTTGAGAGGAATGTTTGAAGCAATCACCGGAGGAGTTTCTAGAGGAATCTCTAACGAAAGTCTCCGAGGAATTTCCGAAGAACTTTTTATAGGATTTCTTCAAATAAATTATCGAAGAAGTTGCTAAAGCATTCCTGAACAAAAAGCCAAAAGAATAAAAAAAAACCTTTCTGAGGAATTCCTGCAGATAATTCCAGAGATGTTTCTGAGGAAATAACGAGGGTCATTCTACAAGAAATTGCAAGAAGAATTTTTAAGAACTTGCAGGAGGAAATCCTTAAAATAATTGCCAGAGAAATTCCGGGAGATACTGTTGGATTACATTTTTACGGAATTTCCCGAGAACACTCTGAAAATAATGGTGGGGAATTTAAAAAGTAATTGCCGAAAACATTCCTTAAGAAATTGCAAATTCTTCAAGAAATTTCTGAAAAAAATCCCAAAAATATTTTTTAGAGCAAATCCTTAAAAACTTGCCGTAGATATTTCTAAAACTTTTTATCCCAAGAATAATTAAAAAAAAAATCTTTTACCCGAGTAGCTGGAAAAATCTGATGAATTGCTTATTCAGTTATGATTGATTGAATTACTGAAGAGCAAAAACTGATATTGGTTTGATTGATATAAGAGGTAAAAGAACAGAAATAATAGCAAAATCTAATATGGTGAACTACTCAATAATAGCTCGTTAAGATATTACAAGATCAAAACAATAGCAGCCAAGATTTGTCACTTTTTTCTTGGAAAAAAAATTCCAGCATCCAGCATCGAACCTACGACCTAAGGATTCACAGGCGGCGATGCTTACCACTCGCTCGCTGGCTCGCTGTTGTAAATCACATAGGAATAAGAGCATGCGGTTCTTCGTTTCCACAGTTAGAAAGGGGCACATGGCATTTCACTAACATCGAGCCATCTCTATCGGTGTATGTGTTCCATTTCGTGCAGAAGAGCTAAACTAGTTCTTATGTTGAAATTTTCAGCTATTTCGACAAGAACAAAAACAGATATCATATCACTTTGAGCTATTCGTGCGATATTCATAGACTTTTGAATAACACATCAAAATCACATCGAGCTATGACAGCAAAAAATGTTTGATTTGAAATATGATTTAGATATTCTCGTTTACCCCACAGTTTTTAATTGAAGGGCTTACTTTGCCTGCCATTGCGTGAATTTGTATATTGTAAGGCAAGTACAACGATACACTATGCCCAGGGAGTCGAGAAAATGTTCCCAACTGGAACGGGTATCGAACCCGCCATCTCCGGATTGGTGATCCGTACCCAGCCAACACACGATCGCATATGATGTTGAATAGGATGCTAAAGTGGAGGCGATATGCGTACATTTTACACACGGTCAAATGGGAGCATGTACGCATATGGCCTCCACTTTAGCATCCTATTCTACATCATATACGACTTCGTGTTAGCTGGGTAGCCTTAACCACTAGGCTAACTGGAGACCCCAGTTCAGGAACTTCTGCAACCCGAATAAACGCTGAGCTTCTACCAAAACTCATAAGGATATTCTTTACAAATTTTTAAAGAAAATTTTAAAGGAGATATTATTGATAGCATCTCCGAAATGTTCTTCAAAATTTCTCAAGAAAATGGCATAGGAATTGTTTCAACTAGTCGTTAAGGAATTTCTCCATTTTTATCAGTAATTCCTATAAAAGCTTTTTTTAGAAATTACACGGCTCAAAAAGGCTTTATTTCAGACATTAATGCAGGGGAAGATTTCTTCAATAATATCTCAACCAATCATGTTTATTCACAAGATACACAGCAGATCCCATAGTAAACCTAATTTCACGGATGCTCATCTCTTGTTTCATCTGCATTCCTTTGTGGTTCCATGTTAGCGAATCAACTATGATCGTGCTTCCGTTCCCGTATAAATAGACCCAACCACGATTGATGACAGTGTCCCTTGGGGCACGTCGTGATCCAAATAGCATTTACTAGGCAACCACCAGACTAGTAGATGTTGCATGTGTTCCGCTGCTAACGTACCGACCAAGTGCTCCCTGGTGGGTAAAATTTGTGTACCGTGACCTGCTCGCCCCCCATCACAAAATTCCAACCAAGAAACGAAAATAGGCAAAAAATTGTTTTTCTCAGCCGGTGCTCAACGGGAGCACTTGAGTGTACTATAACATCAACCGGCGCGGCCTCCCTGGTCGAGACAAATGGAGGGTAATTTTTACCTAAACCTTGGTCATTTGTTTCCCTGTCGAACACCTTCAGGCGGTTTCCCGAAATTGAATAACGCTCTCCTTCCGCGCTCCGGAGACCGTAAATCAATTTTCGATGGTTTAAACAATAGAATTCCTGGACAATTACTTCGGTTTCCAATCCATTGGGAGCTGGCAGCATTAATTCAAATATTCAAGCGCGTAAATTCTCGCAGCAAAAAAAAAAATCATTTCGCCAAAAGAAAACCAAATTGAATTCGATTGGGGCTTTCTGTGCTGCTCCGGTGAAAAGAAAATTGGTCAACCAGCGCTAGCAAATGGTCAGCCCTGAATAAAAGCCGTAGCAGCAGGTGCTATTTTTACGACACCAGTAGCGACTGGATAGTGCTGCACATGGCCTCCGGGGGCATGGGTTTGGAATAATCGATTCAATGGAATTCAGCTGGATCCCAAGAAGGGAACGAGAGCGGTGCAGTTCAACCGGCAAATGGGTTGAAATACGGTTCCGGGGTGGATTTAGGATTAGGCCGGTTCGTTGGTGGAAAAAGTTTGAGAGAAGGTGTTGCTCCAAGCAATGCACATGCCATATAAGAGTCACTTCAGCGCAAGTTTTGGTTGTATTTAAGCGAAGACGGCTAATAACAAGACAGCCAGCTCCCACCCTGTAGCAGGCGACATGGTTGGAACGCCCTCAACGATTCACAGGAACATTAAAACATGATTGTGTGCGAGTACATGCTAATACGTACACGTAAATTGTAGTATCGCACGCACGCTCATTCATGATGTTGTTCCCTGAAGACGTTCGCGGCGCTAGTGTGCTTGTAGCTCCCAAAGTATATGGAGTAAGAGGGTAGATGTATGTCTTGTTATAAGCCGTCTTCGATTTAAGTCACTGTGATTTACTTCCTGCAAACACTGTACTACTACACATCGCTAAAGATCGTTCTTAGCATGCATCACTCGAAAACTCCAAGTTGCCTGAAGGTCCTCCTCGAATTTGGTTCATGTCGTGTGTCCGTAAAGGATCACCAGTCTTTATAAGCGTTTGGAACATGATAAAAGGACATAATAAACAATTGTACACCACAATACTCGGTTCGTGGCTGCCGCTTGTCATCCTCGGTAACGCCCAATGCTCGCCAGATCACGCTGCACCTGGTCCACCCATGGTGCTCTATGCACTTCATGCTTTCTTGTACCAACCGGATCAGTAGCGATCACTAACTTTGTACACACTAAGATTCAGATGTTCCAGCTCAGTAATTTTTTCACTGAATTCAGTAATTTTTCCATCTTTTTACTGAGTTTTCAACAGCAGATTTATTTCGGTACACTCGGTAATCGTATTTACCGTTCACCAGTAACAATATTTAGGGTAATTCGCTAATTGTTGAACACTACCCAAATGTTGAACAGTTTCTGAAAATTTTATTATAAATCTAACTTAAGTAATTTTTGCTCAACGTAAACGTATGATGTAGATGCATATACATGTGTGTCACAATATTGCTTCAATTAAGTTACTAAATTATACATATTTTACGTCAAAAATATTGATTGAAAACTTTGTACCGCTGATGACACGAGAACTGCACAATTCTTAAGATTAATTTTAAGAAATTGCTGTTACGAAATAAGCTTTGCGGGCAAATTGACCACAAATATCAAAGTCACACCGTAGTTACAAGAACTAGAAGGATGTCCTTAACAGTTTAACATTGTTTAAAATCATATTTTCATTGTAATTTAATTTGAAAAAAATATTTTTCTTATTACACTATCATTATGCATCCATGATCCAATTGTTGAACACTGGCATAACCTACCATGTTAGCATGACTGCCAGATTTTTTTTTCACTTTACCTAACCGTGCATTTTATGGGGTTTCAAGGGCGTTCCAGGGATGTTCCAGGGGTGCTCCAGAGGGCTTCAGAAAGGTTCCAGTGGTTTTCAACGGGTTTTAAGGACGTTCCAGAAGTGTTCAAGAGGAATGCAGAGTGTTAAGGGGATCCCAGGAGTATTTTAAGGCGTTTCAGGGGGTTCAGGAGCAACCCACGGATTTTCAAGGGATTTCAAGGACCTTCCATGAGTGTTCTTGGGGGTTGAGTAGATCCCATGGGTTTCCAGGAGTGTTTCAGGAGCTTTCAAAGGCGTACTTTTCTTTTGTCGTTTTCGCTTCTAATCAAATCTTTTCAGCCATGTTTGCATCTAATCATGTTTAAAACGATTTCAGTCCACTAGAGCTGTCTTCAAATCAGTGATTCCTTGTCATTTAAATGAATTGTCACTAGCTGGGACTAGCTGGGCACAAAACACGAAAAACCCGGAAAAATTCCGCCAGAGTGAAAAAAATATCGGATGTCGGGTTAAAGTCGGGTCAAATTTTATCAAATGTTGGACCACTGTTGGACTCATATCGGATAACTGTTGCGTCTATGTTGGGTTTGGTGCCCGAAATAAAAACAGATGAATGATAGGTTGATGTCGGGTTATACGTCCTCAATTACGAACAAAACTTCAACCGTTCAACAATTGGCGAGAACCGTCCAACATTAGGATGAGCTAGCTTAAGGAAGCGTTCAACATTTGGGTTACAGACTTCTCATACAAATGTTCTATTTTCTCTTAGAAAATGGAATTTAAGGGAATACAAATTCAATGGGCAGTATAAGGGATAAGTAGATCTAGACGTTCACTGGATATTTTTCAACTAAAGTGGAATTATGCACGGAAAAACAAACGAAAACCAAAATGCCGGTACTAACCGTTCAACAATTGGCGAATTACCCTACCTTACTTCAGTAACTTTTGACAGTTTGTGAGCTGAGCTCGGTAACTCATTTACAGAATATCCGCAAAATAAATAACCGAGCGTACCGAGTTAAATCTGCTGTTGAGAACTCAGTAAAAAGATGGGGAAAATACCGAGCTGATCTTAGTGTGTAGGGTTCATGTCCGGCATTGGCCTACCAGCGTTGGCCTCTTTCTGGATGCTGGGTTCGCCGTTGAGCGCAATGAGCTCGTGTTTCATCATTCCCTGCCGCACACCGCTGAGGATCATCTTTAGTACACATCTCTCGAAAACTTCGGTAGCTTGCAGGTTATTCTCTAGATCATCTATGCCTCGTGTCCGAAGATGGCTACCGGTCTAATAAGCGCTTTGTATATGGTGAATTTGGTGCAGGGGTGAATCTCTTCTGACCGCAGTTACTTATGGAGCCCGTAGTAGGCACGACTTCAACTGATGATACACATTTGTTGAACTGACAATGTTGTCAGCCGTCAGTAAGGATCCAAAGTGGGCGTATTCCTCTACTACCTTGAAGGTATCCCCGTCTATCGCAACGTTTCATGCTAGATGAATCCTGTCTTGTTAAGTTCCGGTTACTAGCATGTACCTGTGGAGCCTCTTAGATGTGCGGTTAGGGTCACCAAGCTGCTAATCGCACCATGGGGTGAGGGTTCGATTCCCGCTCCGGGCGATGAAACTTTTCGTGAGAATAGTTTCTTCTCCGTAACCACTGGTGCATGCTCCGTGTGTCCCTTGTCTAATGTTAAGTTTCATTCAGTCTGTGCAGCCTCTGGCTGAAGACGGTGCCCGTATCTTTTTCTACTTCATTTTTGGCGCATAATGAAGCGGAAAATCTTCACAAACACACGCTGAGAAATCCGTTCTGTTTTTCGTGAACAAAAAATCATGTGAGGTGGAACAGCCGATTACCTCGATTTTGTGAAATAGTTCTCATTTCCATGATTTGTCGCATCGTAATTTTAAAAATTGATTTCCGTATCTAGGAACATCATTCACGCCTATTTACGAAGAATATAAGAACCGAAATCACGGCTTCGTTATATAAAAACTCATTGCACGTGATATTGTGCGCGTTAATGCGAATGGCGTGAAGGTAGTTCATGGTTGTACCTCGCTGTCACTTTTTGTAACGCTTGCATTGAGAAAAAAGTAAAAAAAAATGAATCATCAGCAAACTGGAGACGGTTCGAAAATGTTCTCCAAGCAGGAAATGCTGGCTGCATTGCTTCAATTTCAATCCGGCGAGATGCCTGAAACAACATCCACGTCGGAACCAGTTCCAGGTTACTCCGGTGGTACAGACAGTGTATAAGATACAATAGGCGCCGATGCGATCATACAGCAACCGTAAGTATAGGGACAAAGTGCCGTACGGGAAATCAACGGAGTGGACAATTTAGGTATCCGTTACGTTGTAGTTGATAAACACGCTATAACGGAAAAATCTGCGGAAGGCAAACAAGCTGGGTCTGTGGGAGAATTTCTCCAATCCGCAGGTCTGGAGATGTAAACACACACCCTGCGAAACGACCACGACGGCATCACAACTTTGCAGATTTTCGCTAAAATGGGCAAGAAAGACGTTCTGCCAAATGATCAGCCATCCAATTACGTTTCGAAAGCTGTTGGTAGAGCTGGTAATCTCCTTCAGTCAATAATGGTGTCATAAGCTTGTCATAAACCATACACACCAAAACCACTAAATGTTTTCTGCTACTACTGGCATTTTTTGCTGATCAAGAACGAATTTCTCCCTGCCGTTAACAGAATCACGACTTTCAGAACTTAGTTCTTGAATCCGTGACATTTTCTCCTGAAATGTCAAACTTTCAACTGCAGACCATGAACTGTGTTCCTGGTGCCGTAATATGAATCACGGCTGTAAGAACAAAAATCACGGTTTAAAGAATGTTGTTCCGCTGTTGCTGCCAGGCACTGCGTTACGTGTAGCAGAACAATGTTCTTGATCCCGTAATTTGGATCCATGGTGTTCGAAATCGGACCACCCTATTCAAACCGAATTTTCAGAGCAGCACTTGTTTGTTGTGTGAAAGCTTGAAACTTTATTCAATGATAGCGAGATACAATCAAACATTTGATTAATATTAATTTCTTTTCAAGCTTATTCCTAATCACTTACATTTAATGATTTTTCTTTGATTTCTCCTTCCAGGTATGGCGGTTTTCTAGCGCGAGGTTGGGTCCAGTAGGATTCTATAAATGGACATCATACATTTCCAATAATAAGCCCCACAAATTTATTTAGTTTTGCTGACCCTGATTATTCAGAAAATAACGAACAAACAGCCACTATATTAACCGCTTTCACTATCAGTTCGATATACAATTTCAACTAATTTAGAACTACACACTGAAAGACGACTTGCGGTTGAAATTACTATTCTGAGGGTCACCATAAATGCACAACGCCATTTGATTTGCAGACTGAGTTTCGTTTCAATTCAACAGATTAATGTTTTCAATTTTACCATGGACCCGATTTACAATTAAAAAAAGCTTCTGTTCTCAACCGGATTCGAACCAAGAACCTTGACATCACCAGGCCCGCACGCTACCACTCGGCTATCGAACCGGTTGATATGAAAATGCACACAAGAAGCGTTTATGGGTTGATGATTATGTTTTGCCATAATAAATTTGAAAACATTTTTGTGCTTGTCATAACCGCAAGCCGTCTTTCAGTGCACTTCACTTTTAAATATCAAATTGGCTTGAACCTAATCTTTCTCTTATTCGCCTTTTAGTCTTCTTCTTCTTCTTCTTCTTATTTCTGGCGAGCCGACACCGTTCGGCATCAGCTCTAGTTTAACGTCCGCCTATTTCTGGTACTAAGCCTAAACACGGACGGTCAGGGAGACATCCACACACACCTGACACCCTACATATCGAACCCATCAACACATGGGCCGGGACCTACGGCTTTACTTCCTATCCGAGGGAAGGCGTGATCAGATATTTTTGTCTCAGAAATACCGACGGCGTCGACTAGGATTGAACCTAGACCGACTGGGGTGAGAGGCAACCACGCTTACCACTACACCACCGACGCCGTTCGCCTTTTAGTCACTACAAACCATTTTGTTTATCGCGAGTCTTTCAATGTTTATATTTACCTTTCGCCTTCTCACTTTCTCTCTCTTCCACACCCGCTGACAGCTATGCTCAGCTCACGGTTCACTCATCAACCGGTGTTGTCTTGTCCTGGTGTGGATCGAATGTTGCGCCCTGGTTGCGCTGTCGAAGGGTGGTACGGAGCTGTGCTAACACATGGTGTATATTGCGAATCTTTTCTGAAATCCACATACTGGCCAACAATTTGTGCGCCGACAGCCCATGCGCCGGGTTGTGTGCCATACAAAATGTAAATAAACAAGTGTCAAAATGGTTCGCGCCAAGAGCTCTATCTCTCTTAAGGTTCGGATCCATTTTTTGTCTAAAACATTGAACTTTCTTATGTCTAGAAATATTGTATGATATTATTGACGGTAACAACGCTTATACTTCATTAAACCACTGAACAATAGTGATTTGGCTAGTTAAAAACTTGGCGCATAGGCAATCGGCGCGCAAATTGTGCGCTGGTGTGTGGATTTGAGTTAATCGTCACAAAGTACCCAACACACATTATACCCTGGCGCGCAACCTAGAGGTCTAAGAGAAACTTGTCGAAATGCTAAAAATTCTCGAGAAGCTCAATATTTGTGAAAAGAGTTCACGTTTGTTCCAGTATACGTGACTGGATATGGACAATTTTCGGAACGGTTTTTTTTTTTTCAGAGTGCAGCACTATCGTAGCCCCTGGCGAGATCTGAATGAAGTCGATGGTTCACCCATAGGTTTTACGCAATTTTACCCACCGTCCATCATTGCCGTTTTCTTTCGTCAATTGATTTGCGCTGAACTCTCCAAAGGTCGGTCTGAAATCCTGCTTCTGGCTTTCCCAAGTGTTCGATCATTTCAGAAGATCTTGACTCCCGCGGAAAAATAAAATCGAATAAAATACTGTTTGGTTCAATTTAAGCTATGTGGTTGCATCCGATGACAAATACGTTTTTCGACCTCATTATTCGGAAAGCACGCAAAATCCAGCCATTCTGAATGTAAGTTATTTTTAGGGAAAATGAAGTGTAAAATACTGAAAACGAATTCTATTTAATATAGCATTGAAGCTGCCGTGAAATACGCTGCTTTCAGTATGTGTTTCGTTAATCTGAAAGAAACTCGCGCCAACACTGAAAGTTGCAAATCAACCCAAAATTTCCTTCACAAAGATATCTCCAGATATTCCTTCAGACAGGCAGAATTTCCAGAATTTCTCAAAAAAGTGTTTTTATTTAAATTTTTTGTTTTTTTTTTCTGGGAATTCCTTTTGTAATTTTGTAAGCCCGAATTCACCTGAAGTAATTCCTGACCTAATTCCTGAAGGAATCTCCGAATAATTTCGGGGTAATCCTGGGAGAAATTCCTGAACGAATCATTGCAGATATTACTAGAGAAATCCCCAAAGAAATTCTGGAATGAATCCCAGAAAGAATCTCTGGGACGGCTCTTGAAAAATTCGTAGTAGAATTTCTAAAAGGAATCCCTAGAGAAATTCCTGGATAAATGCCTAGAGGAATTTCTGAAGGAATCCCTGGAGAGTTTCCCCAACCAATCCCCGGAGGGATTCCTGATGGAATTCCTGGCGGAATTTCTGAAGGAATCCTTGGAAAAATCTCTAGAAAAATTCCCCGGAAATATCCATAGAGGAATTATTTGAGAAGATTCGGGAGGAACTTCTGAAGCAATCCCTGGAGGAATTCTTGAAGGAATCCTTGGAGCAATTCCCGACAAAAAATTCTAAAGGAATTCCTGAAGCCATTACTGGAGAAATGCTTGAAGGGATCCCTAGAGGTATTCCTGAAGAAACCCTGGATAAATTCCAATGGCAAACCCTAGACACACTCCTGAAGCAATCCCTGGAGGAATTCTTGAAGCAAGCAATTCCAGAAGGAATTTCTGAAAGAATCGCTGGAGGAACTTCTGAAAAAATCCCAGGAGGAATCACATGAAGAATCCCTGAAGAACTTCCTGGAAGATTTTTTTTTTTTTTGAATTCCTGTAGGAATTCCTGGAGGAATTTTTGAAGAAAGCCCTGGAGGAATTTTTGAAGCAATCCTGGAATTCCTTAAGGAATCCCTGGAGGAAATCCTGAAAGAATCCCTGGAGGCACTTCTGAAAGAATCCCAGGAGGAACTACATGAAGAATCGCTGAAGAACTTCCTGGAAGAACTTTCTTTGGAATTCCTGTAGGAAATCCTGGAAGAATTTTTGAAGTAATTCTGGAATTCGTTAAGGAAACCCTGGAGGAATTCTTGAAAGAATCCCTGGATGAATCCCTGAATAAACTCCTGATAGAATCCCTGAAGGGATACCTGGACCAATTCCTGGAGAAATTCCTGAAGCAATCTCTGGAGGAATTCCTGAAGGAATCCCTGGAGAAATCCTGAAAGAATCCCTGGAGGCACTTCTGAAAGAATCCCAGGAGGAACTACATGAAGAATCGCTGAAGAACTTCCTGGAAGAACTTTCTTTGGAATTCCTGTAGGAAATCCTGGAAGAATTTTTGAAGTAATTCTGGAATTCGTTAAGGAAACCCTGGAGGAATTCTTGAAAGAATCCCTGGATGAATCCCTGAATAAACTCCTGAAAGAATTCCTGGAGGAATTCCTGAAGCAATCATTGGAGAAATTCTTGAAGGAATTCCTAGAAGTATCCCTGAAAGAACCCCTAAAGGAATTTCTGAAGCAATTCTTGCAGGAATTCTAGGAAGGATTACTGAAAGAATCCTAGGAAGGATTACTGAAGGAATCCCTGGAGGAATTCCTGAAGGAATCTTTGAAGGAATTTCTTAAAGAATCATTGGAGGAACTACTTAAAGAATCCCAGTATGAACTCCTGAAAGAATCACTGGAGGAATTCCTGAAGCAATTCTTGCAGGAATTACTGAAGGTATCCCAGGAGGGATTACTGAAGAAATCTCTGGAGCAATTCCTGACGGAATCTTAGGAGATTTTTTTTAAATAATCCCTGGAGGAACTCCTGAAGCAATCCCTGAAGATATTATTGAAGGAACCCCTAGACGAATTCCTGAAAGAACTGCAGGAGGAATTCCTGTAGTAATCCTTGCAGGGATTCCTGTGGCAATCCCTGGAGATGTTCCTGAACCAATTCCTGGAGGAATTCCTGAAAGAATCCTTGAAAGAACTTTTTTTTTTTATTGTTATTACTTTGTCTTCGATAAAAACCGTACAGACTGATACTTAATCTAATTTGATAACTGATTCCTAAAATTTTGCTTTATCATACCAAATTCAAACAAGCTGCTAACTTCGTTGAATACCCGTATGCAGGAGCTCAAGGGATTATTGTGGCCGTAGTCTGTTCTATGCCCAGGTACAATAAAGAAATCGTTGTGACGTAATTGACGCATCGGTGCATTCAACGAGAGTTGCAGAATATCTGGACGGTCAATATTGTTCTCCAAAATATCGAACACGACTAACTGCTGTAACTTTTTTCGGAGAGCAGTTCAAGATCAATTAAACGGCAACGTGCTGGGTAGTCCGGAAGACGTTCAGGATCGTTCCACGGTAGATTGCGAAGCACAAAGCGTATAAAGCGTCTATGGACACGTTCGATGCGGATTATCTGCGAAGCGTGGTACGGATTCCAAATCGGGGCTGCATATTCCAGGATGCTACGCACCAGGGCACGAAAAAGTGACTTGAGTGTGTATGGATCGGTAAAGCGCGCTGCATTACGGCGTATAAATCCAAGAATGGAGAATGCTTTCGCAGTTGTTACGGGCACGTGATCGTTGAAACGAAGTTGGCTGTCGATGGTCACACCCAGATCACGAATTGACTGCACAGTGCACACGTTCTAACTGCATGGATCCCATCTTGTACTGGTGGATTACTGAGCTGCATTTACGACTAAACGTTTTCTTGGCACCAACACAGCAGCTCGTTTATGTCCATTTGCAGTGCAAGGCAATCTAGAACTGTGGCAATGACTCGGAACATTTTCATATCGTCAGCGAACAGCAGCTTTCCTGAGGAGATCCGAGTGCACAAATCGTTGATGAATAGCACGAAGATTAGGGGACCTAGAACACTACCTTGCGGAACGCCAGAAGGAATGTCAAAGGAATTCGAGCGTGCAGAATTCACTTTAACGAATGCTTTGCGGTCAGAAAGGTACGACAACAGCCATTCAAAAAACCAACCAGGAAAACCAATATGTTTGAGTTTTTCAACGGCGTACCTGTGAGGAACAATGTCGAACGCCTTTGAAAAGTCTATGTAGATTGAGTCAACCTGCATTCGACGTTCCATTTCGTTGAATAGTACGGAAGTGTAGCATAGTAGATTTGTCGTAGTAGAACGATGAGGTACAAATCCATGCTGGAACTCCGAGACTAGCGGTTTAGCCGCATTGATCACAATATCGTGCACTAGAGATTCAAAAACTTTACCCAGGCAGCAAAGAATCGATATACCACGGTAGTTTTCAACATGACTCAGTGTTCCGGTTTTATGAATGGGTATCATGAAGGCGGTTTTCCATAAACTTGGGAAACATTTTTCGTCTATGGAACGGTTGGACAACAGCATTACAGGAACCACCAACGATCTGGCACAATTTTTCAGAAGTAACGGCGGCAGACCGTCAACGCCGGCACCTTTTGAAGCATCCAACTTCGTCGTCAATGCTCGCAGCACATCATCGTAAGAGAAATGGCAAGGCGGTAGATGAACATCGTAAGATGGCACTTGACTAAAGCTTCCTGGATGAGGCTGCGGGGACGTCGCCCTGTACACGCTTTGGAAATAACTGGAGAACAGATTTGCGGCTTTCTCGGGTGTGTTAGCTGTAACATCGCCGTATGTCACATTGATTGGGATGCGATTACCAGATCGTTGGGACTTGACATACTTCCAAAACATCGTTGGGTTTTGCTTGAGGTTGGATTCTAATCTACTTACGTGTCCTTGGTAGGTTATGAAAGAATCCCCGAAGAAATTCTTAAAGGAATCCATAGAAGTATTCTTGAAAGAACCCCTGGAGGAATTCCTGAAGCAATTCTTGAAGGAATTTTTGAGGCAATCCCTGTAGAAGTTCCTGAAACAATTCCTAGAGGAATTGCTGAAAGTATTCCACAAGGGATCCCGTTGGGATCTCTGCCGTTGGGATCTCTGGAGGAATTCTTGAAGGAATTCCAGAAAGAATCCCTGGAGGAACTATATGAAGATTTTCTGAAGAATTTCCTGGAAGAATTCCTTTGGGAACTCCCGTAGAAGATCCTTTAAGAATTCCTTCAAGAATTCCTTAAGGAAGCCCTGGAGGATTTTTTGAAGGAATTCCTGAAAGAATCCCTGGAGGAATTCCCGAAAGAATCCCTGGAGGAGTCCCTGGAAAAAAAAATCTGGAAGAATTCCTGGAGGAATTCCTGGTAGAATCCCTGAATAAATTCCTGAAGCATTTCCTGCAGAAATCCCTGAAGGAGTCCCTGAAAGAATTCCTGAACCAATTCCTGACGAAATTGGTAAAGGAATCCCTGGAGGAATTCCTGAAGGAATTCCTGAAAGAATTCAATATTTATTTTCAGGAGAAATTCCGGATGAATTGCCTTAAAAAATCATGAAACAATCTCTTGACGAATTCCTCATGGAATCTCAAGAATGGTTTTTGAAATAATCCCTGGTAGAATAATTGATGGAATCCCTGGACGAATAACTAAAGTTATCTCCAGAGGGATTCTTGAAGGAATATTCGGAGGAATTTCTGACGACACCCCTGGAAAAATGTCTGAAGCAATCCAGGGCGCAATTAATGAAGGCATGTTTGCTATAACTTCTGGCCGGATTATTAAAGGCATTCGTGGATGAATCCCTCAATAATGTCTTAGAGAAAATTTCAAAGGGATCCTTGGAGGAATTTTGAAATAATTTATGGTGGGATTTCTTAAGGAAATTGTGAAGGATGCTCCTGAAGAATTGATTCGAAAAACTTAAGATATATTTATAGATTTATTGGAGAAATAATGTTAAGGAATCTCTGGAAAGTTTTCCCTGACGAAATATCTGAAAATACACAAATGTCTGTGTTGCGGTGATATTTCGATTTGAAACTGGCAACACTGGTTCGATCGGGAAAGAGTATAGAAGTTTATTATACATGATTGGGTAAAGAGGTGTCTTCGGAAAGGCGTTAGTTAATATACCAAGATGTAAGTTATTTAAAATTATAGCAGCGTTGAGGCTGCTCCAATGAAAAGCTGCTTTAAATGTTTGTATAGTCGTGCCGAAGAAAGTTTTCCACCTCCCAACAGTCTGAAAAAATCTCTGGTAAATCCTCTTGAGAAATTCTAGAGCACATCCTCGTAGAAGTACTGAAATAACCACTGGAGGATCCTCTCATGTGGAATTCTTGAATAAACGCTTGAGGAATTCTTGAATGCATCCCTACAGCCGCATCTGTAAGATTTTTTGATGGAATCGAAGAAGATGGAATTCCTGAAGCATTTCTAGAAAAAAAAATCTATCCAGGTCTTTTTTTTCGTGATAATTAGTTGGAATTCCTTGAAAAAAGATAATTAAGTACAGATGATAGGAATATGATAAATGAGACATGAAGTGCGTGGAGTAGATTTTGTCGCAAGTTGGCTGCATAAGCAGATGGTCATGGGATTGATTGCTATTTTTCGTTAAAGTTACTCTTCCCCGCGCACGACTGACACTGACCCTCTTATAAGCCCATGACTGTTACAAACACAGACCCAGGCAAACGGTACGCATAATCCCTCAATCGGACTTGAATAAGGAAGAATGGAACTTTTTTTTTAATTTTCTAAACCATTCTAATGTGCAAATCCATTCTGTTCCAAGTTCCGTTCCCGGCGCCGGACTCCCAACTCCTGCAGCGATCTGCACTTCACCGAGTAGTTCCCCTCAGTAGCATCGCACGTTTCACTTTCTTCTGCCGCCACCACCACCCGCACCCAAACAGACTGTACCATTATCATGAAAGCGTGGTACTTGCCAGCAACAACGCGCGGGTGGTGGTCCCGGGTATCCTCTTCCCGAGAACCGCTTCGGATTAGCAGTCGCAAATGGTTGGGACTTATTCAAAGCACGAAATTTATTGCTTTCAGTTGTAAATTCGGGGCGCGCTTCATCCCAGTAGCAGCAGTGGGCAGAGGTACTCCCAGTCGGTGCATCTGAACCCGAGTCTGGTCGAACTCTTCTTTTCCGAGGAAGCCCCAGAAATAGCACCGTAATGGAGGCCACAGCCCATCATCCCCGATCTCGCCGGGTCCGGTCCATTGTACGGACCGCCACCACCACACCGTGCCGATGCGATGATAGCAACGAGTGGAATCTTCCTAATACTTAGGGCCTCTGGCTCTAGCTAGCTGGAGCTCAAGTTCGCTTGCGAAGCGAAGGGTCAGAGATTTTATCCCTTCTTCAAATATGAATTTCAAATTTCGGACCTCGGTCTGTCCTCGCGTGTGCTTTTACAATGCAAAGTCCACTTTCACTCCGCAAAATGCAAATTCGGACGCACGTTGATGGGCTGGTTGATGGCGCGACGGAGGTTTTGAGGACGATGAAATCGATTTCCATTTCTGGCGTTCGTTGTTGGTGATTGCCTGGCCCGGTGGTGGTGGACTAAAATTCAACAGTGGAAAATCTTCTGTGGGCCGGCTCTTGAGGGGTAGGTATGTGCATTGGCTGTTAAACCGAGTGCAGTTTTTGAAGAGTCATTCAATTGTGAAGTTGAGTTTAAAAGATACACAAAAAAATTCGAAATGGTGCGAAACAAATGGTAACCAGGGGAAATTATTAACGCAGGCATAATTGTCTTCCATTATTGACTAAAAAAAAATAAACAAAATAAACATATTTTTTCCTGAATATTTAAAAGCTCTAACACATTCAACATTTCGAAGTAGTTTCATTCCATTTAATATCTCATATCATACTTGATATTGAACCAAGTAGGCACAAATCAATAAAAGGTATTAATCAGCATAATGAATCCCATTCGTCTCTGAACCCAGAATTCAATTTCGCCTAAAACCAGAAACCGTTACGATTAATCCAGCTCATTTCATTATCAATTCTCTCACACCGACCACACCACTTCCATCAGACCTGAGCTTGGCCTGGTTTCTAAACTGATATTGCTTAACCATCAAACCACTGCCACAACAACCGTCTTTCAACCTATAGAGATAGCTTAGGTACTGGAACGACAATGAAGGCAGCAAAAGTTCAATGACGACAACGACGACGATTGCTTTCACTGATTGTTGAGTTATGGCTCTGTTTATTTACTTTTCAGGGGATATGCTGCTGCGTACTGCTGGCTTTCACCACATCTGACATCGAAAAGGGCAATCACTATTGCGCCACCCACCACCACAACAAGGATTCACATTGAACCAGGAAGAGGAGGAGTATTATTGGAGGAAGATCCCGTTACAACCTTCGGAAGTGATGCCGTTTTTGAGGGAGAAGTATAATTAGATTAGATTAAGCGGGAAAATATGCAAAAATAAACGATACATGTATAAATTGACAAGCAAACCAGCATGTTTATCTCAGTTGGAACTTTAAATAGGTAAAAAATAAGAATAAAACATTTAAGATTATCCAAAAGATGATGAACCCTTTCAAGCCATAGGCTAAGGGTGACATTGAAACCCCCTGAGACCCTCTGGAACTTCCTTGGAAGCTCCTGAGTGCTCTTGATGTGCCCCTGAGATTCCATAAAGCTCATCTGAAGCCCCCTCAGACTACTAAAAATGCCGCTGAGACCACATGAAAACCTCCCACAAAACACTACGACCTGGAGCCTCCGTGAAATCACTCAAAATGCCCTTGAGGCCCCCTGAAGCGCATGAGCGTGAGTATAGATGACCACACAATTCGTAGTTGCTACTCCGTGATTGACCAGGCCCTTGATGCCCCCTAAAGCGTCCCATAAAACTCCTGAGTCCTCATACTCCCTGAAATACCATTGAGATCATCTAGTTCACCCTTAAATGACCTTGGTATTCTACAAAATGCCTTTGAAACCTTCTGAAACGCCCCTGGAACCCTCCTGAGATTCCCTGAAATGCCCCGGAGGCCCGCTGTAGCGCTCCATAGAGCCCCTGAAGTCTTACGAGCCGCCTTGATCGCTCCTAAGACCTTCTGATAATCCCTGAATTCTCCTGGAATAATCCTGAGACCCCCTGGTCCTCTCAAACTTTATGGAACCACAGAAACGCTCCAGAGACACTCCAGAGGCACCATCTAAAACTCCCCTGAGATCCTTGGTAAATCTCCCACAATCCAAAGATACCCCTTGAAGCACCCCTGATACTCTCAGGAATCCCCCCTGAAACGCCCTTGCGAACTCCCTTTGCTCTCTTATAAACGTCCTCTGACCGCGGTTGCCAATGTTACCATCACTATTACTTTTCCTTATGCACAATATGGACTCTGAAAAGTTCTCCCTCTTTTGATGCAGCGCATCAAAACAGAATCATTTCCTCACATAGCTCTTTCAGAGATTTCTCCTAGGATTTCTCATGGCTTTTCCTCAAGCATACATCATTTCTGTTGGCGTTCTTTCAAGTACTTCTGAAAGAATTTTCCCAGATATTCTAGGTATCAGAAACTCCTCTTCAAGAATTACTGCAACGATATCGAAAAATTTCTCCAAGGATTCTTCAAAGAGTTTCTCAAAGGTTTCACTAAGAGATTTAATTTTCAATTTCTCTAAGGTTTTCTAGAGATTCTAGAATTTCCAACTAATCCATTGAAGAATTCTTCCAAAGATTTCTACAGCAGTTCCTTTAAGAAAATCTACAGGAATTCCGAAAGAAAATCTATGAGAATCCATCTACTCTAAGAGAATCCCCATTCCTCTAGGAACTCTTTTAAATATTCCTTATGCAACATTTGAGATGAATCTCACAAAATTCTTTCGAGAAACTTTCTGAAAAAAAAACTTCCATTGAGTATCTCAGTAGAGATGTCCTTCAGGATTTATTGATGATTTCTTCAGAAATGCCTCTAAACAATCGTTGAAAAAATTCAGTGAAGATCAGAGGAGGAATTCGATAGGATCACCTCACCGTGCATCGTGGGATCTTACGATCCCAAATCCATATTATTCGAAAACAAAGCCATCATGGCACCGACTTTTGTTATCATTGGTGGCCACTTTTCCCAAAAAACATACAAAAAAAGCTTAATTCTGTTGTTTTAAGAAGGATGAAAATGGGAGCGTATATGCTTAATAAAGGAGGTGCCCTATCTTAAAAAATCTAATTATTTCTTCAGAAGTTTCTCCAAGGATTTCTTCGGGAATTCCTCCTAAGATTGTTTTGCCACTTTCTTTAGGAATTATTTGAGAATGCATAGAAGCATCGTTTAAGTGATTGATGCAATGCGAATACTCATAAAGGATATCCATCGAGAACCCGTCAGGAATTACTTTAGGAATTTCTGCGGGAATTTTTCCAACGATTTCTTTAGTATTTCTTCCAAAAAATCTCTTGAAAATTATCGAAAGATTCATCCATAATTTCTTCAAAGATCTTCTGCGAAGGATTTATCAATTATTTATCCAAGCATTTCTTGTATAATTTATTAGTTAGTTTATCTAGTGAATCCTCTTACGATTTCTCCAAAGATTTGTTCAAGAGAATACTTCATTGTATTCAAGTATTCTCTTATTTTTTTAATAATTTCATCAAGCATCAAGTCTTTAAGTATTGCAATGGAAATTGCATACATGATTTCTCCAGGAATTTTACCAATAATTTTGTACAAGAAATCTTTCGGAACTTCTTTCATTCAAGGTTTTCTTTATGTATTCCTACAATAATTCATGCAAGATTTTTTTTTTCGAAGATTCTTATATTTAGAAATTCCTCCATAAAATTCTATAAAAATTCCTCCAGAGGATCATTTGAGTATTTTTGCTAGAAATGCTTCAGAAATTTCCCCAACAATCGTTTCTAGGCTTCAGCAATTCCTCCAATGAATACTTCAAAAACTAAAACAAAAAAATGCAAGAATTCTCATTCCTCAAAGAAATTGTACTGGAATTCCTACACTGCATTCTTTAAGTATTCTTCCAAGGCTTCCATCAGGCATTTTTCTATTGATATCATCAAAGATGTTTTTTAACGATAACACCAAGGGTCCTTCCGGACTATCTTAACGAAACATCTAAGAAAAGTTTCCAACGATTTCATCAAGTACGTTTTTCCAAGTGAGGAACTTCTCCAGGATTTTTTTCTTAGATATCTTTGACATTTTATCCAGGATACACAAATTCATCCAAGATTTTCTTTAGCGATTGTTTCGGGAACTCCTCCAAGCGTTTCTGAAGGTGTTTATTGAAAAGATTTTTAAAAACAACGATTTCTTTGGGGCTACCCCATCACGGTGTGCCAAAAACCGTTATTAACAAATAAAAAGTCCACCTAAATGGCACCCGGCATTCGAAAGATATACTATTCTAGTATTTACTCTGAAAATTTGAAAATGTTTCATCGAGGGAAACTAAAGTTTTTGTGATTTGAAGAATTTTCTTATATCCCTTTCGTGACGAACCAGCACAATTGTGCTGTTGAGCGGTAGCAGTTTAGCATATTTTTTTCATCTGTTTAGACTTCGTTTTATGTGATGTAAACTGTCTCAATAATTCAGCCATTACTTATACTCGTTTGTGTGTAAACAAACTTTTGTTTACGTTGCCTGTGAGATTTATCACAACAAGGTAAACAAAAAGTGGACAAAAACCGTAAAACATGAAAAAGTTTTGTCTGTCGCATAATTTTTATTTCCGATTTGTCTAGGTTGTCAAAGCAAGAAATCGAAAGATAAAGAGTAGTTCTTTCAAATGAAGTAAAATAATTGTTGTTTTGTTGGGAAATCTTAGAGTTCTGGAGAGCCAAAGTTGAGCCATTTGTATGGAGATTCCATGTTTTTGCGCTCCGTCACGAAAGGGATATGAGTAAATATGCACGCACGGTGTGTCTGGAACCACTATGAACAAATAAAAATATACACTATATTGCCACCCAGCATTCAAAAGATATACTATTTTAGCATCACCCCAGATAATTTGAAAATGTTTCATCGAGAGAAACGAAAGTTTTTACTGTTTGAAGATTTTCCTCTTTTTTCATAGAATTAGCTCATATATGGCAATATTGTCATAGGATGGCTCTTCAAATCATAAATAAATATTAATAAGTTTCACAAACACCATTCCAAAGATACAACATTCAAGCAACTTCTCTGAAAATTTGATAACATTTCATTGAAACGATTGCAAATAACAGTGATTTGAAAATATAAGATATGATAAAGTATATTGAAAATGTAGTATGTAACTTCATAGAATACTCTTTCAATTTCTCATGTTAATCATTAATCGCAATGAATACATATTTTGTAACTCATCTAAAACTTTGATATCACACTTTTTGCGAAACTGTTACAA
Organism: Aedes albopictus; assembly: GCF_035046485.1. Classification (NCBI taxonomy): domain Eukaryota; kingdom Metazoa; phylum Arthropoda; class Insecta; order Diptera; family Culicidae; genus Aedes; species Aedes albopictus. Next base: position 350,401,683 of record NC_085138.1, read on the forward strand.
CACGCAGTAGGTGTTTTAACGTGGTTATAGACAAAGCTATAGTATGCATATCTCCAATGAAATTGAAATCAAAGCTAAAAATTGTTGTTACTGATGAACATTCAAATGAAATATTTCTAAATTCACGGCAAACACGTTAGTAACATGACGTATACTAGTAAAACGATCAGCATTTAGATTTACTTCAAAAGCTTCAATATATTTAACATTATACCAACGATTTACAAAGCTTCCTAAGAATACCAAAACCTTGGGCTGTTAATTTACTTTAACTCTCGTTTCACCATGAAACGTTTTCAAATTCACCGACAAAATACCAACATATAACGTGCTTAAAAAAAACGGGTCCCAATCTCTTACAAAGCTTATGTAATCAACGCTCACGGCGTGCCACATTTTAATTTGTATTCGAGTACGAGTGGAATATTAATTAGATTCTCAAACCACGGTAATTGACATTTCTCTCAATGAAATGTTGTCAAATTTTCAGAGAAGTTGCTTGAATATTATACTTTTGGAATTTGTGAAACTCATTACACCGTTCAACACAAGTTCTCGTTATGGGATGAGAAAAAATAATAATAGGGGTTTGAGACCCTAGAAACCCAAATGCGTATATCAATTGAACACCCGTAGTTCTCAATTCAAACTTCGGTCTTGAACTGTGAAGTCCCGTTCCAATATTTTTCGAAAATTCTTTCACTATGACACTTATAGGGTTCCAAAACCCTGTTCTTTTTTCTCATCTCATGATAACTTTTTTTAAATTTTGTTGAGCAGTGTTATTTTTCAATGATATGAAGAGCACCATATGACAATATTCTCATATATGAGCCAATTCTATGAAAATAGAGGAAAGCTTTCATACAGTAAAAACTTTCGTTTCCCTCAATAAAACATTTTCAAATTTTCGGAGGAAATACTAGAATAGTATATCTTTCGAATGCCGAGTGTTGGTTTGGGGTACATTTTTATTTCTTAATAGTGGTATCAGACACACCGTGCGTGCATATTTACTCATATAAGAAAATCCTATAGAAATGACTTAAAATTTTCAAATCATAAAAACTTTAGTTTCCCTCGATGAAACATTTTCAAATTTTCAGAGGAGATACTAGAATGGTATATCTTTTGAATGCCGGGTGCCATTTAGGTGGACATTTTTTTTTTTGTTAATAACGGTTTTTGGCACACCGTTCCATAAGATCCCATCAACAATTTCCCTGAGGAATCCTTTAAGGAATTCCTTCAAAGATTTTTATAGAAATTCCTTCAAGCGTTGTTTTTGCAAAGTCTCAAACATTTTTTTCTTAAACTCCTTTCAAGGGTTTCTTAGGAATTTCCTCAAGCATTTTCTTTAGCTATACCCGCAGGATTTATTTTTTAGAAATTCTTCGAATATTTGCTGTAGGGAATCGACCAAAGATTCCTTAGGCCATTTTTTCAAGTCCTCTTTCATAATGCATTCAAGAACCCTTAGGGCAATTCCAGTATGGATTGAATCTTGTATCGACTTTTCGAACCCTCTAAGCAGAATACCAAAAATGGGTTGAATCTTTTCCCTTAAGTATTCCAGGGTGTCTCCAAGAATTTCTTGAAGATATGTAACAAAGATTCCTTCAGGAATTTCCCAGAGTTTTCCTCCAGGTAATCCTACAAAGATAAACACATTCATCCTTAAAGGATTCCTGGCCAAATTTTCTCAGGGAGTCCTACAAAAACTCCTCAAAGGCATCCTGTAGAAACTTCTTCAAGAAAATTTGGGTATTATTTTAAAGATTGTTTTTCATTATATCTGCTACATAAAATTTTAGAGCAATAAATTGGGGGTATCGCCATTGATTTATTTGAAAAAAAAAAATCCAGACATTTCTTCCAAAAATACATATGATTTCAAAACTTCTTTTAGAATCCTTTACTAAGTTCTCATAGTACTTCTAGTCTAACGAGTGAAAAAGTCGTTGAAGAAATTGCTATAGAGTTTCTCCGAGGGTTTTCTGTATAATTTTATATGAATTTCTAAATTATTACTTGAGGGAATTTTTGAAGGAATTCTCGGACGAAATATTGAACGAAGAGATTCACATTTTTACGGCTCAAGTCCATTAAGTGTTTTATGAAAATAGAATATTGCCGCAGAAGTACCGTAAATATGCAAAATGATTTAAGGGTTATTTCAATATTAGACGTATTTTAGGATGAAGCTGGTGAAATAACAACACTACTCTATGAGAATACAAGATGTAGTCATAATCTAGCACCCATTGTGATCCACTAGCCTCTGCTCAGCAACTCCTATCCCTACCTCCACGCGGTACCGGCCGGAAACTATGAGCAACCTTAGGGAAGATCGGGTAACCAACCCCGGTGGGTACTTTGGTCGTAGGCTGACAGGGAAGGGGGGGGGGGGGTTTGCTTCGGCAAACCTGAGCGTCTGTTCTCCAGGAGGAGCGGCTCACAACAGCGTCTGATCCCCATGTTAGGGGCGCCTGATCTACGTCCGAGTGCCGGGGACGCTCAACTGTGCACCATGGTCCTCCGGAAAGTAGGGGGTTGGTGTCAGGCCCTACGAGCCAGCCGTAAAAAAAATGTAACGGAAAATCAGCAACAGAATAATACGAACCGAGACCAATGGCAACGAACGACCCCAGTGAACAAAAAGGACTTGCGATTGGAAACTCGGTACGTGGAACTGCCGATCTCTCAACTTCATTGGGAGCACCCGCATACTCTATTGAAGGACGGCAGACAATTAAACGTTCCATAATAAATACAAAATTTCCCATAAATAATTCAAAAAGTCCCAGTGAAGAAACAGGGCTGTAAGCAGTAATAAATAACAAAAGTTCCATAAACAAATAAAAAAATGCATAAATAATTCAAAAGTTTCAATAAATAATTGATTTTTGAGCAATTAAAAACGTCAAAAATGCAATGAATAAATCAACTGTTGCAATAAAAAAAGCCATTTTTCCCACCAAATAACTTCGAATTTTCCATAAATAAATCCGATTTTTCCATAATAAATTAGAAAATTTACAATAAAAAAATATCGAATAAGCAATAAAAAATTCAAAAAATGCAATAAAAATGACGAAATTACCCATGAAAAACAAATGCAGGAAATTATGAGACAGTGAAATACTGAATCGCACTTATATGACTGAAACGACTGAAAAGCTTGCGTAACTATGATTGCAATTTATCGAGCAATTGCTTGCTGTCCGAACTCGCTATCGCTCGTCGGACCTAAAAAAGGGATAACATCTATGTTTGCATTACACCGGGCAAATTCTTGGATCTGTGGTTTGCCTAGAACTGAATCGATGCAGTTACGGTGCATCGGATATCGGAAACTTCGGCGGCCTTCTGCCGCCTCAGTTCCGCAATCCTCTATGCGGCTTCGCCGCATGGTCTACTTGATTTTTTGGCTCAAAATGCATTTACGTTTTGACGCATTTTTTGACATTTATTGATTATTTATTTTTTCGTTTATTGCACTTTTTGAATTATTTATTGCTTTATCGATATTTTTTTATTGTGAATTTTCTAATTTATTATGGAAAAATCGGATTTATTTATGGAAAATTCGAAGTTTTTGGTGGGAAAAATGGCTTTTTTTATTGCAACAGTTGAATTATTCATTGCATTTTTGACGTTTTTAATTGCCCAAAAATCAATTATTTATGGAAACTTTTGATTTGTTTATGCATTTTTTTATTTGTTTATGGAAATTTTGTTATTTATCACTGCTTGCACCCCTGTTTCTTCACTGGGACTTTTGGAATTATTTATTAAGAATGATGACTTTCTTATGAGTCGTTTATATTTTAGCCATTGAAGGACCGCGGGTTCGGCATCGTTGGACAGGATCCATGGTGCGAACGTTTAGAGATAATCATACCATCTACCAGAGCTGCGGCAACACACGCGAGCTGGGAACAGCTTTCATCGTGTTGGGTGATATGCAGAGGCGCGTGATCGGTTGGTTGTCGATCGACGAAAGAATGTGCAGGTTGAGGATCAAGGGTCGATTCTTTAACTTCAGCATAGTAAACGTGCACAGCCCACACTCCGGAAGTACTGGTGATGACAAGGACGCATTTTACGCGCAGCTCGAACGCGAGTACGCTGCCCATGCCATGACGTCAACATCATATGAGATTTAAACGCTCAGGTAGGCCAGGAGGAGGAATTCAGACCGACGATTGGTAAGTTCAGCGCCCACCAGCAAACGAACGAAAACGGCCTACGACTCATTGATTTCGCCGCCTACAAAAATATGGCCATACGTATCACCTTTTTCCAACACAGCTACCCTTAGCGTTACACCTGGAGATCACCACAGCAGACGGAATCTCAAATCGACCACGTTCTGATTGACGGACGGCACTTCTCCGACATTATCGACGTCAGGACCTATCGTGGCGCCAACATCGACTCCGACCACTATCTGGTTATGGTCAAACTGCGCCCAGAACTCTCCGTCATCAACAATGTACGATACCAGCGACCGCCACGGTACAACCTAGAGCGACTGAAGCAACCGGATGTCGCCTCAGCATACGCGCAGAATCTCGAGGCCGTGTTGCCAGACGAGGGCGAGCTCGAGGCCCTCTAGAAGACTGCTGGAGTACAGTGAAAGCAGCCATCAACGACGCAGCCGAGACCACCATCGGGTACGTGGAACGGAATCGACGGAACGAATGGTTCGACGAAGAGTGCAGAACGGTTTTGGAGCGCAGCGAGGGCGGTAATGCTGTAGCAAGGTACTCGATAAAACGTGGAACATTATAAACAGAAGCGGTAACAGCAGACCCCGTGCAAAGGAGAAAATCAAATTCATAACAACAGAATCGCAAAGCCTGTTTTTATATCATAATTTGTAAGTTTTTAATTTATCGAAGTATTACTTTTTATAACATGTTTTGCTGGGTAATTTTTTTATGATCAAGTTATTGAGATCCATCGACTGAATAATATTTTAATAACACACTTTGTTGAAGACCAAGTTTTGTTATTTTTCTACTTTTAAAATTTTGCAAATATGTGATGAACTATAGCACAATAATAACAAGTTTTGAAATTCACTGCAAGATTCATTGTTATTAAGTTGTTATTGAATCTAACAAAACATGTCATTGAATTGGTCTTCCAGGAACATTTTTTTGTTATGATTTTTGTTATTTTGCCGCTTATGACAGACAAGTTTATAACATACTATGTTATTCTAATAACATAAAAATTGCTGATTCCATTATACAGTTATTAAGCGAAAATAACATATTTTATTATGCTGTTGATATTTTCTTCTGCTCGGGTCTGTCATCATTTTGCCAACTCGTATATCTAAGTAAGTGTCGCGGGTTGTTTTTCTAATCGCTCCCTTTTATATTGGAATATGTGTTGAGTGTTACGCCAGTGTATTCTTGGTAAAAAAAAGAATATTCAAGTATCGAATATCAAACTGTTTTAAACCGTTCCGCTAAATGATCCGGTGGAAGAACTAATTGATAGTGCCATCCTCGGTGCCAATTAAAGGATCCGCTAAAACTGCTGCTGCTTCTGGTGTCAAAGTCGACAGGCTCGCTTCTGGTGGAGAAAAGGTGAGTCAGAATATTTTCAGTATAATTCAGAAAGTGTTTAAAGCTGTTGCTGGACGTTTATTTGAAGAGCAAGTCTATGCTGAGCCGGGGCCCGTAGCGTAGTTGCTACACGTTCCCTTCATAAGTGGATGGTCAAGGGTTCGATCCCAGCCCCGGCACTTGAAATTTTTCGTCAGTTGCTCTTCTGAGCATATGCTTTAACGGACCCGGAAACTTGGATATCGGCTAACGGCAACTCATAATGGACCCCCAATCGGACTGGAAATTGAACATAAAACCACACAGCAACATCGTGTTCATCATTCTACCATGGACAGGGTAGAAAAATGACAGCAGCGCAAAGGCTACCAGTTCGAATTAGAATAAGTGGAATTAGAATAGAATACATGTAGGCGCTGTACAAAGTGTAAGTGCAGCCGCCAATTGGAATCGCTCACGCAGTGCCGTAGTGGACAAAAGAGCTGTAAATTAGGTTAAGTGGTTGAAGAACAAAAGGAACAAAGTCTATGCTGCCACAGATGCACTTGTTAAGCTACTAATCAGCTTTCTGTAGTATCTACCTAATGGTTGTGTGCAGAGGATATCTACCTACATGAAATACTATTTATTACAGTACCTAAATGTCTAGGTATGATTCATTATGTCTACCTAAGGTAGTATAAATACGGGTGGTCATTGGACCGCACAGCAGAGACTGCACAAGCCTTGGACTAGTCTACATATTTAATATTCTTCTTTTGAAGGATATAAAACTTTCAAGTTTACAAAAGTAAACATGATGAACAGTAGCAACTAAGTGACATTTGTCCACTACTGTTCAACGATGTTGTTTAAAAGTTTAACATTATTCTAAAGAACGCTAATTTCATTATACTGTTCAACGATATTAGTGCAGCTGAATATAGTAACTAAGCAAGTGTTATTACACTTTGTTTAAGCTACGTGTTCCATTGTGCATCATAAGTGGAATAACGGCATCTTACGTGGTGGAAACAACTAGTGTTCAGTCATTATTACAACACCATTAAGTGTTTGATTGAGAGTTTTAAACAATTTTCTTTAAACTACTGTTCAATTAGTTGTTCAATTGAAAGAAATATATTAAAAAACAGTACTGTTTTCGCTGTATGCAAAATTTAATCAAAACTTTGTTCAACACATGCACTTGTTCGACTGCTGGCGCTCTTGTGGAGCTCCTGTTAACCCTCGAGCAATCGCGCTGTTGTATTTTGTAGAACACGTTGAAAAAATCTCGCTTTTTGTACTCAGCATTAGCGTGGTGCTGACGCAGGTAGCCAACCGCGCGAGTTACGGAAGGTTAAACAAACATGTTCATTAATGACCCCTAATTGTTTCTTGGGTGAAGCATGGTTCCGCAGGAAATTAATTAAAGAATATATTATTGAAGAATGCTGATGACTAACGATGTTGAAGGTCCTTCCCGAACTCTTGTGAATATAGGCGTCAAGATCTACAGGCGTGATCAGTAAGTTTCTATTACATTATTGCTGCTATGCAACATCCTACAGTTTTGAGAAAGATAGAACCACAGATTTCAGTCTCCCAATGTACAGTGCTCCTGGGAGCTAGCTTGCAATGCGGCTCTCGTACATGGGACTATAGCACGTCCCAAGCAGCACCTGCAACATCATCCAAAATGTTGTTTTCTATGCTTTGGTCTAAAAGAGTTGCAATAAAAGCGCACGCAACTTCCATCTTGTCAGTTGAGTTGCATTTAAACTCCGAATATCGTTAAGTTGCAGCTTTGTTTCATAGGAATTATAAATAACATCGTATTTAACATCGATTTATGGAGGCGGAGCTTACATATTCCTCACAAGTGGCAATACAGTCAGCTTGCATTAAATGTGCTATGTAACACACATGAAACATCTTACTCTGGTTTGTTTGTTCAGATTAGGTTCCAAATGTGTTGCGGAAAACTTGTGCGTCTTTTCATTTTGACAGCTTTCTAACTTGTGACAAAGACGGTACAATGAAGTAACGCGTAACTTCAGTAGCTTTTATGGTGCATTGAGCAGCAAATCTTTCACAGAGCTTCTGGTGTAGTGTGTAAGGTGAGTGGATAATATTCCTGGTGTCCATGGTTCGAGTCAGAATATATTTTTTTTCATTTATTTATCATTCCCCCTAGCTCAAGTTGCACAACGATTTAAAATTTGCGCTTTTTGCGTTTCAAAGAAGAAGCAATTGTGTTCTGTTGTCCTTAATTTGAACAGTGAATAAATTGCACTGATGTTGCTGGTACTGGCTTTGAAACAAGTCGTGTTGCTTGGGGTGTACATTAACTCTGGGTTCATCTTACCCCATCCGTTTCAACTTGCCCCGGTGGACCTTATTTTTCGTAGCGCCCGATCCCAAACTTAAACTACCTACTCATCTTTTGGATTCTTTTCCAATTCAAGAACTCAATAGTGAGTCCGAAGCTGATCGACGTGCATAGCTATCACGGTAGCAGTTGAGTATAAGTAATGTAACTACAATCCATCGATTACGCTTGTTGAACTTAAGGCCCTAACTCACGGAAGTTCTTGGAGTCTTTGAAAATAACTTCTCTTCGCCATCGTGCTCCTTGGATCAGATGTTGCACCGCACCGATAATATAGTAACAACCCACTGATAACGGATGCAGATCATAAGGTCCTTACTCGTGGTGGATCTACAATATCTTCAAAAAGTTGTTCTCTACAATATTATGCCTTATGGACCTACAGGACATTGCACCGTAGCACGTATTTATCAAAAACCTTTAAATTGTACTTGAGGATTATATAGGCTTCAAATATTCTTGAGAGTTTACAGATGACCTTCATGAAGGGCCCATATAGCCGAGGATGTAAACGCATGGGTATTCAGCATGACCATGCTGAGTGTGACGGGTTCGATTCTCGGTCGGTCCAGGATCTTTTCGTAAAGGAAATTTCCTTGACTTCCTTGGGCATAGAGTATCTTCTTGCCTGCCACACGATATACACATGCAAAATGGTCATTGGCAGAGGAAGCTCTCAGTTAATAACTGTGGAAGTGCTCATAGAACACTAAGCTGAGAAGCAGGCTTTGTCCCAGTGAGGACGTTACGCCAAGAAGAGAGAAGAGAAGAGAGAGAGCGCTAGTGAGTTTTAGAAATTCATATCTGCTGAATCTCAAAAATCAGGATTCATAAAAAAATCGTCTTCAGCAAAGTTGATCAGTACATTAAATGCTAACGGAGAGTGAACTAGTTCTTGTCAGTTTAACCGCTAGATGGCGCAAGTGAGCTCTACAAATTCTAAACTTCTGTATCTCGAGAATCAGACTTCATAGAAAATGTTCGTCGTCGGCAAAGTTGATCAGTACATCAAAGGCTAAAAGATAGTGAACTAGTTGGTTCTGGGTTTAGCTAGTGCTACCTAGTGGATAATCCTTTAACCAACTAGTTCACTATCAGATAGCTTGTGATGTCCTGATCGACCTTGCCGAAGACGAAATTCTGCTATGTACTCTGATTCTCGAGATACAGTAGTTCAGAATTTTTCGGGCCCACTTGCGCCACCTAGCGGACAAACCTTCAACCAACTAGTTCGCAATCGGAAAGCTATTCATATCCTGATCAACCTTGCCGAAGACGAAATTCTTCTATGTAGTTGGATTCTCGAGATACAGAGGTTTAATTTTTTTAGGACTCATTAGCGCCACCTAACGGATAAACCAAGAACCAACTAGTTAACTATCGGATAGCTCTTGATGTCCTGATCAACTTTACTGAAGACAATATTTTTCTATGTTGTTGGATTCTCAAGATACGAGCGCAACAGTATTGGCAATGGGTATTGACGAAACACCTATCAAAGCACAATGTTTCATGATCACTAGTGCCACCTACTGGAGCGAATACGTACTAAATGACGTACTATCGGAGAGTCCTTGATCTCCTCAACAACTTTGCTGAAGACCCCAGTCTTCCAAAATGCTTCATTTCTCAGCAGTTACCGCAAAAGTTACTGATCTATAAATAGATCACTGGGCGTAAATGGGTTAAAAAATGACCTTAGTGTAGAACCATCAAGAAACAGACTGTAGAAGGCACTATGGCCAAAACTGATGCTTTTTGAAATTTGTTTTGAAAAAATAAAAAAAAAATATTTTTAATTTCTTTTTCTGATTTTTTTTCCCCTGTTCAAGTCCATGTCATTGTATCAAGTAGCAGAATGATTGAACACCAAACTAAAAATGTACCTCCCCTTTAGCTGCTGCTTAGATTAAAAGAGGAATTGTTATGCGTAACCAAACCAAACATTATCCAAACCAACGCCAAAGAAGAAACCTACCGACAAGCTCCAGTCATAGTAGAAGCCCATGGAGCAAGTACCTACCTACCAAATGGAATAGGAAAATCATACCAAAGCGTAATCCATTTTAGAGCACTGACTACGCAAGACTCGATGTTGGATGGTTTCTGGGTGTGTGATGTGGTTTATGCTATTATTTTTTTTTTCTCGTCTTCGCAAAACATGGAAGCTGAATCGATAAAGATTAATCGGATCTGGGTCGTGATTTATAACCCGTGAGCCACCCCACCCTCCCTTTGCAATGATTGCCAGAAGAAAATTGAAGGGATTATTTGTTGTTGGCTCGCGTCAGCCAGTGAGTCAGCCGGTTTGACTGGAAGAGATCATCAACGATTTGATATTGATTGTGGGTGGTTTTGGGTGGTTTGAGTGCATCACTTTCTCTGCTGCTCATTTAGTGGGTTGATGGCGGGCAGGGTTGTGGTGGAATCGTTAATGGGTTTTGAGATCATTGGAAATGCGGCATTTGAATGTTGACTTTTTGAATTCCTCAATTGTTGAGCACCATTAGGTGATTAATCGACTTGAAGTTGACAGTTAATGGCAAAGAGCAGTAATACTGCAACATTTTAACGAGGATGTCTTATTAGAAGAGCTTTTCTTCTGGCCTATGTTTGAAATCACAGCAAAGTGTTGAACATTCACATCAAGTCAATTACAACTGGTTTCAGACGAGTTGTAGGAAACAGAATTTTGATTCGTCCTAAAACCCAGCTTGGTGCAAACTTTGAAATTTCTTCACTATGAGTTTCCAGATTTGAAAACCGCTAAATAGGGTTTCCACCGCCTTACCACTAACCATTAGGGTCAAGCCACGGTTCCGTGGAAATGGATTTGCTCTGCTGTTTTTCTCTCAACTTACCATAAATTTCCCTTCATCTACCAACCGTGCTCAACTGAACCGTAATAACTTATTTTCCTGTTGGGTTTCAGCCCAAGTAAGCGCGCCACGTCGCGTTTACATAAACACCTCCTTCACGCTCTCGGATGCAACTCTGCTACTGAACTTCTAACAACACGGGCCGCACACGGGCACAGGGAAAGTTACATAAAAATCTGCATCTGCTAGCAGAAGGAAAGAACGAAACATGTTATGAACGGCAAGCGGACAGAAAAAAAAAATGTGAGTATTATCTTATTCACAGGGTGCTCCGTGACCCAGCAGCATCCAAAGCCATTAGTGCAGCAACCGGGGACCACACCGTTCGCAGAGCTCCTCAGCCGTGAGGTCCTTTCTCCTGCAAACACGTCCTCCACGATTGCGACGACGACGGCGACGACGACGACGACGACAAAGCGATTCGCTTCGGTGGGGCGGAAAAAAGCACTTCGTTACGGGGTAAAGGTTCCCTACGCGAGAGGTCCCAAGCGATTGGCAGGGGGGGGGGTGGAAAAATAACTAACTTTATATTCCAGCATCAACCAACTGTTGTTCGTTGGCCGCGGAGAGGGGGGAGAAAATAGATTTTCCTCCATTCCCGAAAACAACCAGCGCAGAGACGTTGGAGAAGCTCGCGACAAGCAACAACGCCTTGGTGCTTAGTGCTGCCACGTCCACCGTTTTGCTGCACTACTGCGACCTGATGCTTGAATCCCCGGTACCCAGTCAGCGCTGACTTCAGACTATGGCGCGCGGTGACTGCAGCGAGCACGTTTCCGAATATGTTTTCAATTTTTCCCGCCCCACTTTCCTACGTGCTCTCATTATTTTCCTCTTTACACACGGTCTCGGAGGGAAACAGGAAGTGGTGATGTCTATCAGGAGTTATCGGCGAGTCGCTGTGGAAGGAAGTCGAAGGACCACAAGTAAGTCACAAGTAATCATGCAGATCGCGTTCCTGATGATAACGAATTTTCAGGTGAGAGCTGTTGAACGCTATGAGAGCAAAATGTCATTGCTTGTTGTAAATCTTTCGAAAGATCTAATCGAGAACGAAAAAGCTGAATAGATAAAGACAATCGTATGAAAAACAAGAGAAAGAAAAACTTAAAAACATTTAAGGAGAGTACGAAGAGAACTGAAGACAAGAAGACAAGAAGACAAGAAGACAAGAAGACAAGAAGACAAGAAGACAAGAAGACAAGAAGACAAGAAGACAAGAAGACAAGAAGACAAGAAGACAAGAAGACAAGAAGACAAGAAGACAAGAAGACAAGAAGACAAGAAGACAAGAAGACAAGAAGACAAGAAGACAAGAAGACAAGAAGACAAGAAGACAAGAAGACAAGAAGACAAGAAGACAAGAAGACAAGAAGACAAGAAGACAAGAAGACGAGAAGACAAGAAGACAAGAAGACAAGAAGACAAGAAGACAAGAAGACAAGAAGACAAGAAGACAAGAAGACAAGAAGACAAGAAGACAAGAAGACAAGAAGACAAGAAGACAAGAAGACAAGAAGACAAGAAGACAAGAAGACAAAAAAGACAAGAAGACAAGAAGACAAGAAGACAAGAAGACAAGAAGACAAGAAGACAAGAAGACAAGAAGACAAGAAGACAAGAAGACAAGAAGACAAGAAGACAAAAATACAAGAAGACAAGAAGACAAGAAGACAAGAAGACAATACCCTAGGTCATCCAAACTGTTATTGAGTTTAGCTTCTAAAGTCTACAGGTGTAACGGTAACTTTTTTCATTATACAAAGCTACGATCATATCCAGTAAATGTTCTGAAAGTTCAAAATACAGTATCAGAACAGTCGGGGTATCCTAGGTCATCCAAATTGTTCTTGAGTTAAGATCCTAAAGTCTACGCGTGTAACCGTATTTTCTTTCATTATACAATGCTATGGTTTGTAATGTATCATGTCCAGTTAGTCTTCTGAAAGTTCAAAAGATAGCATCAGAACAGTCGGGATATCCTAGGTCATCCAAACTGTTCTTGAGTTTAGATCTTGAAGTCTACGCGTGTAACGGTTATTTCTTTCATTACACAAAGCTTTTTTTTTTTTTTAATTTCTTTGTATTTGTGAATTTTAACTTATTTGCTAATTCTTCACACATTACACAAAGCTACCATTTGTAATCTATCATGTCTAGTAAATCTTCTGAATGTTCAATAGACAGTATCAGAACAATCAGAATACCCTAGGCCCTAGATCATCCAAACTGTTCTTGGGTTTAGTTCCTGAATTCTACGCGTGTAGCGGTAACTTCTTTCATTACACAAAGCTACGATTTGTAATGATATACAGTCGATTTGTAATGTAGAAAGTCTTCTAATTGTTCAAAAGATAGTATCAGATCAGTCGGGATATCCTTGATCATCCAAACTGTTCTTGAGTTTAGATTCTAAAGTCCACGGATGTAACGGTAACTTCTTTCATTATACAAAGCTACGATTTGCAATCTATCACGAACAGTTAGTTTTCTAAAAGTTCAAAAGACAGTATCAGAACAGTTGGGATATTCTAGGTCATCCAAACTTTCTTGAGTTTAGATCCTGAAGTCTACGGGTGTACAGGTAACTTCTTGCATTATACAGATCTACAATTTGTAATCTATTATGTCCAGTAAGCTGTTTTGAGTTACATAACATTGTCAACCGTAATGATTGTATAATTGATTTAATTTATTTAGCTTTAATAACAATTATAATAAAATTGAATCAACAATTCTTCACCACAACACTCGATTCGTGGCTGCAGTCCTTATCCTTGGCCGTATCCCTCATTTGCCTTCATATTTGTGCTCGAGATTGGTCAAGCCAAAAAGCTGGAAGCTCTTAGTTGTAGGGAAATTAAGTAATCTTGAAATATCTCAAAGGTATTTTGGAATGGCTATGAATTTCACAGATGTTTGCGGATCTGAGTGGGTTAGACTAGGTAACGTAACTTTTTATAGCACAAATGTTTCACAGGTACAGAAAAATACCCACTAGCCTTTATTCAGTGTAAGAGGCTAGCATTGCAAGTGAAGATATAAAATTGTGTACTCCATGAAAAATTGGATGAAATAAATTATTACAAATCTTTCATGAAGTGACCCTTGAGAGTTTAGATGTTCATGGATCGTATTGGGTTGTGTAACGTTACTATCCAAAACGAAATCACCTTGTGTTACAGTGAATGTGTTTATCGACTAATCTCCATAACAGTAAGAATGTCCCATAATATCCCACAAATATATACCAAAGGTTATTGTTCCTCGAACAACTTTTGTTAATACAGTGGAAGCTATTATCACAATTGTAGACCTGAAGCTATGGTCACTGAAGTAGTTTGGTTGATCTGGAACATTCCAAAACTATATTGGAATGACTCCTGAAATGCCAGGGGACTACAGATTACAGTTAGATGTGTAATGGTACAGTTCATTGTGAGAATAACTACTGTTGCTGTCAAGAGCTAAACTTCAGGACATTCTGGACGACGCTCAATATCCTAAGGTTCATAATAATATATGGTATACTTTAGGTTGATCCAGTCACCACGATTGATTATGCAACGTTACTCAGTATATTAAATATGGCTGGTGTTACGAGTGTAGACCTGTAGTTCTGAACTCCAAGATAGTTTGGCTGACCAGGAATATTCCTTGTTGATTTGAAGGACTTTAATTGTACGACAGTTTAGACGACCCTGAAACTCCCGAAAATTAATAATAATTTCTAATAGACTTCAGGTTTGTCCAGTAACAATAGTTGATTATGAAACGTTTTTGCAGAGATGGCTACTGTCACCAGTGTTGATCTGAAGTTCGGAACTCCAAGATAGTTTGACTGGCCAGGAATATTCCTATTATGTCTCTAAATGATATTCGAGATTTCAAAAGTTTCACGGATCCCACCAGATTATGCAGTGACATAATTTATGACGAAAATACATAAAGTTATTCTTGTAAATTTGAAGGACTCTACTGCAAGACAGTTTGGAACACCTAGATCATCCCAGAATATAAAACACCTTCTGATATTCTTGACGAAGGTTAAATGAATAATATGAACGTAACTCATATCCAAATTCAGCTTTGAGAACAATTGGTATGTCAATTAGTTCGTTTCCCAAAACTTAATGTTATGTAGGATGTTTGAGGTTGTCAGTTAAGTCTCAAATACAAATATTCTCATTTGTCCTTAATGCACTGAAACCTCCATTTAGGTAGGATCCATTAAGGTAAAATCTATTTAGGTCCCTCCATTTAGGTAACGTTACCTAAATGGAATTTGATTGTTTTCAGAGCAGTTGGAGTACTCAAGATTACAGATAAAATTGGTTTACGAAAAAAAAAGCAGAATTAAGAATTAAAGTACGTTTACGGATTGTTCAAGGATTAAAAGTTCAAGAGTATCCGAGATCTTTCTGGAGTTAGGCCATCTGATCTACAAGCGTAATCAGTGATCTATTGGAGCATTATGAATCAAATTTATGCTTACACAGCCTCAAGTTGCTATGTGTTGTCAAGTGATGAGTTCGTTGTCAGTTTAAGGATCTTCAAGAACTTCTTTGAGTATAGGTCATCGGATCTACTAACGTATTTGTTTGTCTCCAAGAGATCTACGACTGAGGTTCATACTCACACAACCTCAAGTAACTATGATCTATCAAGTTTTGAGTTCGAAGAATCTTTAAGGGTCTCCAAGAGCTTCCCTGAGTAAAGGTCATCGAAACTACTAGGGCTAAACCCCGAAACGCCTTGGAACGCTTTGCAACGCTTAAAAACGTTTCTTAAACCCCTATAAAACTTCCGTGAAATTCACCTGAGAGCTTTTGAAGTTCCCTAAAACCCCTTTGAAACCTTCTGAAATACCCTGAAACGCGTTGAAACGCCTTGCAACACTTTGTAACGCCTCTCAAACCCTCATTTAATCTCCGTTGAAATTTACCTGTGAGCCTCTTAAACACCTTCAAACTCACCGAAAACCTCCTGAAATGCCACAAAACGCATTGAAACACTTTGAAACGCCTCTGAAACCGCTTCAAAACCTGCGTGAAAGCTCCCTCAGAGCCTCTGAAGCCCCCTAAAACCCCTGTAAAACCTCCTGAAACGCATTGAAACGCTTTCAAACGCCTCTGAAACCCCTACGAAACCTACGGGAAATTCACTTGCGAGCCTCTGAGACCACCTAAAACCCTCCTGAAACGTCATGGGACACCCTGAAACACATTAAAAGCCCCTAAACGCTTCGAAACGCCTTTTACACCACTATAAAACCATCATGAAGTACACTTGAGAGCCTCTGAAGCCCCCTAAAACCCCTGTGAAACCACTTTAAATGCTCTGAAACGCCCTGAAACGCATTGAAATGCCTTGTAACGCTTTTAAACGCCTCTGAAACCCCCATTAAAACTCCGTTAAATTCACCTGCGAGCCTCTAAAGCCCTCTTAAGGCATCCTTAACCTCCTGGAACGCCTCCAAACCCCGCCCTGACACGCATTGAATCGCCCTGAAACGCCTTGAAACGCTTTGGAACGCTTTGAAGCGCCTATAAAACTTCTATTAAACGTCTGTCAAATTCACTTGCGACTTTCTGAAGGCATCCTTAAACCTACTGAAACCCCCTGAAATGCCATGAAACGCCCTGAAACGCATTGAAAAGCTTTGGAACGCCTCTGAAACTCCCGTAAAGTTTACCTGAGAGCATATGAAGCCCCTAAAGGCCCTCTGAAATCTCCTGAAACGCCCTCAAACGCCTGGAAATACCTCTGAGCCCCCCCTCTTCTGGCCTAAAAACTTGTAATGCCTGTGGAATGTTCCCTTTATATCTGAAAGCCTTGACCCCCTCCACTTTGCATCTGCAAGTCACTTGCCCTTCTCAAACTTTTTGCAACCTTGAAATCCATTCAGGTAATGATTACATTTAGGTAAAAATTCTATTTAGGCAGTCCCGACTCGTTACCTAAATGGAGGTTCGGGTGTAGAGGACTCAATTTGCAACAACTTTGCCGAAGACAGTATTCTGTTTTATTGAATGTGTGAATTAATACAGCCGTTTCTATGTTGGGGTCACACATGACTCCTCCGACTCCAAAGGGTTAAGACTACTGTCATCTCTGAATTTATTTATTAAACAACTTTTTCAAAAAGTCTTTGTTGCATCAAAATTGGACCTTGAATATCTCTTCAAGCAAAAAACAGTCATCAAAATATACATCTCCACTTCAGCTCAACGAATGCTACCTTTCACAGGCAAAAAGTAGCTCAAAGTCCCATTCCCGATTCCTAAACAAAATTCAAATCAAATTACCCCTGCATCCACGATTTCCACCAACTTTTCGATGCTTTTTAAACTCCACCATTCAACAACGTCGAAGCACCATCCACTGAGGCATTAAATGTGTAAGTGTGAAACAATAGACACCGCCCGTTGGTTGTGGTGGCATTTGTGAGTCTACCAAACTTGTACCGAGTCGAGTGTGCTTGAACAAGCTCCGTCACCACACTGACTGGAACAACGACAGGAGAGAGAGAACCAACATTTCTTTTGACAATGTCTTCGTTTCCTTAGTTAACAATTACGGTGCGGTTTGGTGACACGTGGTCGGGTATCGTTGTCGGGTGAGGCAGGTCATATTGGAGGCAAGAAGAGTGGTAATTAAAATCGGAGATTGGTGACAATGGGTGTTGACAATCTTGGCAGACCACAAATGTAAAATTTAACTTTTATTGCTCTTGTGAACATGCGGGAGCACTTGAGAAGTTTCTTCATTTGAGTGGTGCTGCTACACAGTCGTATACATTTTGGATGGGTATACAGATTTCAAGATTTGATGATGCCTGAGGTGAAAGTTGTATGTACATTGATTTGATGGGTAAGAAAATGATGCTTCATGAAAGGGTTTGAGTATTGAAAAGTTAAATGCAACAAATCTCTGAATTCATAAAAAGAAATATTAACTAGAATATTTATCCTTCCACCTATTATGACTTCGGATTAGCTATTCAAAGTCTGTAGTTAGCCATATTTATCGCCATTTTGATGTAAGCAAAATTAATGTCGAGTTATTAAATGGTACAACTCATGTTTGCCCGTTGGTAAACGAACTACCAAAGACAGATACTACAGCTCAGTCGTTTCTGATCTTATCGTCTTATGCCCGTTGACTGCCGTGATAGTAGCAATTATCGCCTGACAAATGGCACTAAACATGCTATACTACGACGGTGACTGAAAGAGGTTAGCAGCTACAGGGGATACTCAAAATAACTGGGATAGGTAAAATTTTCACTTTTCGAAAAATGTTCAACTCGCTGTAACTTTTTGAAAAGGGCATCAAAAATTCTCAAATTTTTACTGTGAGTTCATCAACTAGTTATGTATCAGTGGTCCAAATTTGGAAAAGATCGAGCTATTCTTCACGAAGATATAAAGATTCTTGAAAAGGGTATAATTATTCGATAGCCAACTTTGAGCTGTTATATCTCCGGATTCAATGAACTGATTGCAATGAAATTTTGACCATTCATGACTTATATGATGAACTTTTAAAAACGTTTAACTTAACTTGAAATTTTTAACAAGAGAAAAAGTTATTACGATTTCATTTATTTCATGATTTTTTAGTGAATTCAACAATTTCTAATATGCATCCCATTACTTTCTCAATTTATTAGCGGCTATGTTGTAACTTTCTTTCAAAACACATTTATATGTGAGTCATTTAGAGGGAAATTAATTGAACTATAATTTGCATCTTGAATTTTGAAACGATGTTGATGTTTTGGATAATTTGGTGTTTTATTAGAAAAATAATCTAATCGTTATAATTTTCTTCCGTGTTAAGAATTTTAAGTTAAGTCAAAGGTTTTTCATAGCTCATTATACAAGTCATTAACGGTCAAAATTTCATTGCATTCGGTTCATTGAATCCGGAGATATAACAGCTCAAAGCTGGCTATCGGATATTTTTACCTTTTTCTAGAATCTTTATAACTCCGTGGACAATGGTCCAATCTTTTCCAAAATTGGACTACTGATACACAACTAGTTGATGAACTTACAGTAAAAAATTGAGGATATTTGATGCACTTTTTGAAAAGTTACAGCGAGTTGAACATTTTTTGAAAAGTGAAAATTTTACCTGTCCCAGTTATTTTGAGTATCCCCTGTATGTGGCATAAGCTGGCAAATAAATTCACTTTGTCGTTTAAAGGTGATAAACTGTACACTGCAAGCGCTTTGTTCGTTCAGCAATGAAATATTTAAACGGCGCCACCCTTTATCCTTGGTTACTGGCAGAACAGTAAACGAATTGGCAAAAAAGGCTATTGACTGACTGCACGTGGTAGAGGTTGATGGATTGGAACTGATTATTATTAGTGGGCCAAACGAGGTGCTAACATGCGATCCACATGAATGCAGCAATGAAAGGGTTCTAGCTTAGGTTACTGTTTTATGGATGACGGCAACGCTCTTGTTTACGAGTAACACCTTATTCTTGGTAAGTTGATTCACCAATAAAACCCCTGCCGCCCATGAACAACTGCATGGTTGTGAATGTTCTACTCAAATGATCTTCAGTGAAACATGTTTTCACTAGATGGCGCGATTTGAAAGTCTGGAAATGTAATCATTCAAAAATCTGGCACGTGTGAATATAAAGATGGTGTTAGTTGTTAGTACTGAATTAAAACTTATAGTTAGTATTGAATTTGAACCTAATAGTAACCTAAAGCTAGCATGCAATATCTCTAAACAGTCCACCCTAGTATTTCAACTGTTATAACTAAACACCCATAAGAGACACTCACAAAACACATACACTATTGTAAAATTAAACACGAATCACTACACAAAAACACCAAGTGATGAGACTCGGACAGCACAAACTGAAAACATCCTAGATAGTATTAAAACGATATCCATGCAATAAACACGGTTAGTGCACGCGCGCGAGTTTTCCTAAGCCAATAAAGATTGTAGTTATTTTTTACGAAGAATAAAGTTTCGGTTTAATTTCAATATAAATTGTGTGGACAGTGGAATTATTCTGGTGGAAGAAAAAGGAAGATTGGGAAGTGCAAGGAGCGGAAGGATTCTGGTGGACAAATACTAGGAGGAATTCCGTGGAATTAGGAAAGAAAGTGTCTCGCGAAAGCACAAAAATTCAACAACACAGCGTAGGATTGTTAAAAGGTAAAAACTCAACCCACGAATCGCGATCCCCCAACAGATGGCATATTCAACAAACCGTTCATGTGTATAAAACCCTTGACAGACAGGGAGGTACAGGTAGGGTGGGGCTAAGGCCATCTTCTAGAAGAAAAGTGAAAGCCAGGACTACTCTCTCCTTGAACCACTCAACAACATTCCCAAACCCTTCATCTTTCCGGAACCACCAAGAAGGCATTGCTTCAGGCAGCGTAAATTCCACTTCTACGATCGATTCACCGTAGACCTGCAGTGTAATGTCGTCAGCAAAGCTGATGACCTCCCCTCCTACCGGGAACTCTAACCTCAACACCTCGTCGTACATGACATTCCATATCACACCGGACCCAGGATGGAACCTTGCGGGACTCCTGAGGTTATGTGAAAGCACTTCCGACCCACCTCTTTATCGTAAACTAGTACTCGATTCTGGGGAAGTAGCTTCGAAGAATCTTGTTTAGGTACCCGGGTATCCCCAGACGCAAGAGCGCATCGGAAATAGCTGGCCATCTGGCACTATTAAGGACATATATGAGCGAATCCAAAGATGGCCGTCACAATGGCTGCCTTGGAAATACCGAAAGCACGGATCTCGTCATCCAAGCAACAAACAGAGGTGAAAAAGCAATGAGTACTCTTGCTCACTCGTGATAAACATTGAGTAGCATTTTCGTTTCCGAACATTTTGTGAATGACGAGATCGGTGCTCTCAAAAACGCGAGTCAAAATTGCACCTGGACGCGCTCCCATTTCACCTTAAACGCATTCCTTACATCCAGAGTAACTACTGCACAAGCGAATCCCCCTTCTCTTAGGCTCAAGTGCTTTCTCGGCGGTTTTTGTAACCGACAAGATAGCGTCTACGGTCGACCTCCCCTTCCGGAAGCTGTACTGGCTACTCTAAAGACCATTTTCACACTCGGTGTACCTCAACATTATATTGAGGATAATCTTTTCGTGCACCTTCCCCGCCATGTCGATCACGCATATTGGTCTATATGCCGTTGGGTCTCCGGGTGGATTCCCCGCCTTTGGCAATAGAGCCACGGTCTGCCTCTTCCAAACTTCTGCATAGCAAGTCCTGAACATCTCGGGAACCTCTGCAATAGCTACTTTTAAGACCAGGTTCGGAACTCCGTCTGGACGTGGGGCCGTACTTACGCTAAGCGACTTTTCCTAAAGCATCGTCCAGTTAGAATCCGGACGCAGATAATCACTTATATCTCAGAGGTGGAATAACAAACAGAAAAGGTGAAGCCCTCAAAACAAAGATAATTTACTGTAGTTTCATGGAAAAATATCATTAAAATTAATTAATTTAATTTTTAGTACATTTTCTCATTTTTTCCGTGATTACTTTCTTAAAAATCTGCACAATGGTAGTTAATTTTAACATCAACCCCTTCGGCGGATTTGTTTAACGATCAGGTGATCTCTGTAGTGTCCTGAGACCCTCTACCAATCTGATTAGGATTCCAAAAAAAACTTTGCCAAATATTTCTCTTCTTGCGAAATTAAGGGCTATTCACCCAAGTAACACAACATGTTAGGGTAATTCGCCAATTGTTGAACGGTTAGTACCGGCATTTTGATTTTCGTTTGTTTTTCCGTGCATAATTCCACTTTAGTTGAAAAATACCCAGTGAACGTCTAGATCTACTTATCCCTTATACTGCCCATTGAATTTGTATTCCCTTCAATTCCATTTTCTAAGAGAAAATAGAACATTTGTATGGGAAGTCTGTAACCCAAATTTTGAACGCTTCCTTAAGCTAGCTCATCCTAATGTTGGACCGTTCTCGCCAATTGTTGAACGGTTGAAGCTTTGTTCGTAATTGATGACGTATAACCCGACATCAACCTATCATTCACCTATTTTTATTTTGGCCACCAAACCCAACATAGACATGACAGTTACCCGATGTGGGTCCAACACTGGTCCAACATTTGATAAAATTTGACCCGACTTTGACCCGACATCCGATATTTTTTCACTCTGGCGGATTTTTTTCGGGTTTTTCGTGTTTTGTGCCCAGCTAGTCCGAGCTAGTGACAATTCATTTAAATGACAAGGAATCGCACATTTGAAGAGAGCACTAGTGAACTGAAATCGTTTTAAACATGACTAGATGCAAAAATGACTGAAAAGATATGATTAGAAGCGAAAACGACAGAAGAAAAGTACGTCTTTAAAAGCCCCTGAAACTCTCCTGGAAACCCATGGGACCCACTCAACCCCCAAGAACACACATGGAACGACCCTGAAATTCCTTGAAAACCCGTGGGTTGCTCCTGAGCCTTCTGGAACACCTTGAAATACTCCTTGAACCCCCTTAACACTCTGAATTCCTCTTGAACACCTTTGGAACGCCCTTGAAACCCACTGGAATCTTTCTGAAGCCCACTGGAACACCCCTAGAACATCCCTGGGACGCCCTTGAAACCCCATGCAATGCACGGTTAGGTAAAGTGAAAACAATTCTAGCAGTCATGGTCCTAACATCGTAGTTTATGCCAGTGTTCAACAATTGGATCATGGATGCATAATGATAGTGTGATAAGAAAAATATTTTTTCAAATTAAATTACAATGAAAACGAAATTTTAAACAATGGTAAACTGTTGATGACATAGTTCCATACTATGGTGTGCCTTTGATATTTGTGGTCGATTTGCCCACAAAGCTTATTTCGTAACAGCCATTCCTTAAAATTAATCTTAAGAATTGGGCAGTTTTCGTGTCATCAGCGGTACAATATTTTCAATAAATTTTTTTGACGTAAAATATGTATAATTTTGTAACTTAATTAGAGCAATATCGTTACCCACATGTATATGCATCTACATCATAAGTTTACGTTGGATGAAAATTACTTAAGTAAGGTTTATAATCAAATATTCAGAAACTGTTCAACATTTGGGTAGTGTTCAACAATTAGCGAATTACCCTATATAATAGTTTAAAATTCACTTTTACTGCTTATTTGGAAGTATTTTTCTTGATATATTGACTTAAAACCGAGCACCTATATAATCAAAACAGCGCAAAAAATGGCGGCTTATAAAACATGTTACTGGTTATATAATATGTATTTGAATACACATATGGTACTAAAAATGACGTCTACAGTGCGTTCAAATCAACGCTTGAATAATTATAAGTTGTAATTTGGTTATTTATCAACAATAAAAACTGGGAAAATACGAATATAATACAATTATATTTGATAGTTGTAAATGAGCTGCTTGCAAGTGATATAACTTATAGGATACACTTATATGACATACGATATGCAGTCGTTGATATTAGGCTATTTCTAAGTGATATAACTAACGATCATAACTAATCAAGAAGAATAGCAACTTCAAACGTAGAAAATGTCAGAAAAAATATTTATAAACATTTGATTTCAACAACCCGAAAAAATGGTTCAAAGTAATGGCTTCTTTTCATTACTATTCGGATAACAAATTCTGGATTGGGCATAACTCGATGGCAGTACAGATGTTTTTCTTGCGGTTCGAGATTTATCGTGAAACCGTTGTTTTTAGTCGCCCATGAATTAAGCGCCACCAAATTAGATTAAAAACGAAACATGTCCCAACCAATTAAAACTGATTTGTAAAGATTAATTTTATATTTACGCGCAGAATCAACATGGCAGACTTTCCGAAATACTTACAGTGCCGTTCAAAATGCCATAGACTATTTCAATCACAATTTTGATTCAACTTCAATCCGAATCAAAACTATTATCACTGACAATGCCTCAAATGGTTTATGAAAATTTCATTTATGAGAAAATTGCAATATGAACATATTACATTAGAACTGCTAAACACAGTTTTATTTGCAAACAAGGAAAGTAATAAGGCTAATTTATTTTACACTTTCAATTAAATAAAGTATATGAAGATATGTTTTTGACAGGTACTGTTACTAAAAATTTATACATTTCAACAAGCCTTCATTATCATTATTAAGTTGAAACGACGTTAAAATAGCATTATTCCAGCAATAAAATAATGGACTGTGGATGTATTTTTCTATAACTTTTATAATACGTCTCGATAACGTTAATTCAACACCCGCATGTCAACATATGTTTTGTTTGTTCTGGGGCAATCATTACAACATAAAAATAACTTTATTACAACTTATTCTTTAGTCAGGCTAGGGTAATGCCAAATGTCAAAATATTTTTCTCATGCATGTTTGATTTGTTGATGGTCAATATAACCTCGTCAGTTTTACAGTTTCCGTGGAATTTGATCGTCTACGATTAATCTGTTCAACGCGTTTAGAATAATCCGCGGGTACATGTCCTACATGTCAACGAAACGGAATATAATGGTAAGGAAACTGATCAGCGGTGGAGGGGCGCTTAGAATAGTGATCGGATCCTTGTGGCAGAATGTCAGTGCACTGCACACTCACTGGCGGATGGTTCTATGAAAATCGGTACGCAACAATCGGCAATCGGCAGTTATTATCAGTACTGATGAAATGGGAAGGTGAGAAAAAGTGCCACATTAGGAAGCTGGAAAATCCACATAGACGTGTAGATCTTCATTATAGGGCAGTGCGTAGAACATTAACTAATGCTGATGGATCGTTGATTGGGTACTTGCTGATCTGGTCTTACAGTTAGAGCAGAGTACTGAGTTGTTTATGTTGAATGTTGGAAGAACGCTAAATAGTATTGCTTGCACAATTTGTTTAAGTTTGATGCTCTAGTATATATATTTACAAGTATATTTGCTATATTTCATACATAATGAAGTCGATAAGCAAAACAAATTGTGTATTTGTTGTTTGTAATTGACAAACACAAATAGAGCCTAATATTAACACAAGATGTTTTCTAATGCTCATATATGATGTTTATAATACATCTTTTGAAATGTATATTCCAAAAGATGTTTTCTGTGTTACTTGGGCAGTGAATTCCAAAGAAGCGAAATTTGAGTGTTTTTTCGTTAATAAACACTATCCAACAGTGATGACACCACTACAGATCTCAGGCTGTCGTGATAGCTCACCAAATTAGCTCAAACCTCTACAGATCCCTTATGTGCATTTTTGAAAAGCAGCACGCGATTCTTGAGGTTATCATCTTCACACATTTGGTGTCAAAATCGTGATGTGAGAAAACGATGTCCAGAGCTCGAACTTCCTGGCAAATCTTGGAATTCCAAGCAGATTTATCCATGAACATAAACTTCATTCTTCCTTGGGCGCTTCCTCATGGCATGGTTAACAACATCTGTGCACATCACACATAATGGTTATGGAGACATTAACATTTTTCGCGACTGTCGTACCTGACCACGCTTAATTTTCAGCGTGTTTGTGCAAGATTTTTTTCCTTCACTTGTCTTCAATCTGAAATAACTTTTCACTCGTAGCAAGATAATCGATGAAATTTTCACCATCAATAGAGGACTTGTTTATGATCAGACTGCTGTAAAAAAATATGATTATGATCATTGAGAGCGTCACAATAAATTATCCTTTGCGTCCGGATTCTAACTGGACAAAGCTTTATCCCCTCAAGTTCCACATCGGTGACCTTCTCCTGATCGTCAGCCCCAGTCCCCGGCTGTCCTACGGAAGGAGGCCAAGCACCAAGGATCATGACGCGGAAAAAAGCCCCTTAATGATCCCCTCCAACATCTCTGGAGATGGCTCTGTAGGAGTCATTACACCTCTAGTCTTGACTATGACGATTCTGTAGGCATCACTCCAGGGATTCGCATTGGCACTCTGACAGAGACCCTCAAAGCAGGCCTTTTTGCTTGCCCTTATTGCGGTCTTCAGTGCGGTTTATGCAGCGACGATGACCTCCAGCCATTCGTTTCGTTCTTCCTCAGATCGTGCTCGCTGCATCCGCTGCCTAGCCCGTAGACAAGCGCGGCAGAGGTCCGCAATCGCGTCGGTCCACCGGTAAGCCGGTGGCCTCCTATTTCTAGGGTGGACTCGCCTAGGCATTGTCGCATCACACGCACGTGAGAGCACCGCTACCAGCTCGTCGCCATCTAAACCGGTTAAGTTTCGCTCACGGCGGAGCATCTTCCTAAATACCCCTTCTTCGAAGGGGTCTTCCACCTGCGAGGGCTTGGCCTTGGCCTAGCCGCCTCTTCCTATACCCGCTGCCTGCTGTTGTTGTAGACGATACTGTAGCGAACCGCCAGGTGATCACTATGAGTGTACCCATCGTCTACCCTCCACTTTGAACTACTTGTTAGGCCAGGAATACAAAAAGTAACGTCAATGATTGACTCTGCACCGTTCCGACTGTAGGTACTCTGGATACCGACGTTAGCCAGATCGACATCTAGCACGGCCAGCGTCTCTAGCAGGATCTGACCCCACTGGTTCGTGAAACGGCTTCCCCATTCCACGGCTCAGGCATTGAAATCACCCGCTATTACCACCGGCCTTCGCCCTGTCAGCACGGTCGTCATACAGTCAAGCATCTGCGTGAACTGCTCGATCCACCAACGCGGAGGCGCATAACAGCTACAGAAGAAGACTCCGTTTACTTTGGCGACCACGAAGCCCTCATAGGTAGTAGACACCAACTCTTGGACGGGGTATTTACCCGTCGTCCATATCGCCGCCATTTTACCGGACCCATCCGCGACCCAATTGCCGTTGCCGGCGGGTACACGGTAAGGGTCTGCTATGATGGCGATATCCGACTTTCACTCAGAAACTGCCTGACAAAGCAGTTGCTGAGTCGCATCACAGTGGTTCAGGTTCAGCTGCGTTACCTGCACTGTGATTTGTTCCCAGCGGCTTTCTTGAAGGCCGGGCACCTAGCACCACCCGTTAGGTGTCTATTGTTTGTGGATTCCCCAAATCAGACACGTGGGTGGACTCGTGCAGCCTTGTACCTTATGGCCTTCGCCGCCGCATCTCCTACACAACTTGCTCCTGTCAGGGCCTTTACAGTTCCACGCCTTGTGCCCTGGTTCAAAGCACCGGAAGCAAGCACTCGGTGGCCCATGCAGGGTCAGATGGCAAACTGACCAGCACACCTTTAACTTCCCTATTTTAACGGACCTTTTCGCGTCCGCCACAGGTAGCTGAACCAATGCTACTTGCGTCCCTGCCGGGCCCTTCCGTAGCCGAATGGCTGCAGCGGCCACCTCTACCTCGCACTGTTGCCGCAGTGCCATGACGAGATCCTCGGCGTCTGTTGACTCGTTCAGGTTTCTCACCTTCAGAGTCGCCTCCGCCGTCAGAGCCCTCACCTCCACACCTTAACCCAGGACTTCTTCCGCCAACCGTTTGTAGGCGGCGCCCTTTCGCTGCTTGTCCCGCTTTAGCTCGATAACACTAGTTTACAAAATAACGGGTGGCCACTAAATAACGGGAATGCTTTGAATGTGCTCTTAAAAATATATGATCTTTAAAAATGACAATCTGAATTTAACTATCATAAAGGTTTAACAATGTACGTCCATGGAAAATATAAAATTTAAGAAAGTTGAACGTAGTAATTTGTACAGTATTTTTTTGCAGTGATGTTGGAGCAACTGCTTTGTACGACTTTTCAGAGTTTACTTTCACGCATTTTCTGCGTCTGTGAAATCGTTGGTCAAAATAAATGGTTTCTCAGCTACCTTTAGCATCTACACACTCAAACAGTAATTAGAAAAAATGGGGATACTGACTTGTTTTTTTTTTGCTTTGGTTGTAGCTTTTTCCCGTAAATGACATTTATAGAAATTTCCAAAAAATGTTATTTTTCTGTATCACCAAAACGTGTCGATGTAATTTGTGCACTGCGGTTCATTGTTGAACTTTTTTTGTGCTATTTTTTTTATAACGAACCATTTACATGTTGTTCAATGTGTAAATGTGATTTGATGTAAATATTTGTTATTTAACAAGGCATTCTATTGATTTATCCAGCCCATGTCACAAAAGAAGATTTTATTATGTGAAATGATATCATGCTTGTTGGTTTTGCTAGTATTCCTCTATTTCCTTCAGGATTTGTTTCTTGGGATGCCGAAATGTGGAATTCATTCAAAACCGGGCAGGTTCTAGTTTTATAATGGTTTACTATTAACTTTTTTTACGGTTGTTTTGAGCAATCAGTAGAGCCGTCCAAGGCGTTTTGGTAGTGCTTCCTGTTTCAATGTCGTTTTCTGCAGAACAGAATAAGTTGACACAAAATAAAAAATACGCTGACTTTGTGGATAGATAGACGATGGTTTTGTCTAAAAAATGTTTACTCTATGGACGCTTCTATTATTTTTAATCAGCTGCTAAAAGCATTCCCGTTATTTAGTGGCCACCCGTTAAAACGAAAGTCGTGAACTTCTGTTAACGACCAAAATTTTTGAAGCATA
Source organism: Aedes albopictus (assembly GCF_035046485.1). NCBI lineage: Eukaryota > Metazoa > Arthropoda > Insecta > Diptera > Culicidae > Aedes > Aedes albopictus. The sequence continues at coordinate 350,430,096 of NC_085138.1, forward strand.
ATTTAGCGCTGATTTCGAAACCGTGCTTCAAAAAAATTTAAGTAGAGCCGTTTTTGAGTTTTGAAAAAAAGCTCAATATCGAGTTTTACAACTTTTTAAAATATGGAATTTAATAAAATTCAAATATCTTGCGTTTTGTTCAACCAATTTTAAATCTTTTTCCATAAATCAAAAGCTGAATATAATACCATTCGATCATCTGAATGCAGGTATTGCGTCAGATTGATAAAATTCAAGATATTGGCGAGTTCTGTGAACGATTTCCTTAAATTTTAGCGAAATTTCCAAAAATATATGAAGAAACTAGCTGTACCCGGCAAACTTTGTCTTGCCTACTGCGTTTTTTGACGTTTCAAATTTGTTGCCAAAGACCAAGTCCCCGGTCAAAATGAATGAAAGATCGATTTTCAAAAACTCTCAACTTTCCATGTTTTTTGCCTCATAAACCTTCCTTGGGTGAAAACTAACAGAACAAAACTAAGACAACCAAAATCGGACCTTCCGTTCGCAAGATATGCGCGGTCCCACGTATGCCACTGCATTCTTATATATATAGATGTATTTTTTTTTCAATAAGAAAAAAAAAACAATTTAAAAATTCTTTCTCATCGTTTTTTTGACATATCATATGTAGGCGAGATACAGTAAAAAAAATCAGCTCAATCGGAGCATTGATTACGGAGTACAATTCATCTCCCACTGACCGGCAGTGCTTTTATGGAAGAATAATGTCTGCGCCTATTTTAAACTTTTATCCATAGACGCAAACACTTTTAGTCCTGGAGATGGAAGGTGATAGCTCTACTGCACGTCCAACGACCCATTTCAAGTATGACAGGGCTTCCACGTACATCTTAAGGTCGTTTTCTGAAACAGTAAGCCCCGCATTGATGCATCCGGATATCAATTGGATATCTGAAATGCATTAACACTTCCTGAATCAAAAATTTGCATTTTTGTTTCTGGCGCGTATTTGGTATAGTAAATATCGCATGTATGAATAAAATGACGTTTTTTAATTAGAAAGATCTCACCAAGTTCTTCATAGTCTGCCGTGATGAAGTTGTATTCTTATTTCTCCAGCGGTGCAGCAACGACCGAAATAGGATTGATTTCATTGCCGCGTTCACTTAAAACGACGTGAAGCGATCAACCGAGTCAGCGATTGCTGGCATCACACCGAAACTCCCAAATGATACAACGCTGAATAATAACACTTTAACACACGGAAAACTGACTGAGTGGCGTAATACCGGCCGAACCACCAGCGAAATTGTCACATAAAATTCGTTTTGAGATCGCGCAAAAAATGACAAGCGGTTAAAGTAGACACCCGTTCGCGCCCAAGTAACAATTTTACTTTTGTGGCAATCCTGAAGTAGTTTCTAAGATAGAATCATAAAACTTAGCAATAAAGCTCGTTGTTCTGCAAATCTGAGATGAAATAGGTATAAAACATCCATAAGACTAATCTGGCCCACTCTTCAGGAGATCTTCAAAGCTGCTTTTGAAGACTGCTTTGAAACTAGTTGTATTTATGTACATGCGCTGATGATTGATTATAAGAACTTCATGAAACTTTAACAAGAATATCTTGAGGCATGTTGATCTTTAAGCTGTCTTTCTCAAAAGTGTCAACAGTACATAATAAATTAAATCTTTTACCTAAGCATTATGCAGATGAAAACAAGTTTTGTTTCATGGATGAAATATTAATTGAACTGCGATTTAATTTTCATCAAATTGAAATGGCTAAAACATTTTAATTGTCTGACAGATCATTGATGACAGGGAATCAAAATTTTCCGTGCCATACCTACTTTTTCGTTGATACACTCCCGTGCAAAAGTTTGGGGTCACCCTCTCGAAAACATGGAAATGTTTTTCGGTCATATCTCAGTCATCTTTCATTTAATCCACTCGTTCTTAGACTCTTTCGAAAGATAAAGAGTTAGATTTGATTCGTAGGTACTTTTCACAAATTTCATATGAAATTTTTAGTATGCAAAGTTTACTTAAACTAACATGTTTTTCCTAAATCTGTACGAAATATTGTTTTCCGTGTAGTTCAAAATTGGGTCGACCAAATTTCAAAATTAAAGTTGCATTAGAACCCTATTTCTATCCTCTTTGAGAGCCATTCATTAGATTTTAGCGAAAAAAATCATAACATAATTTAAATGATCGAGTTAGGTTTACAAGTCACCGTGCAAAAGTTTGGGGTCACCCCTTAGTATGCTGCATCGTGCAAAAGTTTGGGGTCTCCTTCCAAGTGAAGTCTGAGTCGGATTTTTATTCAAATCGTCATTGTTTTTGGTACAACTCCAATTCCTTCTTTGATATTTGAATGGCAAGACACAAAAATGGTTATGAAATGTTCATAAGCTAAGTTCTAGACTAATTTAAGGTAGAAAACGGTATATAAAATCCATACTAAACCAGCTAAGTTCGTTATATAAAGTGCGAAAGAGGATGGAAGTGAGATAAAAATGACTAATTCGTGAATTCTACCCCATATAACTGTAAGTGTTATAACCAAAAACATACCATTACCCTAAAATCCATAAGTTTCAGCAATGTTACATATTTTATTTTAATAAATATGCCATATCAAAAAATTATCTCTTTGCTTTGCACCAAAACCCAAAATCTCGAATGTAATAGTACATTCCGAGAAATGTCATTCGTTGTTATGGATTTTGGGGTAATGGTATAATTGTGGTTTTAACACTTACTGTTATATAGGGTAGAGTTCACGAATTAGTCATTTTTATCTCACTTCTATCCTCTTTCGCACTTTATATAACAAACTTAGCTGATTTAGTATGGATTTTATATACCGTTTCTACCTTAAATTAGTCTAGAACTTAGTTTATGAACATTTCATAACCATTTTTGTGTCTTGCCATTCAAATATCAAAGAAGGAATTTGAGTTGCACCAAAAACAATGACGATTTGAATAAAATCCGACTCAGACTTCATTTGGAAGGTGACCCCAAACTTTTGCACGATGCTGCATACTAAGGGGTGACCCCAAACTTTTGCACGGTGACTTGTAAACCTAACTCGATCATTCAAATTATGTTATGATTTTTTCCGCTAAAATCTAATGAATGGCTCTCAAAGAGGATAGAAATAGGGTTCTAATGCAACTTTAATTTTGAAATTTGGTCGACCCAATTTTGAACTACACGGAAAACAATATTTCGTACAGATTTAGGAAAAACATGTAAGTTTAGGTAAACTTTTCATAGGGTAAAAGCCCCCTTCTTCGGCCTAGTACCTATATTCATCTCATTTTGTCTCAAGGACTAGAGATGTGCGCCGTCGAGATTTATTACTTCACGCCGCCGGATGTTTTGATTTTCTAGCACGCCGCCAGCTTAAAACTCACCACGCCGCCGAACTTAGAATTTCCCCAATAATCTTCAGAAAATAATCGATTTAAGTTTAAACGCTCCCAAAATGAATGCATGTCATTCATTGCCGAATAAACAAAATATTTCGTTCAATGATCCTGTTGAGATTTTAGTTACTTTTTAGTCACTTATATATCATCATATAAAAATCCTAGCAAATATCATATTCTTCACACAAGGTGTATAAAGCATGCAATGACAGCATGCATGCTTTTCCCCGCGTGACGTCATAACGACGTTCGTTTATAATTGAGGGGTCAATTTTTCATTACATACATACAAAATGTGAGGAATTTCAAAATCAACCCAATTTTCTCCGATGTAATGAAATCTGAAGAATTCAGGTTCTATTAATTCAATTCATGCCATAACTTAAGAATTATTTATGGATTTTTTTTATTTATTATGGAACGTTTGTCTGCCGCACTATATACGAGTGCGCAATTACAAGTTACTACACTAAAACCTCAATTTATGCACATGGCTGGGGGTGAATAAATTAAAAAAGGCATAAAATGAGGGAAATTTGTGCATAAAAAAAACGCTTCCGTAACGCCTCTGAATCCCACCGAAAATGCTCTGAAACTTCCTGAAATGGCTCCAAAATTCACCTTAAACCGCCTCGTACCCAATGTAACGCACCTGCGACGCTCCGAAACCCCCGAAAACGCCTCCATAAGGCCTCTGAATCCCGCCAAAAATGCTCTGAAACTTCCTGAAATGCCTCCAAAATCCCTCTAAAATCCCCTCGGACCCAATGTAACGCATCTGAACCCCCAAAAACGCCTGCCTAACGCCTCCGAATCCATCTAAGACCCACTTGCACCCGTTTAACGCACGTGAGATCCTCGGAAACCCCCGAAAACGTACCAGTAACGCCTCCAAACCCCGTCGAAAATCCTCTGAAACTCTCTGCAATACTTTCGAAAACCCCCTCAGACCCCCGAAAACCCCCCGGAGATCTCCTGGTACCTCGCGGAAACCCCTGGGAACCCCCTGAAACTCCCCTGTGACTTCCATTTGCTCATCCTTATAAACACCCTTTAGCCGCCGTTGCAATAGTTACCGTCATTATTAAATATTCTTATGCACAATATTGGTTCTGAGTAGCTTTCCCTTAATTTATGCAGGTCATAAAAAAGGTGCATAAATTAAAAAGTGCATTAAAATAACATGCATAAATTGAGGTTTTAGTGTATTTACATTCTCATATGCAAAGTATAGTTTGTTAAAATGTTTCGCTATATGAGATGTAAAAGAGCGAAATATTGAATTCTCATTTTTAACGCCGCCGCCGCCGACGACCAAAAATGATGTTTTAACCGCGGCGCACATCTCTGCCGAAGCACCAAAGCAAGCATCACAGCGGTGCCAGACATCAAGAAACAAGTAGTTAATTGAATGAGATTTGGTCACTACAAATACGATGTTTTTTCAATCAGAATATGGTCGTTTCTTGGTTTAACATCTTGGTAATCGAACTTCTACGCAAATCGATCAATAATTTCATTTTCCAACGCCATTTCTTTCAAAATATTTGGTTTGGTTTTCATCTAAATATGCTGCTACCGCTCAAGCTTTACGAACTATCATCCAGTTCGGCAGCACTGATTTGCCAATCAGCTGTGAATGTATGCGACTGCAAAACGTGGGGAGCGAGCATAGACGATTCGTCGCGCTGCACATTGTTATGACTTCTCCTTTGCGAGAGAGGAAAACAATCACAATGAAACTGTCACCTGCTAGGGAAAGGGAGTGCGTTAGTGGGTGAGTGCAGAATGCTCTACGATGAGAAAATGTGAGAGTGGTTGTGGATTTGCTGTAAATACTGTTGAGATGAATAAGGGGCCACCCGGTGGACCGCGATGAGATGAAAATTTTACGGTGTGCTGAAGATAGGTGCGAGTGGCTCGCGATTTGTGATTGCAATTAAATCAAATATTGAAGGTAAATCCCACTCTAGTGCATCGTAAGATCAACAGTGGAAGTGAGCACGTGTGTTAAAGGTTTGTATCATTAAGTTTGAAGCGTATACATTGCGCTGTGAGTGATTTTTCATGTTGCACATCCTTAATGAGACTAAGATAGGCACAAATACCCTACTAAAAATTTCATATGAAATTTGTAAAAACTACCTACGAATCAAATCTAACTCTTTATCTTTCGAAAGAGTCTAAGAACGAGTGGATTAAATGAAAGATGACTGAGATATGACCGAAAAACATTTCCATGTTTTTGAGGGGGTGACCCCAAACTTTTGCACGGGAGTGTATGCCACCCAAAACATACGAAAATTACAAAGCGCATCAAAAATAATATCAATCATTAATATACGAAAACATAAATTTCCTTTAACCCACGAGCGATCGCGCTGTTGTATTTTGTACAACACGTTGAAAAAATCTCGCTTTTTGTACTCAGCATTAGCGTGGTGCTGACGCAGGTAGTCAACCGCGCGAGTTACGGAAGGTTAAAAACAAAAGGCTACGCCACTTTTTCAATTCTTTCTAAGCATGGCTGCCGTTCCAAGCAAACAAAACTCATGCAGCCGCCATCAATTGTTATTACCTTTAATCCAAACCCCCTCAAAACAATGATGGAACCAAGTCACCTTGCATGAACGCTGCAGCCTTTATTGAAGATTGTTTTTACTAGTTATGATCTTAAGGCAGATTTGTTCGTCTTAAATGAAACTTATTCGTTTTATACAAGAGTAACAGCCTTTGACAATTGTTTGTTTACGTTTTCGATGCTAGAAAGTTGTCTCTGTACATTTCGCGGTGTTTCGCGTCAAGATCTGCCAATTCCATTTTGTTTCCCTGTATTTTTGCTATTAATAATGAAGTGCAAATTACTACAATTACACTATTTGGCATGAGCTTGAGCAGAGTCACAGTAAGTACCCATTTCATTTTCGATTCGCATAGCTATGGCCTGTGTGAGAAACTGGTTGAAGGCAGGTCGACAGCTACCAGCTACTCGCATTTTTGATTGGCCGTAAAATCATTATTTCGTTGATATGATTACTTTTTAGCACAAGAATGGCTAAATTATCAGTGAGCAAACATGTTTATGTGTTTATATTTGCATGAGAACGCGGTTTTTCAACCAATTTGTTACATTCATTATTTGGATTGAAAAATAGTTCGTTGTCTTATCATTATTTCGCATAGTTCTTGTTCCAGAGTAATGGCTCTAGCTCAAGAATAGAAGGCTTCAAGAAGTTTTTAAAGGAGGATTAGCCAAATGAAATGCACTTGAATAAACGAAGCATAAACTTTTAATAAAATATGTTGATGTTATGTGTTGAAAATAACTCCAAATAGGGTTTGTGTTCCATCAGTAATCTCACGCTCCCAATTTCATCCTATTCGAAAACAAGCGATTACGGCACCGATTGATTCCGTTCTTTTTGTTTTCATGCGTGCTCACTTCTAACAAAAAATACAAAAATAAGAAACAAAACAAACAGTGCTTCATTCCTTTGTTTTTCATAGGATGAAAATGGGAGCCACATGCTTAATAAGGGAACCAATACCCTACGCCTTAAAACTTATTATTAGATTTAATGCTCTTGTAAATTCAGTTGTTTTATGCGCGAATTTCAAAATTAACTTGAAGACAACTTAAAAACCGCAAACGAACGAAGATTGTTTTCTCTTGATAAAAACAACTATAAATGTTTCATGAATTTGTCATGCTGTTATAAAGCTTCCATAAAAATAATCAAATCTAAAAAGAATTGAAATTGTTACTTGGGGCGGCAACGCTAACTTCGCCACCCGCGTTTTTTTTTCTCACTGGTTTGTCAAAATTCACTTTGCTTCAACAGTTATTCACAATTCAGCATTAAAATCTAAGTAAAATCAACTCGTTCACACGTGACAAAACTTTCCGGGTGGCGTAGTACCGACCAAACCACCAGCGGAATCGTGAAATTTGCTCAGGTGTGTGAAGTGAGCGACTTTGCTTAAAAATAGAACAAAAATCGATTTCAAATCATCTACCTTGTATGGAAAGACGAAAAAAATTCCGCTCTACTGTAATTTTTTTCCTTCGCGTTTTCGAAGCCAGGGCATGATTCTACACCCAAAACGATCATCAGCTTACCGAGTTCAGAAATGCTGTAAACTAGTGTAATCATCTCGCCGTACGAGTACGTCTAATACTTCTCACGTCGGCTCCGAGATCGTCGAGCTAGGCGTTGCTCCGCATCGCCTTCAAGACGTCCGAGTATTTAGACTTTTCCGTCTTGATGACGAGCGCGTCGCCTTTGTCGCGCTTGGCACCTGCTCTATTACGCCGTCGCGGTTTAGCGTCCCTAGCAACCTCTGCCTGCGGATTTTTCTTCTTCTTCCGCTTCCACTCCACCTTCGTCCAAGGAGGGTCCTCCCCTTGGTTCGCCCTAACCTGTGGTACCTGAGGGCCTATCATCAGCCGCAACCCCCCGTTCCCTTCCAACCGGGACGGGCCAGCCTTTTCAGGCCCACCCTTCCCTGCTTTCCGGGACGCCTGGCTGGGGTCCGACTTGCCGGCATTACTGCCGACCTTCGGGATTACTACCCGCCTAGCTTTGCGGGTGCCGCCAGACAGCTCCTCACGTGACGGCTGCCTCACTCGCTTCTGCGATTGCTTGTCACGACAAACAGTCGCACCCGCCGCACATTTGGGACTGCCGGCGAAAGCGAAGGGCTCAGTCTGCGTAGACTTCATAGCTCTTGCTTTATCCGGTTCCGCAGCTGCCACAGCTTTCACGAGATTTTCGTGATTCTGCTTGGCATCATCAATCGACTTCCGAAGTCGCAACAGCTCAGGTCTTTGCTAATGTTGGACTTCGTGGACGCAAAGTCGATGATTTTACCGAGCTGCTGCACAGCAATATCCATCGCGGACATCCCCTCATGTCTTTGGTTAACGGCCCTCGTCATCCACGCTCGGTCCATGATCACCACCGGCTGGCTTGTCGGTGGGATCGGAACATCCACGCTGAAGCTGCGTACGCTGCTTCCCGCTCCTATGTCCTCACTTTTCCTAATCGGACACCTCATCAACCCACTCCTTGCGAAGGGATTGACCTCACCACTTTTGGATTTTCTTGTTCTTCGTTTTCATTACTGCTCGCTTCCATAGCTGTTCAACTGCTTTGGTTTCCACTTACCCTGTTTATTACACGGTTGATGATATTTGCAGGAGGCAGCTTTCGACTGAGGTATCTGGACACCTGGGAGGATTTTCGGCGTGGCAGTCGCAATTGCAATCAAACGATCAGATATTCTCCTTCATCCGACGTTTCGATGTGTATTATATCTTCTTCAGGGAATTAGGGGTGTTAATCGCTTTCGTTTTGAAAGGCTTTGTGGAAGCATAATCCGTCCGAAAAACTATTTAAAAAACGTTGGAATCGACTTCTTGAACACTAGTTATGTTTTTGCCGAATTCGGTTCGCACTTCTAACGCACTGATTGCAATTGCGACTGCCACGCCGAAAATCCTCCCAGATATTTGCAGGGTAATCGTTGGTTCGTAGGAGCCCAAATATAATCGATTTTGTTCTTTTTAGGCTCATGCAGTTCTTCACATTAGAATAATTAGAAGCCACAGAAATCCAATGTCGCGACTGTTAGTATGACCAACATCTAGTTTGCCTCGTCCTTAAAGCGTCAGTAGCGGTACTATAAATGTCAAATAAAATTTGCTTAACAAAACAAAATGTCCTCTACAAGATGGGCACTTAAAAATAGTCAATTATTGCAACTAAAGTTATTAAAATAAATAAATAGGAAAACTGAGTACAGCGCCATTGGCGTTCTAGTGTATTTCTATTTTCTCCACCAACCTGAGCCTAAAAAGAACAAAATCGATTATATTTGGGCTCCCACGAACCAACGATTACCCTGCAAATATCATCAATCGTGTAATAAATAGGGTAAGTGGAAACCAAAGCAGTCGAACAGCTATGGAAGCGAGCAGTAATGAAAACGAAGAACAAGAAAATCCAAAACATACTGCTCGCTCACAAACATTCCAGGACTAACACCGACAATAACATAAACACTGCAGAGGGAACTTCCAAATATAAGCATCGCAAGCAAACAGCACAAAAACATTGGCTCGCTGCTTCCACTGGTCAAGGACCGAACACCAGTCGATGAGCGCAGCAATGTCGTCTACAAAATAGACTGTGCTCAATGCAATGCGTGTTACATTGGCATGACAACACAAAAACTAAAATCCCGCATCTCCAAACACAAGTCAAACATGCGAAAACTGGAAACACTGAGAAATGCAGGACACACCATTGAAGATACCGCATTAAAATCTATATTGGAAACCACGGCCCTCATAAATCACGCAGCACGAGGGGAACACTCATTCAAGCAAGATGATACGAAAATCCTGGACACAACAAACAGAGGAAAACATCTTCCTATTCTAGAGAGCTGCCACATCCACAACACGCACAATACAGTCAACAAACGGACGGACACCGACAACCTCCACGTCGCATATGCCCAAAGTATATAAATATGTACCAAGGTAAGAGATTCCCGCAAATGTCAAAAATGAGACTCACCAACACATCTGCGTTAGTTATGAAAAGTTGGTGTTTTTACACTAAAATGTCATTATTTCAGCAAAGTTTGTGAAGTTTTATTAGTTTGGATGTTTCTAAATGCTGAAAAAACATGTTTAGAACCAATTAAAAAAATTTTGTCACCTATTTTCAAATGGCGATATTTCCTGTTTTATTGCATGGAAGTCACTTTTAATCCAGTGATATGCAGTTAAATAATTGCTTCTAAGATAGGAGTGCTTAATTTCTTAAGAAAGTTTGCTAAATAGTGATGCGCCCATACAAATCAGCGCAAACTTCATAACTATTTTTTGCTTTTTTCCTTTTCTCACTAATCCGTGAATATTAGCGGGAGTCTCTTACCTTGGTATTTAGATACTTTGGCATATGCCGGGGTTTTCCACTGGCTGAAAAACAATCAACATCAACGGACGAGAAACAGATGATCAAAACAAACTCGCACAAAATTGTAAAACACAACACCAATACACAATCCAAGATAATTCTGAACACGCACACTAGCAGCAAAGATCGATTACACGAACACACATGATGAACACGGAAAGCAATGGTGATCGATCAAGCGCGAGATGTCAAATTCCAGTGCGGTAAAATTCCGGAAGGGTTTTTCCACAGTTACCGAATCCCAACCGCTAACTGCTGTGAGGGAGTAAGTACACTGAAGAAAATTGCGTGGGAAGAATGAAAATTGCGAAGAATAACTTTTGTAATTAGGGTGCCTGTACCAGTTATCGCACTACCTAAGGAAAACTACTTCTACAAAAATAAGAAGAAGACCGACGAATGTCATCGATACGTCAAACGATAGATTTACTCTCATACTTAACAGGAAAAATATAAAATCTGAGCCAAACTCACTTTTACTATTTATTACGGCGTGTGCCAATGATAGGAACCCTGTGCCATAACTGGTACACTATGGCGAAATAGGGTGCAAGGACGCCGAAATTTTAAGGAAAATATTTTTTTTCTATCATAATTTGAGCAAAATGTGAAGTTTGAATGAGTGCTATCATCTTCTATGAACGTGATCTTTCGTTCGCATATTTTTTCTTGTTGATTTGCATCGTTAAATGTTGAAAATCAACTATGGCGAATTTGAGGTACTATAGCCATAACTGGTACACTGAGCCTATGTATGTTTTTGATCGCAGAAACTCATTCTGCTGGACAACCTTTATTCAACAGAACACATTGGACGAAGAATATGTGATAATTGGTAAAAATTGTTAATTTCCAATATTTTTGTAAAAATCGCCAGATAAAATAAACAATCATTTTTAGAGTCCCTGATGAAGGTCCTATATGCGACCGAAACGTTGAACGAAATTAAATAGCAGTATTTGAATTTTGTCGAGACTGAAAAAGCCATTTTCAAGTTTGGATGAGAAGAACAATCGGTTGATAACTGAGCTGGTGCAAATGAGTTGAAGGTTTGTATGGGATGGTCAGTCCAAATTTATGGGAAACTAGCTGTCCCGGCAAACGTCGTTCTGCCTGCCTACTGTGTTTTTGACATGCAGCTCTGTAGGGAAACGCCCCGAAAATTGAATTTTAAACTTTCTCGTTTTCGGTGCGTTCCCGGTCGATTTTCCCAATCATTTTTTCGTACGAACACGTGGGAGCCCTGCACAAATGAAATACTGAAAGAATGGTGTAGATCCGTTGGCCCGTTGTTGAGCCTAATCGTGACATACAAACACCATTCCATTTTTATTTATATAGATTGGATGACCTCCAGTCTTTCATACAACACAACGGTTTAGCGAGTTCGATTTGGCCATGGATTTGGCTCAGAATTGAAAGAATGATAGTTGATACCCCAAAAACAATTTTGTAAAATATCATATCATGATAAAACTTAATTTAGTTGCGGTTTCGGCCAACGAAAGCAGGAAGAGGACATCTTCCCCCGTTTACTCTCGGTTGTTATTGCGGATTTTTAGAAAATTTTCCACTCTGCGGTAGCCGCCGAGTTCTACCGCAGCTGTCAAAGTCCTACCGCAGCCATGAAAATGATCGTATCATTGAAAAGTTTGTCAAAGTAAATGTTCTGAAAAGCAACAACAAACAATGATCATCGCCGTCGTATCCAAGGCTCGATCCAAGGTATCCTTGGACTGATTGATGATACATTGGTGAAAATCATCAGTCTGACAGCTGCGGTAGCTTTTCAATCTTCCGTAAAGTGGAAAATTTTCTCTAAATTAGCAATATATGTAGCACGTGTTTGTCGGTCGTAGCTTGCGCGCTACATCATAGGCCTTGGTGCGCCGTGAACATCTCTCAGGTGCGCCGCCGGCTCTTGTGCCAAAACACAAAGAATAAACTCTTATTATTAAAGGCAGAACATATCTTTTGTTGTTTATGTTTATTTAGAAAAACTAGTGTCACCTCACAGACTTTTTTGTATTCTATACCAATGACCTGCCTTTTTGAGGAAGATTTCGAAAGAAGTCACTCAAAGGGGTTTACCCTCCTCTAAATTTCCAATTAAAAAGTAAACATTTCAAAGTCCACGAATGTTTTCCTGAATTTCTAATATTATCATGAAACATCTAGATTTTCACAAAGTTTTTAAATTTTCGGAATTTTGAAATTTTTTGAAAAGACTGAAATTGATAAACTTTTATGATTCTGCTTTGCTTCCGATTGTATCAATAGCTTGTAATTCAAAGTAAATATTTCAACAAGTTTTTTGAAGGTCTTTCCATAATATTGTCATCTATATTTACTGTCAATCTCCAGGTCTTTGTGCTGTCTCAAACGTTCTGGGACGATATTTTTACTTACATCACTATCATATATCACTTATCGTAAAAAAATCTGAGACAATTTATATGCCGATTTTATCCATGATTCTGAAAACCGTCTTTTTTGAGTTGTGTCCCTTCACATACAAAAAAAATGACCTCTCATCGTCACTGTCAGCCGTCTTGACAGCTTCTGAATAATACATTTTTATATATATTTTCCGTAAAATTCGGTAATCTACGTGCTTTATTTACAAATTAGAAAGCTTTGCAATGCAGTTCTCCAGAAACCTAAAATTTGTTTTAAGTCCTGTGAACCATCAAGCATTTTTTCTTTAAAAAGCATTTTAAAAGTATTTTTTTTTTAATTATAAGAAAATATGACAATTTTACGATTTATATTTGAAATTTTGAACTGAAGGTGTTAAAATTATTAAAATTCTATGTAAAAAGTTTTTGGGACGCCGCAACATTTTTGAAAATTTCAAAAGGCGCCGCGGTAGCAAAAAGTTTGGGAACCTCTGCCATATAGAAAAGCTATGGGTCCATTGACGAAATTTCTCATCGTCGTCACATGTGCACACGGACTGGGGGAAAAATAGAGCTCTACTTACAGATCTCGTTTGCGATCGACTTTGGCGGGATCAGTTACCGCATGCCCGGCCGGTTGATAGACGGACGGCGAGGTTGTTGGGGAGACGATTGACGGTTGATGTCTCTTCGCTGCTCGCTACTAGGGCCTAGCCACCTAGCAGGGCGGATCGGTGTGTCGTGTCATCCTGTGCTTCGACTTGCGGTTGTCTTTCCGGTGAATTCACAGCTCGGGCGCGATGGTGACGGCGCGGCCCCTTCTGACCGTGAGTTGACGGTTGGCCAAGAAATTTGCCGACGGATGCACTCGACGGAGAGTTATGGCTACGGTGGTTGGACTGGTGGTTCCTAAATCGAACACAGAAAGCCGTCGCACGGCTGCACGACAAAGGGAATCGTTAGACAACGCACATGGCACGCACATGATTTCTCTACTATCACATTACCTTTCTGTTCTAGCTTCTCTTCTCACAAACGTAACTTGCTTAGCAAACTGTCTACATAAACTCGACTACAATGCTACAATTCACTGAAATAAAACACGGGGGATTAGCACTTCGAAAGATTTGAGTTTCTTAACTTCACTACCTCATCACCGCGGTTACTGGCAGAACCACACTTCCGAAACGTTCTCAAGTCTCTAGGCAAATGAATAAGTGACTCTAATGTCCTCAGATAAGAAACCTCGAAAATTAGGTTTAGCCGAACGAATAAAATGAAATCATCTATTTATGCTCCCCTGATTGAAATGCATCTCACTCATGCAGGCTTCATCAGATCTTACCTTCCCACTTTCCCATCAAATCCAAGGACACGAAGTGAATATGACCTTCGGTTTTCGATCCGTTATTCCGAAAATTTCTTTTCTTGACTTCGAGAATTAAATCGCGTAATGCTGCCTTTCAATTGCATAACTCCCAGGCGCAGTTTTATGGTTTCCTTTCTCAAGCCTTCTTTCTTTACAGTGATGTGCAAACTAGAATGAACGGTTGGAATTCAAAATAATAAGGATTTCCAATTCATTTATCTTTAAGGAGAAACATCAGAGAATACAAATATGGCTGCCACAAATGGCCGACTTGGATCCCTACTAGGTTGTCCCAAAAATTGCACATGGTCAAAATGCTTGGGGGCTCACCCTGCAAATGATAGCTAAGGGTGTTAGAAACAAACTTTTGTATGACGGCAACTTTCAGAAATGACGTTTAGAGGTCGCCCCGGCGAGATTTTTGAATAATGGCCATTTTTCATAATAAATTTCATACAAATATTTTTTACCGTACAAAAATTGGCAATACCCACTATTTTTATATTTTTTGTAGCTTGATATGGATCTAAACTACTTGGGAAAAATAATTAACGACATGTTTTGCAGGTAACTTTTTGATACTGAATTTTTGAGTTCACTAAAATTTTTCATTTTTTGATATACTGTGCCTTTTACCCATCATAAAACGTATCTGAACCTTATGCTAATTTGAAACAATTTCCATATAAAGATCGGAAATTTTATGAGGAAAAACTTTGCCGAAGACAGCATGGCGTTTTTTCTATCCGTTTTAGAGTTATTCACAATTTGCTATTTGGTGAAATTTGAATTTTTAGGTATTTTTCTAAAAATGTCACATAAGAACTTCCCAAAAACACATACAAAGTAAAAAATCACGTATGCTCAACAAGTTTTTGTCCTGATTGTGTTATGGAATTCTGGTGGCATCATTATTTGATTTTTTTTTTGTCAATCCCTTCATATAGAAATTAACTTGCAAAGATTTCTTAAAAAGCTAGCTCTCTTGACAAGCTTCGTACAGCCTACTGATCATGAAGATATTCTCCACAAAATGTTGAGCCATGTTTTCGCGTTTATCTTACTTTCCTGTCGATATTCTCAATTATTTTTCTACATGAAGACGTATGAGTCCTGGACCAGTGAAACAGCCCAGGAAACAATGGCAAAGTGCATGAAGGCGAATACGTTGATCCATGTTGAATTCAAATCGCGATTACGAACATCTTACGTAAGAATACCAATTTTTAGATACTAAGTTCCAATTATATACATTCTGAAAAGCAGGGCATGTCTTTTTTACACCTACTAATTTGAACTGTCTTATCAACACCGAAAATAAGATACACCGAGCCAAATTGAAACGGGTGGGATGAGATGAACCAGTGAGTTAACGTCATGTTATCCAAGGTTAGAACAATTTGATTACCATAAAACATACACGGCATACAATAAAACGAGGTAGGCTATTATTGGCAAACAACAGTTTTAGACATAAACAAGTGACGTCATTTGTATCGTCCTATATGTTGATCAAATTGATAGGGACTACTAGAACGTTTTATTCATGTCTTTGAACGATTAGAACAACATCATTGAACAATAAAATCAGCATGTTTTGCGGAATGTATCACCTTCTAAATGGTATAGAAAATGTGCCGTGCGTTTGATTGTGTATTATGCTCGTATAAAGCATTTTCAGTACATAACCGTTAAAAATACCATGGCCTACTGAGGTATCTTAAAATGGTACCTTATGATAAAGTTTTTCGCTAGTAGGTACCTTTCTGTATCAAAGAAAATGGATTTGTCAGCGGAAACGAAAATTCAATGAATGATGCCACCATAATTCCTAAACACAATCAAGTCAAAAACTTGTTGAGCATACGTGATTTTTTTACTTTGTATGTGTTTTTGGGCAGTTCTTATGTGATTTTTTTTAAATACCTAAAATCCAAATTTCATCAAATAGTAAATCGTGAATAACTCTAAAACGGATAGAAAAAACGCAATGCTGTCTTCGGCAAAGTTTTACACCAAAACCTCCATTTAGGTAATGAGCCGGGACTGCCTAAATAGAATTTTTACCTAAATGGATTCATTACCTAAATGGATTCAGTTTATTACCTAAATGGATTACAAGGTTGCAAAGAAGTTCAACAAGGGAGAGTTACTAGGAGATTTAAAGGAGATCATGCGGAGTTCCAGATGGCTCAAGGAGTTTCAGGAGGGGGTGGGTTTCAGGAGGGGAGGGGCCTCAGGGGTGTTTTCGGGGGTTTTGGAGGATCTGAGATCAGAATTGTCATTCAAATGACTAGCTGGGCACGAAACACGAAAAACCTTGCGAAAACCCTGCAAAATTCCGCCAGACTGAAAAATTATTGAATGTCGGGTCAAAGTCGGGACAATTTTTATCGTATGTTGGGCTATTGTTGGACCAACATCGAACATCTGTTGGGTCTATGTTGGGTTTGGTGACCAAAATAAAAACAGGTGAATGATAGGTTGATGTCGGGTTTGACGTCATCAATGCTGGAGCTGATATCAATTGAATGATGGAAGGATGGTTGATTATCTCAATTTCAGCTGGATATGACGCTGGATACTGACACTTTTCAACACTTCATGGAAGGGGGGGGGGGGGTGTTTAAGGGGCAACATTGCATCCCCCTCCCCCCATACCCACCCCTTAACACCACTCACTACTTCCTTCCCATAAACCAACCTTATACCTAATCTAAAGTACTCCATCTGATCTAAACACAATCAAATTCCATTTAGGTAACGTTACCTAAATGGAGGGACCTAAATAGATTTTACCTAAATGGATCCTACCTAAATGGAGGTTTGAGTGTACCTCATAAAATTTCCGATCTTTTTATGGAAATTGTTTTAAATTTGCATTAGGTTCAGATATTTTTTATGATGGGTAAAATGCAAAGTATATAAAAAAATGACAAATTTTAGTATATTCTAAAATTCAGTATCAAAAAGTTACCTGCAAAACATGTCGTTTATTATTTTTTCCAAGTAGTTTGGGTCCATATCAAGCTGTAAAAAATATAAAAATAGTGGGTATTGCCAATTTTTGTACGGTAAAAAATGTTTGTATGAAATTTAATAAGAAAAATGGCCATTTTTCAAAAATCTCGCTGGGGCGACCTCTAAACGTCATTTCTGAAAGTTGCTTTCATACAAAAGTTTGTTTCTAACACCCTTAGCTATCATTTGCAGGGTGAGCCCCCAAGCTTTTCGACTATGTGCAATTTTGGGACAACCTAATCCCTACTCACGTTTTCAAGAGCACCGATCTTAAAAATTCTTAATCAAATGCGCTCGACTTGGAAAAGCTGCTTCTTTTTGCAAGTGAGCAAAGCCAGGATAAACAAGTGCGGCTTGGTTTGATGTTTCGTTCATCACATTTGTGCCTCTAAAGTTTGTATGCAAAATTGCAATGGGATTTCTTGACGTTCCACCTTAATTCTAAGAAACTTGGAATGCTTTATGTACAACTATCTAATATTTAAAATAATTTATATTTACATAGTGACGTACGCTTGGCGTACCTGTTACAGTGTCGAAGATTAGAGCAGATTGGGAGGTGGTCAAAGTCTAGTATTTTTACCCTACTTGACCCTCCCTAAGGGTTCTATCGTAATCCTTTCGGAACATCTTGGTGTACAAGAAAGGCAAAAATAAGCGTTGACTTTCAGTTTAGGTTCCACTGAAATGCCATATTCTCAACGCAATACAAAAATAGAATTAAAACCACAATCTGGCTAAGCCTGGGCCCACACCCAGACATGCAAATACATACAGATTTGAACCCGAGCAGTGGAATCCGTTTGTGCATCAAGATCTCAGAAACCAGTGCTCCAATGACGACGGAAGGAAGCAGATTAGTACAAACATATATGTACATTTGTGCAATTTTACACCACCCAACGACAACAACGACGTCGTCGAAAACCTCGACGGGCGCGCGATGCAGAAAGCGCACAGAGGCGATAATTCTTGGGTTTCCTTCCGTCGTCGTTTGTCAGCGTGTCTGTGGACCGGAGCACGGGTGGCGGAAGATTCCAACCGCGACAACCAACGCGACAGACGAGCAGCGAACTGAGGGAGAATAATCGTGGCGTTGGATTTCTCTATATCCAGACCATTGCCTTTGAAACGAATAACTCAGCGTACGAAGAACCCAACCGCCGCCGTGTAGACACTATTACACGTGACCTTTTTTGCGGCTTGTTTTCCACTGCGACTGTCTGGGCTGTTGTTAGCTAATGGTTGCCGTTATCGTTGCATAATCGCGTAGTAGACGACTTTATCGCAGCAATAGCGAAGTGGCTTAAATCTAAATTACTGCCATTGTGCGAGATGTGAGTTGGGTTTTAAAGACTCGCCGTTCGGTTTCAGAGCTGGATTATTTCCGGGGTGCCGTTCTGAGTCGACGCTTTCGATGGGGACTCTAGAAAGGAGCCAAAAAGGCTGTTTTTATCGTCCGTCGAACGTGCATGTTCTTCCTCGAACGAACTACACACAGAACCGGACATCCTAACCATGCATGGCCGCCGCGCAACTACAATGGCTTGTGACATGCACGACGTTGAACTTCGGTATGCAATTTGCGTGACATAAACCGGGTAGCCCAGTTGAGCCGCTCGCTTGCTCGCTGCTGCGTTGATGGGTGGCAGCAGCAGTTCGGATCGGTCGTCATTGCCATTCATTCATCGACTAGGTGGTACCTAGGTACTGGCTGCAGCTGGCTGGTTGGTCGGTCATGTTTCAAGTGGACAAGTTTTGCATCAGAAAGTCATGAAATTACTAACTTATCGCGAAAAACCGGAATGAGATTAAATTATGTAGCACCACAGTATAGAGGCAGGGGCATTCGAGGTCGTCAGCCTGCGATGCGATGGTGTGAATTGATGTTGGGGTTTGAAGAATTTCCATCACCTCATCCGGGTGGGAAACTTACAGGTACACTCCGATGCATCGAACATTTTGAACTTCGGATACATATATACATTTATTTGTTCAATATCACATTTAAAACAAGACATAATCAACAATATGGCACCAACATTTCAAAAGGGCGTAACTGCATTTACAACCAATGCCTTCTCACAAAGCTGTGGAGCGTATCCCATCCCTCTCGAGCAATTCACTAGCACAAATAGAAAGATAAAATCCTCCTCTTTCGATTCATGGATGTGAATTGCGTGAGATGAATGAAGTACGACCCACAGCTCTGTCAGAAGGCATTGGTTGCAAAAGCAGTTACGCCCTTTTGAAATGTTAGTATTATACTCGGTTTGTGGCTGCCGCTCTCTACTCTCGGTCGCGCCCAATGCTCGCCAGGTCACACTCCACCTGGTCCGCCCATCGTGCTCTCTGCGCTCCACGCATTCTTATGCCAACCGGATCAGTAGCAAACATCAGCTTTGCAGGGTTGTTCTTCGGCATTCTTGCAACATGCCCTGCCCATCGTATCCTTCCGGCTTTGGTCACCTTCTGGATGCTGTGTTCGCCGTAAGGTGCAGTGAGCTCGTGGTTTATCGTTCTCCGCCACACACCGTTCTCCTACTCACCGCCGAAAATCGTCTTTAGCACGCGTCGCTAAAAAACTCGATGTGCTTGCTGGTCCTCCTCGAGCATGGTCCATGCCTCGTGTCCGTAGAGGATCACTGGTCTTATTAGCGTTTTATACATGGTGCATTTGGTGCGTGGGTGAATCTTTTTAGACCGCAGCTTCTTCTGGAGCCCGTAGTATTTCCAACTTCCGCTGATGATGCGTCTTCGATTTTGATGACTCACATTGTTGTCAGCCGTCAGTAAGGACCCGAGATAGACGGATTCCTTCACCTCCTCGATACCCCCGTCTATCGTAACATTACTACCCAGACGAATCCGGTCGTGTTCAGTTCCACCTACCAGTTTGTACTTTGTTTTTGAGGCATTCACCACCAGTCCAACCTTTGCTGTTTCGCATTTCAGGCGGGTGTACAGCTCTGCCACCGTTCCAAATGTTCTGGCGATAATGTCCATGTCGTCCGCAAAGCACACAATTGACCGGATTTTGTGAAAATCGTTCCCCGGCTGTTGAGCCCGGCTCGTCGCATTACACCTTCCAGAGCGATGTTGAAGAGTAGGCATGAGAGTCCATCACCTTGTCGCAGTCCCCGGCGAGATTCGAATGAACTGGATAGTTCACTCGAAACCCTTACGCAGTTTTGCACACCGTCCATCGTTGCTTTAATCAGTCTAGTCAGCTTCCCAAGAAAGCCGTTTTCGTCCATGATTCTCCATAGCTCTGCGCGGTCGATACTGCCATATGCCGCCTTGAAGTCGATGAACAGGTGATGCGTTGGGACCTGGTATTCACGACATTTTTGTTGTCGACCGGCCGTCGATGAAGCCGGCTTGATAACTTCCCACGAACTCATTCGTTTTAGGTGACAGACGACGGAAGATGATCTGGGATAGCACTTTGTAGGCAGAATTCAAGATGGTGATCGCCCTGAAGTTCTCACATTCCAAATGGTCGCCTTTCTTGTGAATGGGGCAGATTACCCCTTCCTTTCACTCCTCCGGTAGCTGTTCAGTTTCCCGATGCAGACAGGTGGCCAACTTTCCTGGGCCCATCTTGATGAGTGCAGCTGCGATACCATCCTTACCAGCTGCTTTGTTGGTTTTGAGCTGGTGAATGGCATCCTTACCTTTCTTCAACGCGAGAGTTGGTTCATTTACGTCCTCCGCTGCACTCGCATCGTCGTTTTTTTCGTTGCCGTGGTCTCCCGTGCCTACTTTCTCCACGCCATTCAAGTGCTGCTTCAACCTTTCGATCACCTCACGGCAGGGAATGAAATTATCAGAAAATTGAGACGAAAAACGGCGTTTTTCGAGCAACCGATTTTTTTCTGTTTTTACTTTTCCTGTGAGAAATGTTTATCGGTCGTTGCTGTGTGTCCCCGATCAAAGATAGCCGAAAACTGGAAATTGCTCTTTTCATTTTCGCTATCCAACTTTATCGCCTGCAAAGTTATCGCGATAATTATCAGAAGACAAATAACAAAAATTTGCCGCTAACGGGATTCGAACCTAGACCTTCCACAAAAATGTGTATGAGCGCGCACCATAACCACTCGACCACACAAGCTGCTCGAGAGAGGACAGAAATTTTATACATAAAAGCTACAGCCGGTGACGACGGGACTACGGAAAGGCGAACAAAGAGCAGAAAGCAAACCAGTCAACTTTTCATTGTTGATGATAATCGATTTTCGGCGCTGCGGAACGAGCGAAAACACATTCTCGGGAGAAACCCGGGTCTGAATTTATCGCACGTCTTTTTTCGCCGATAATGCGTGTGGGAGAGTTTTCTACTATCGTGATCGTGATCGATAATTTCATTCCCTGACCTCACGTCCGTCCGTCGAGAGGCCTCCGTCTTTATCCCTGCATATTTCGGCTCGCGGCACGAAGCCGTTGCGGAATGCGTTGAGCTTCTGATAGAACGTTCGTGTTTCTTTGGAACGGCACAGCAGTTCCATTTGTCCACACTATTACGGTGTGTCTAAAACCGTTATTAACGAAATAAAATACCCATCTAAGCGGTACCCACTATTCGAAAGATATAGTATCCAGTAGGTACCATCTTTGAAATTTTAAAAATGTTTTATCGAGAGAATTGATAGTTTTAGCGATTTGAAATTTTTGGGCGATTCTCAATGAAATTCTCTTTGAACTGTTCCCGGGTGATTTTTTTTAATGATATAAGAGATAAAAGATCTGAAAATAATATCTGAAAAATGTTCCTGGAACATCTGAACAATATCAAAATTTGATATTTGAAGATCAAACGAATGCTGCTACTGGTTAGATCTTACAAGATCTAAACATGATCTGATGATAATGTTCCAGGAGTAAATTTCTGATATTATTTTTAGATCTTTTATCTCTTATGTCAATCAAATCAATATCACATTTTGATCTCAATATCAAAATATGCCTTTATTAAGCTCTTTTCCTCTACCCGGATTGATATTCAATCGTGGTTGCATAAGGATCGTGGCCATCAACATTCAACATTCAAAAAATATGGTATTCGAACATTCTTTTTGAAAATTTCATCAACGGAATCAAAAGTTATCGTGAATTGAATTTATAATCCAAATCCATAGGTTTATGGCAAATAAACGGCTACCATTTACTACAAATAACCAACATCAATTCAAATACCCGCTATTGTAGTCAATCACAGCATTCAATAGTTGGATGAAATAGGACTTCAATGTCTTGGGCGTACAATGCACCCCCCCCCCCATGTTCCGGCAAAATCGCTGGGAACGCTCTCAGTAGCTTACTAACCAACTAACCAAGTGATTTCCCAGTGGTTCTCAGAACTGCTCTACGTAGAACCACTAAATATGGAACTTTGAGGAAATTCTTTCAAACTTTGCAATCAACGTGAGTTATTCTAGATTCAATTTCTTCATGAAATACGCTCTGTTGTTGTTTTTGAAGAGTTTTAATACCTGAAATATACTGCGAAAAATAACTGAAGCTTGTAAAGCCACACATCCACAGATTCACATTAAGCGAGGTTGCTCAAAACTGGATATCACTAAGCCAAGGAATGTCAAGCGGATGTATAGCAACGCTTATCAGAAATTGAAGAAGGAAAGCAGCATTTTTGCAATGTGTAGAAGCGAGTCAGCACACACACCGTGACTCCGCTTCTTTCAGGCGGCGCTTTTTCTCCCAAAAGAGGCGGGTCTGCTGTTTCCGCTTCTGTTTATAACGTTCCACGTTCTGTCGAGTCCCTTGCTGCAGTATTACCTCCCTCGCTGCATTCTTCTCCTCCAAAAACCGTTCACTCTTCGTTGAACGATTCGTTCCGTCGATTCCGTTCCACGTACCCGATGGTGCTCTCGGCTGCGTCGTTGATGGCTGCTTTCACTGTACTCCAGCAGTCCTCTAGAGGGACCTCATCGAGCTCGCCCTCGTCTGGCAACGCGGCCTCGAGATTCTGCGCGTATGCTGAGGCGACATCCGGTTGCTTCAGTCGCTCTAGGTTGTACCGTGGCGGTCGCCGGTACCGTACATTGTTGATGACGGAGAGTTTTGGGTGCAGTTTGACCATCACCATATAGTGGTCGGAGCCGATGTTGGCGCCACGATAGGTCCTGATGTCGATAAATTCGGAGAAATGCCGTGCGTCAATCAGAACGTGGTTGATTTGAGATTCCGTCTGCTGTGATGATCTCCAGGTGTAACGACAAGAGAGGCTGTGTTGAAAAAAGGTGCTTCGTATGGCCATATTTTTGGAGGCGGCGAAATCAATGAGTCGTAGGCCGTTTTCGTTCGTCTGCTGGTGGACGCTGAACTTACCAATCGTCAGTCTGAATTCCTCCTCCCGGCCTACCTGAGCGTTCAAATCTCTTATGTTGATCTTGATGTCGTGACTTCGGCAGCGATCGTTCTCGCGTTCGAGCTGCGCGTAAAATGCGTCCTTGTCATCATCAGTGCTTCCGGAGTGTGGGCTGTGCACGTTTATTATGCTGAAGTTGAAGAATCGGCCCTTGATCCTCAACCTGCACATTCTTTCGTCGATCGGCCACCGATCAGGCGCCTCTGCATATCACCCATTACGATGAAAGCTGTTCCCAGCTCGCGTGTGTTGCCGCAGCTCTGGTAGATGGTATGATTACCTCTAAACGTTCGCACCATGGATCCTGTCCAACACACCTCCTGCAGCGCTACGATGCCGAACCCGCGGTCCTTCAGTAGATCGGCGAGTATGCGGGTGCTCCCAATGAAGTTGAGAGATCGGCAGTTCCACGTACCGAGTTTCCAATCGCAAGTCCTTTTTGTTCGCTGGGGTCGTTGCCGTTGGTCTCGGTTCGTATTATTCTGTTGCTGAGTTTCCGTTACAATCGTTTTTTACGGCTCGTAGGGCCTGACACCAATCCCCTACTTTCCGGAGGACCATAGTGCACAGTTGAGCTTAGAGTCCTTCCCTGGCACTCGGACGTAGATCAGCCGCCCCTAACATGGGGATCAGACGCTGTTGTGAGCCGCTCCTCCTGGAGAACAGCCTACGACCGAAGTTCTCACCGGGGTTGATTACCCGATCTCCCCTAAGGTTGCTCATAGTTTCCGGTCGGTACCACGGTAGGGATAGGAGTTGCTGGGCAGAGGCTAGTGGATCACAATGGGATCTAAATTGCGCAGCATACCCAGCCTTTATTGTACCATTGGAGTTTCTCCTATGCTTCCATCAAAAATTCCTTCCTGGTTTTCTTCAGAGGTACTTCCAGGGATTCCAGCATTGAATTCTCCCGAGATTCTTCATGGGTTTCTTTCGTAGATTTTGCTGGGATTTCTTTAGCCATTTTGACCGAGAATCATGCAATGATCCTTTCCAAGTATTTTTAGGAGTTTCTCCATGATTCTGTGATGCATTCCAGCAGGAATTCTTTCTAGTATTCCGTTGGAACATCCTTTCGGGATTCCTTCTCTCATTCCTTCCCATCCATGGGTGTTGGCTTCTTTGCTCACTGCTGTACTGACGTAGTCATTTCTTCCGCTACCTTGGTCCTCCATGACTGCGGTCCCCCACATCATACAAGTGTTCATCGTATTGCTGCTTCCTTCTTTCGATCACATCACGTCCGTCCGTATCCCGTATCCGTCCTTATCCCTGCACATTTCAATTGACGGGGTGCGTTGAGCTTCTGGCTGCTGAGCCGTTTTCAAGAAGCATGGAACTTTTATCAGAAGTTCACATCGCCGCGAACTCGAAACGCGAAGAGATAAAGACAGGAGTTGTTGCATTATATCAGTCAGCTGTCATCTATCAAGAATGTAAAGAACAATAAACATTAACAAACGTACACATATAAAAACTTACTTCAAAAAATTAATGAGAACTCTCACGTCAACAAAATACCGAATACCACCTGTGCAGCATGGGGACCTACACTTAACTACACAACTGCCGACCTAGAACAACACCTGCCCTAGCCCCGCGTTTGGTTTGGTCATTTCATCTAGCTGGCAGAAGCAGTTGTCAACGGACGACGTGACGTTTGGCAGATGATGAAGCCCTTTTCGTGAGTACTGGTCTTTTTTATTCGCGCACACCATGCTAAAGCTCACTTTTGGCATCTAGGTACTACCGATTTCAATCGGGTGGCAGCAGCCTTTTCGCGCAAAGCCAACCCAACTGGCTGACTGCAACAAACTGCAGCTTTTATAACAGCAATCAGCGAGATCCATTTAAATTTAATGAACATTGCGGAAGGTGACACTTTGATGTTGGCTTTGGCACCGGAGTACCTACATACCTAGTGAACGGAGCAGGCGATATGGCGACTAACTGCTTCTGGTGGTTTTCGGTGGTGTTATTTTCGGCTGGTTGTTCATATTGGAACTGTGTTGCTTTGCGTACTTAGAGCGATTCAATCATCGCAATGAAGTGGGACAAACGTTGCTGCAAATTATTTTCAACATGCATTGTCTTCTTGTCTTCTTGTCTTCTTGTCTTCTTGTCTTCTTGTCTTCTTGTCTTCTTGTCTTCTTGTCTTCTTGTCTTCTTGTCTTCTTGTCTTCTTGTCTTCTTGTCTTCTTGTCTTCTTGTCTTCTTGTCTTCTTGTCTTCTTGTCTTCTTGTCTTCTTGTCTTCTTGTCTTCTTGTCTTCTTGTCTTCTTGTCTTCTTGTCTTCTTGTCTTCTTGTCTTCTTGTCTTCTTGTCTTCTTGTCTTCTTGTCTTCTTGTCTTCTTGTCTTCTTGTCTTCTTGTCTTCTTGTCTTCTTGTCTTCTTGTCTTCTTGTCTTCTTGTCTTCTTGTCTTCTTGTCTTCTTGTCTTCTTGTCTTCTTGTCTTCTTGTCTTCTTGTCTTCTTGTCTTCTTGTCTTTTTCTCTTCGTGTTTTCTTGTCTTCTTGTCTTCTTGTTTTCTTATCCTTTTATTTAAGCTCTTTAAATATTGGTTTGCGTTCTTTGGTCAAGCTTTAAATCAAGAAAGAGTAAACTCGTTGAATGAGACGTTTCCTAAGCAACAAATGCATAGTGTGTCAGCATAGTGACACAGTTTCGCCCTTTCATCAGGGGTTGCATTGTTCATCAGTTTAGATGGGGCACGGGGCATCGCTATCTAGGTCTAAAAAAAACACAACGCGCAATTGCAGCGAACAAAGAGCAATCGTGCTTTCGCCTCCTCGTTTAGAGAACCGTTCACTTTGCCAAATTGAAACGCAAGCAGCGAAGAACAGACTGCGAGAAAGTACGTGCCTATACGCTTGCCCTCAGTAAATGAGTGCCAGATGCAGTTGAGTTGATTCTTAGAAGAGGGAGCAGAAAAAAAATCCACCTACTGATGGAAATTGCTCCCCCAGGGGGCAACGGATGAACGGGTAAAGAGTTGTGGCAAGGATCAGTTTAATTGTACGGTACAGGACTGCCTTCAGCATCTCCGCCGTAGTCGTCGTCTTCATCGAGTTTAGAGTTGAGCAATGAAGGCGTGGTGGCTCCACCACCAGACGAAGTATAGCAGCCAGTCACTGCTCGCCGCCGGGTGAGTTTTCACTTTATTCGAGATTTTCCTCCTTTCTGGGAAAGTTCACCCCATCGTTGGGAACAAATTTATTAAAACATCAACTAATTAGTTTAGAACAGCAGCAGTAGCAACAGCAATAAACCGGGGCTTCATTAACGTAAACAGCTCAATTATAGACCGTTTCTTTTTATTTTTTCAAGGCAATTCGTGAGAAAACCAAACAAACGCTTCATGCAATTTGCAGCTGGTGCATTTTTTCTATCCTTGAAATTCACGTTCAATGTGAATCGAAACAGTGCAGCATTTTTATGTGGATTCTGTTTTAATTAATTCTCCGAAAGTCCTGTCATTTCATTCCATTTATTAAGTGTTTACGGTCCCATTTCCGAGAAAGCGAGCGAGGGTTTTCCCCGGTTTTCAGCAGGTTGTTTTTGCAAATTTCTTCACATTATACCCGGCCCGGGCACGCTTCCATAAACTTTCTCGCTTCCTGTTCTGACCCATTCAACAACTTGGCTCCAAGTAAACTTCCTGTTCGCAGCCGGAATCCCATTACTTTCCCCGGCCCTCCAACGGGAAACACTTACCCTATACACGGCGAGTTTTACGGCCTTTTCAAGTTTCGCAGTTTCGCTTTCCATTCTAGTCGACTTTTTTCCCACACATCACCCACTCCCTCCGTTCTCGACATAAAGGACGATCATCGCGCCGCGCCATGTAAAGGCGCGCAAAGATTTCCAGGAAGATTAAAACAATACACTTTCTCGTTGCCACAGCCGCACATACAAACACACACACACACACGTACACAGTCTCCTTCCCGGAAATGAAAGTCGCCCGAGCCGAAGTCCACACAATAGCAACTCCTCCGCTACGCCTATGGAAGTGGATGGGGCTGGGGAGTTTCCGTATCTAACCTTACAGCTCGTAGGCGTAGCCAGGCTACGGACGCAAGAGTAGTTGGTCAAATCGCCGGACTAGCGATACGGAGTCATGGGTTCGAATCCCACCAAAACAAGTTGTATTTTTTCACAAATTTATCTCTCTTAAATTATGCCGATGCAAAGTGCCCAGGCTCTGACTACGCCCATCCCAGCAGCAGCGTTCCGTGCCATTCTCCTTTCAAATTAAAATACACTTTCGCGTTTGCTCACGTGTCCTAAATGGGGCCATCCCCCGGTCGACGTGGGTGCCATCGCCTTGCCCTCGTACACTCCCTGGAACAGCCTCAAGCGACAACGTTTACCTGGCCTGGCTGACTCTGAGCCGTTGTTGTTTTTATTTTTGTTGCTGTTGTTGTTCTTGTTGCTGGATTTGTCACGAGCACACGACCATGAACACGACGACGACGACGGTGTGAAAAATGGAAAATTCCTTGTGCAAATAAACGGGCGCGCGCGGAGTGAGTGCCTTGGGAGAAAATGGTGTTTGTAATCAACGAGCCCTGGCCTGGCCCATGCAACCAGCAAGAAGTGGGCCTCGTGCGAGGACTTTTGGGGGATAAGTGAAGTTGTTTCTTGGAAAGCATCTTTCACTGGTGCTCTTCATATAAGAGACGACACGGGGACGACAATGATTTCGGAAGATGGAGATGAGAATAGTAATTAAAAATGCTCAGAGCGTGAACTGTGAATAAAGAATTAGCCCCCCTTAATGTTTCGTTGTGATGGTTTGTTTGCATGGTTCCGTGACAGTACTGGTAAGGTAACAATCACCGAAGAAACAGACTTGGGGTTCAAGCTGAAAATAAGCAATAACTCAGATAAACCCAACATGGTGGGAACTTCTTACTACTTATAAACCCTGAGCATATATACAATACAAGCGCTTGATCTTGGGTATGACCATCGATGACAGAGCAATCCGTTGTTAACCAGAACAGCGAAACCTTGGTATATATAAAGTAACCTTACTCCAGCGATGAAGAAGAGCACCATTCTCGTCCGTCTTGATATTTACCCGTTAACGCCCAAGGTGTCACACAATTTATATCTTTAAATAAATTTGATTTCAAAGGTCAAGTTCCAATAAAATAAGCATGATTTGACGAAAAAAATGGAAGTCTATGGTGTAGTTCCAAAAAATTTTTCATTGTAGGTCCTCAATATCTGACAAATTTCTCAAGTTCTATTTCAGCACAACTTCTACGCTATTGTAATATTCTGATCCGTATAGATACAATACAGCTCTAAACAATTGAGAAAGATGATAACCACTTCTTCTTCTTTTTGGCGTAACGTCCTCACTGGGACAAAGCCTGCTTCTCAGCTTATTAACTGAGAGCTTCCTCTGCCAATGACCATTTTGCATGTGTATATCGTGTGGCAGGCACGAAGATACTCTATGCCCAAGGAAGTCAAGGAAATTTCCTTTACGAAAAGATCCTGGACCGACCGGGAATCGAACCCGTCACCCCCAGCATGGTCATGCTGAATACCCGTGCGTTTATCGCCTCGGCTATATGGGCCCTATGATAACCACTTAAAAAGAATAGAAAAAGGACTTATAAATTGAGGCAAAAATCTAATCCGATAAACGCCTAAAAGTATGCATGGACCTTGTAATTTTATGTAGTTTCTACTGCAGTGTTCAACATTTCTCAAATTTAATCTTCTAAAACAAATCAAATAAAGAGTGCTCACTATGTGTAGCTTATGCTAAACGGTAAAATACTGTAGAAGGTAATTTTTTACACAGATAATGATTTTTGATAAGGTAATTAAATTTTTCATTCATTACCCCACAAACTATCTTTAGGTACTCACCATACCTAAAATTTTCAAAAATATTACTTGTTTCAGAAGAATATCGTGTTAAGTACTTTTTTCTTTAATTTCACTAAGAATTTGCATCCTTTGACAGGTACGTATTTCGACCTCAAGTATAAGGTCGTCATCAGTGTCTCCTACTTACATATATGTATAGGGCACTGCATTATTTTGATCTTGTATGGGATTTTGACGTTTCGAATGGGTGACAAAACGTCGAAAAGTAAGTGTTCGCAGTTCAGTGTGTCTTTTATTTATTTTGTGTGATTTTGTTAGCCTGAGAGGGGTGGCAATAGGTAGATCCACCAAGATGGTAGGATGATGAACTAATTAACGAGGACACATTCATTATGTCTCATTATCTCGGAACACTGCCCAAGCGCTGAGGGTCAGTGACTCATTTTGCACTCTGCTTATGAAGCTTCAGACCCGAGTTGGCCACCAGCTGTGTAAAGATTATTGTGTGGATACTCATAGGCGCCAACTTAGGGGGGGGCAAGCATGGTTTTGCTCCCCCAATATTTGACGATTTTTCGATTTTCCCATACAAAAAATCAGAAAAACCAGGCTTTGCCCTCCCCCCAATAATTTGGTCAAGTTGGCGCGTCTGCTTGGCATTGTTGTACTATGTAGTACCATATTCTGGAATACCGGATGAATTGCGGAGACGGACAGCTGTAACCAAACCAGACGCCCTTGAAGAAACAATGTGCCCGATGATCGCCATCGCCATCCTAAAGGTGCCAGGAATACGGCTGACAATAGCTCGAGGCCGCCATCGTAGCCACCCTGAAGGAAGCTATTATGTAATGCTGAAAATTGGTGGAAGGTGCCACTGACATTGTGCCACTTGCAGTGTTGCATTTGAACGCGATCAATTTGCGTTGAACTTCAAACACGGCACGCTGCGATCAAACATATTTAAACATTGTTCAGTTCAAAATTTGGAACGCACGTGAGGTCGAAAGTGAACACAACTTGAGCAAGAACTGCACCCGTAGAACATGGTACCCCCTCGTACCTGGTAAACTGAAATGGTCATGTTTCTACCATTTTTTCACCAATTCTAGCAATCTTGGGCTGATTCGATTCACCGTGGATTACCGGAAAATCCGGATTTTGGTGCAGAATCTTAAGGGAGCATCCATTAAGTACTGTAACATGATGATGTTCAGGCTTTCGGATTACACAAGAAAATCAACTGTTTTAAGCACACAACAAAAAGAGTGCAAACTAAAGGCGACCGATCAACAGACGGTTCAAACCCAGACTGACTACAACGAATGATCGTTCGGGAGATCTTTATTGTGCT
Source organism: Aedes albopictus (assembly GCF_035046485.1). Lineage (NCBI taxonomy): Eukaryota > Metazoa > Arthropoda > Insecta > Diptera > Culicidae > Aedes > Aedes albopictus. Next base: position 350,460,880 of record NC_085138.1, read on the forward strand.
GAGCCTCACTAGAACATTCGTTACAGTACGTCACGATAAAAATGGGAATTTTGGACCCCCCTCCCCCCTACGTACGGGTTTTTCCTATACTTAATACATTGCTTGTCACATTTTCACAAATCTCCCTCCCCCCTAGAACCATGACGTACTTAATGGATGACCCCTAATGCCTGATGTCAAAATGTCCCACCTCATTGTGGCGCATATATTCGCGCAACAACGCATGTTATCAGATGCGTCACGAAGCCCTAGGGCAGCACCTTGGTCAGGACGCACATAAGATTTGATGACACATCCAAGCTCTGTTCATTTTTGGCTCGCGTTTAATTCAAATGCAACACTGGGTGCCAGTAGAAGAGGTCCCAAAGAAGTAAGAGAAGAAAAAGCCGGGAAAGTCCAGAAATAAATAAGGTTACACTCCACGTGACGTGATGTGTGATTTTTATACACGACAGTGTGAATATTCCCTACCCGCAAAGAACTGTTCAAGAAACATGCCGACTCTGCGATCTTGTTTCAGGGAGCCTCAGGAAGGCTCCCCTCTGAAATAGTTGGCAGATACAAGTGAAAGAATGAGTATCCTTCGAAAGAATAAAGAAATCACTATTTGCTTAGATTAATCGTTTTCGACGTTTTGTCTTCCGATGTTTTGTCCCTAAGCCCCCACTAACACGCCCATTATCATCATCATTCCATGTTTTGATATCAAATTTCAAGCAGATGTACTCTACACAGTAGAGAAGCCACTTTGTTTGTACTACCCCAAGAATTTTTTTTTAATTTTGAACAATATGTGTGTTTTATGTTATTCTGGGCACTATCAAATGTGTCTATAAAACAAACAAATTTTCACAAAAAAAAGTTATGGAAGTCTATGGTTGTTGGCGAACCCACTGTTGCCAGCGCTCACCTACCATACAGCAACCATGAACCTCACAAATGTCAGCGTACACCGATATGACAGGTAACATTGACGGCTGTCAAACGGTGAGTATGCATAGAAAGAACACCCAAATCATAACAGTGAGTTTGCAGAATATTAGACCCTGAATTTATCGTGTGAATTTTCCCCATAAAACTTAGAATTATATAGTTATAAACGTTATAAATCACACAAGGTAATTCTGAATTAATACTAATGTGCATAGGAATAATGAAATTCATGTTGTACACAAACTAGGTGTAGTTATCTATTTCAAGTGGATACTGGTTCTAACCTTAGCCTTGTTGGTACCAATCGCATCTCTGCATACCAACGTATTCCCAACCGCTGAAGCGACTACGACCCGAAGACGATCTTGACTAGCTAGAGGAGACTAAACGTAAGTCAACTAAAAATAAGACAAACACAGACATACACAGTGCTACTAGACATTTACGATGCTGAATCATGATGCTATGTACACCGAAACTATAACTAATCCAGTATGTATGCTTGTACGATTATTGTCCCTCAGGAAAATTATAACCTACCGCATTCCTACGTCACATTTTGGTGTTTTATTCGACGGTGATTATAATCTTGGAAATTAACCCTTGCAGTCCTAGTGTCGGTTGGTTCAAAAAACCAACAATGATATAGTTCCAAAAAATACCTTTAATGTGAGTCCTCGACATCTGATTTGTTTTTCTTTTTCAAGCTCTATTTTAGCACAAATTTTATACTATCGTTTTGTTCTGATTCGTATAGATACAATGCATCTATAATTAGAGAAAGAGAGGATAACTACTGCATAAAAATAAGAAAATGACTGTCAGTTGTCATCATGGTGTACTAAATATATCTAAGCCATTAAAAAGCCCATTTTTTCCCTGTTTCTATATTTTTCTCTTATTCTCCCACTCTCATTAGTTGTAATTCACGCTCGGAAGGAATCCCTGAAAGTCACAAATGAAATCCCGCACAGAGTCCCTGATAGTGTCCTTAGAGGAATCACGGAAAAAATCCCAGCTGGAAGCTCGGCAGGACTAAGTGAAAGAATAATTGAAAAAATCACAGGAGGAATGTAAAAAAAAGGGAAAGAATCTTAGCAGGAACCCCGGCAGGAATCCTGGCACGTATACCTAAAAGAATCTCACCATATCCTCAAGATTGAGAGAAATCTTTAAAAGAATACATGTTAGAATCCCTGGTGCAATCCTAGCAGGAACCTCTAAAGGAATCCTGTACGAAATCCCAGAAGGGATCCAGCAGTCCAGTCCAGCAATAATCCCTAAAGGAATGCTGACTAGAACGCTTGAAAGAAACCTTTCAAGATTATCCAAAACAATCCCGGTAGAAATTCCTGGAGGAATCCCAGGAGGATTTATTGAAGGAATTCTGAGAGGCATATCTGGTAGAATCCTGAGAGGAATCTCAGCTGAAAGCTTGGTAGGAATTTCTGAAATAATCACAGAAGAAATACCGGGAGGAATTGTTGTAAAAAACCCGAATGGAATGTCTGAAAAACTCCCGAGAAGCTAGCAAGGATCGCTGATCGTATACCTCAAAGAATTTCACTAGGATTCTCTGAATATATTTCGACAGAACACTTTGAAAGTATACTAGGATGAATCTGTGAAGGAATTCCAGCATAAATCCATTGGGGTAGTGGGGGTAAAGTGGACAACCTAAGCATTTTGGTCGTTTCCCGCGGAAATGCGGCAAAATTCATCTGCTTTTCCGAGAAACATGGAAGGTAATGACATACTCTAGAAATCTTGTAAGGGGTTGCATTTGAAAAAATATTGTTTTCTTTGAATATTTTCTTCATCAAATCGTGCTTCAAAATAGCGTGAAAAAAAATTGGTGGGGTAAAATGGACAATCGATGGGGTAAAATGAACAAGTCGTTAAAAGTTAAATAACAGCATATTGTTTCTATGTTTTTAAATACAAACTATCAAATTTCATACGATACCTTTATTTTGTTGTTTTCAAACTTTTAATACAAACTTTGAAACACACTTAAATAATTATTGTAAAAATAGTGTAAAAAAACAAGTACTGTTTTGGATGAAAATTATATTTTATTGGTATAAAATATTTTTATAACTTTTTACTTCAACTATCTCACGATAGGTATGACGGCTGATAATTCTGAAGTTTGCAAAAAAACACATTAAATTTTGGTGAAATTTGAACCGATTGTCTATTTTACCCCCGGCCTGATTTTGTTAAAAAAATTCAAAAACTTTTTTTTCCAAAACTTATTTTTTTTTCGGTCAAATATATTCTTCTACGTGGACTTTATTGGTTTAGGGTGTAGAACTTGTAATAATTTAGCAATTATAAGCAGATTTTACATCATTTCCGATTTTTCACGTGAGTTTTAAAGTTTTTGTCATCTTGAAGAGGTTTATTTGATTTTAATGTTCAAGATCAGCAAAAGTATAATGATTCATGCTTAGGCATAAGCTTCAATCGTTGAAACATTTTGAAAAACAATAAAAGCCATAAAACTGTATTCTGTCCATTTTACCCCACCTGCCCACTTTACCCCCACCACCCCTAATAGAGCGCTGGCTAGCATTTCTGAAAGAATCCTTTCAGTATTTTCCAAAGCAATTCTGACAGAAATCCCTGAAGTTATTCCTGACGGATAGATGGTTGTAGCAGTCAGGAGTTTTGTAAATAAAATTTGTAAATATAGTTAGTTAACAATGGAATTGAAATAGATTGTAAGAATACGCAATCCCCATTAATGAATTTGAAATGTATATAGTCCCTTAGAGTAGGCAAACGAGCACTTAATGAGGTGCAAACGCTTCCTTGGGTCGAGGCTACATGGTATCATAGCTCAAACTACCATACCGTGGCCGCCATTTTATATATAATCCGCCATCTTGGATTTCAAAATGGCGTCGGATATTTATTTTTGAATTTTTCTCATGAAGCCCGATCGATAGATACCCATATTACATGGTATCATGGCTCAAACTACCATTCCGTGGCCGTCATCTAGGATATGGTCCGCCATCTTGGATTTCAAAATGGCGTCAAATATCGATTATTGACTTCTACTCATGAAGCCCGATCGATAGATACCCGTATTGCATGGTATTATAGCTCAAACTACCATTCCATGGCCGCCACCTTGGATATGGTCCGCCATCTTGGATTTCAAAATGGCGTCAGATACTAATTTTTGAGTTCTACTTATGAAGCCCGATCGATAGACACCCATATTGCATAGCATCCAAAGCAGCATTGGATCCTAAGCCGCCATCTTGAATTCCATTACACCAGCTACCACCAGGAAATCAGCCACTGATTCCTACAGAAATGCTTTCAGCTATTCCTTCTAGAAATCAAAAGCTCAGATTTCCACCAGAAGCTTCGTTAGAAAATCTTCCACGTGCTATTTCAGAAATTCATCTAAAAATTCCTTCAGAAATTCTTCCAGGGATGCCAGGGATTAGAAATTTCGCTGGAAATTCTTTCAGAAATTCTTTATGAGATTTCTCCAGAAATGGATTCCTTTAAAAATTAGCCCTGAAGTTCGGTTTAATAATCTACCAAGGTTACTTTCAGAAACTCCTTCAGCGCGTTCTTCAGAAGATCTTCCAGGTATTCTTCAAGAAATTTCTCCAGGGCTTCTTTCAATTATTCCCTGCAGTATTTCTTCAGAAATTGCTCCAAGAAGTCTTTTAGAAGGATTGCCATTGATTCTTTCAGAAACTCCGATAAGAATTGCTTTGAATTGTTTTCTAGGCATTCGTTTAGAAAATCCTTCGGAAATGTCTTCTGGGATTCATTCAGGAATCTCTACAGGAATTTGCTCAGAAATTTTTTCAATTTCTCAAAAATTCTTTCAATGAGTTTTTTGCATATTTTATCCCAGTGGTGTCTTTCAGAGATTATTTCACAAATTTGTACAGGCATGTTTTCAGGAAGTCCACCAGAGATTTTTTTATCAGAATTACTTTGGGGATTCCATCATTCTACAAATTCTACAGGCATGTGTTCAGGATTATTCAGGGAATCATCCAGAAAAATCCAGCAAGAATTCCTTCAGCAATTTTTGCATTACTACTATCAGTGATTCATGCATTAATTCCTCCAGATATTTCTTCATGTATTTCCCCAGAAATTTCTCCAGCATTTCCTCTAAAGATAACTCTATGAATTTCTCCACCAATTCTTTAATGTGTTTATTCCGATATATTTCCTAGCAGTTCATACAGTGACTTTTTAAGAAGTATCTCAAACGTTTTTTCAAGGTATATTTATATAAGCTTATCTACGCGTTTCTAAGGGTATTATGGGTTTTTAACAGAAATATTTTCACAGATTGCTCCTGAAATACTTTTAGAAAATCATAAAAAAATATTCAAGGATTTCTTTATAAATTTCCCTAAACTTTTCTAAGAATCCCAACAAGGCCAAGGATTTCTCCAGGTGTTGCTCCAGTAGCATTGGGCAAATCTGGCTGAGACATCGATTTTTTTTTGTGAATCGATTCGAATCGGATCAGCAGAATCAATTCACCGATTCAATCGAATGCTTTGAATCGATGTTTTCACATCGATTCGATATTATAAAATATTATAAAACTATAAATGATTCGTTTGCTGCATATAGTTCAAGTTCATGGTTGATATAGCACATCGTACGTTTCGCGACACTGATCTGAAAATTGATGTGGATATAATACTGAGACAGTACATTCTGAAAAAAATGAAATTTAATATTGTTGAATCAAATCCTTAAGAGACTCTTCCAGAATTCTGAAAGGAGTTCCTCTAGAATTATGTGAGAGATTTCTAAAGAATGCTGAGAATGATTACACTAGAGTCCTAAAAAGGGTGGCCCACACTTATATGAAAAACAAAAATTTCGAAAATGCCAAGTCTTACCTACTCAATCAGTTGTTTTGGACTCCCAGAAGTCACGTTCAAAATTTGAGCAATATCGGTTGAGCCTAAGGGGGCGCTCAAAACGCTTGAAGTTTGTATGGGAAAACTTGGCCAAATGTATGCAGAAATTTTAAGTTTTCGAATTTTGCCGCTAGGTAGCGCTGCAAGAGTTCAATAATCAAACCCTTTGGTATTATTGTAGGTGACTATATGCCAAACAACTTTGTCGAAGACCGCAAAGTAATCCAACGTCTGTGAAAAAAGTTATACCCTAGGAAAAGTGAGGATAAACTTTATTGTTATTTTTCCAATACATGTAAAGGAATAATATCAATAACGAAATCTCAATACTTTGCTTCACTTTGCCTAGGGTATAACTTTTTTCACAGACGTCGGATCACTTTGCAGTCTTCGACAAAGTTCTCTGGCATATAGTCAGCTACAATAATACCAAAGGGTTTGATTATTGAACGCTTACAGCGCCACCTAGCGGCAAAAATCGAAAACTTTAAATTTCTGCATACATTTGGCCAAGTTTTCCCATACAAACTTCAAGCGTTTTGAGCGCCCCCTTAGGCTCAACCGATATTGCTCAAATTTTGAACGTGACTTCTGGGAGTCCAAAACAACTGATTGAGTAGGTAATACTTGGCATTTTTCGAAATTTTTGTTTTTCATATAAGTGTGGGCCTCCTTAGTCCTAAAGCAAAACTTTTCCGGTATCTTGGTAGGAATTCCATCTGAATTATTGATTTTTCTAGAATCCTGAGAAAGATTACTCCATAAATATCTATGAGACGGTTTGTCTCAGAATCCAGAGAGGAATTCTCCCTATCTTTCCTATGGAATGCTGCCAAAATTATCCAGAATCTCAAGAAGGATTATCCCAGAATCCTAAGATAAATTCTTCCAGAACCCTGTGAGGAATTCCAAGAGCGGTTCTTTCACATTATTGAGATAAAGTCAGCTGGAATACTAAAAGAGATTCTCACTAAAGATTTTCGGAATTCTTAGTGGGTTTTCCAAGAAACTTAAAAAATATGACCCATAGTTCTGAAAAGGGTAGCTAAGGACCCGAAGAAGGATTACTCCGGAATCATGAGGAAAATTCCCTCAAAATACTGGACAGGATTGCCAAAGGCACCTGAGATATGCTCTCTCAGAAATATGGGAGAAAGGATTCCCTGAGAAGAATTCCTCCAGAATCCTTTTAAGTATTCTTCCAGAATTCCCCTAATATCCTGGGTGGAATCCTTTAGAATGGCGAGAATAGTTCTGCCAGAATCCCGAAAGTATGCCCCAGAATTTTACGAGTGATTCCCCCAGAATCCTGAGAGGGATCATCAGAGAGGTTCTTTCAGATTCTTAAGAGAAATGCTTCTAGAAAACTAAGAAGGATTTTTTCCGAAAATCTGATAAGGTTTCTCCCTGAAATGCATTACGAAAACTTCTAGAATAGACTTCTCCAGCATCCTGAGAAAGATTGTCTGGAATTCTGAGAAAAATCTGAGAAATTCCTAGAAAAATTACCGCAGATTCCTGAAAGACATTCTCCCAGAATCATCGAAAGGTCTTCCCTAAACTCCTGAAAGGGATTGTCCCAGGGATTGTTAAACCAGAATTTCAAAACAATCTTCCATTGTCTTGTCAGGGATGTTCCATGATTACTAAGAGGGACTCTCCCAGAAATCTGGAAGGGATTTATTAGAGCAACTGCTCCAGAATACAGAAAACAGGATTCTACTGGGATTCTCGTAGAATGTTGAGAAGGATTTCTTCCGAATCACAAAATCTATGCCATGGATTCTCAAAAATCCAAATTTATCTAGAAAATTCCGCCCAGAATCTCGTGAGGGATTCATCAATAATTAATAATTCTGAAAGACAGTGCCCTAGAATCTTGAAACATATAGCCCCAGAATCCCAAGGATTTCCCCAGAATCATGAGACAAATTCCCTAGAATCTTGACGGGGATAACCCCAAAAAGTCGAATTTTCAGAGAATACTTAGTGATATTCCCCCAGAATCTTAAAAGGATATAACGCAGAATGCTGGGAAAGATACCAATCCTAAGAAATATTTTCCCAGAATTCTGAGAGGAATTTCGCCACAATTCTGAGAATTATGAGTATAATTAACTAAGAAGTCTGAGAGAAGTTCCTGAGAATGCTCAGAAAAATTTCCTCAGAATTCTGAGTGGGATCCTAAGTAAAGGTCTTTCAGAATCCTTAGACTAGAGGAATCATCCAGAAATTTCTTAGAATCCTGAGAGCGAATTTACCCTTGGTAGGGAACCCTGGTAGGAAATACCCCAGAATCGTGAAATGTATTCTCTTAGAATCAAGAATACTGATCCATATTCCATACAATATTACTGAGAAAAAATCCACCAAAATTTTTAAAGGGACTCTTCGAAAATTATGAGGATTTCTCTAAAACTTTGTGAGAGATTCCTTCAAAATGCTCAAAATGGTTACACCAGCATCCTGAGAGTTCATTCTATAAAGGATTTCCCTACAATCCTGGGAGAGATTACTCCAGTTTTCTGAGATGGATTCTCTCAGAATGTTTAGAAGAATTCTTCCAGTATCCTGAAGGATTTCTTCAGATTCCCGAAATGAACTCTCCCTAAACCCTGTGACGGATTGCATCAGAATCCTGAGAGAAGTTTTTCCTTGGGATTCACCCAGAATGCTTAGACGGATATCCCCAGAACTGCTTGGTGGAATTTTCCAGAATCCTGAGAGGGATTCTCCTAGAATCTTGAGAGGGATTCTCCTGCAATAATGAAAGAAATCCCATTAGTGTCCTGAAAGAGATTGCCCCAGAACCCTGAGATCGATCTTCCACATTATTAAGATAAATTCATCTAGAATCCTGGAAGGGATTCTCAAAACATAAAGAATAAAAAAATGCTCGGAATCTAGAGATGGACTGGCCAAAAATCCTGAGAAGGATGCGCTAGAACCCTGAAAGGGACCCTAAACCATAAACATAAGCAGGACTCAAATTTCAGCAATTTATGCTTATAAATAATTGATTGATTGATTGATTTGTCTTGAGACTTTCAGCCCTTGGCTGGTTCGTCTCTGTCCTAAACACTATAAAATAACCTTCTCAAAAATATTTTTCTGAAGATTCCTGAAAAAAAATGCTTTTATTTTTTTTAAAAAACATTGTTTCTAGGACGTTATGAATTTTCAAAGTAAGTAATGCCAGGGGAAAACAAGGCTACCATGAGTTTTTAAGGAGTGCAATAATTGACTATTTTTTTTTTATTCTTCAATTACTTATAACCTAATTTACAGCTCTATTGTCCACTAGGGCAACGCGTGAGCGATTCCAATCGGCGGCTGCACTTATACTTCGTACAGCGCCTAAATGTATTCTATTCTAATTCCACTAATTCTAATTCGAACTGGTAAGCCTTTTGCGCTGCTGTCACCTTCTACCCTGTCCATGGTAGAATGATGTGCACGATGTTGCTGTGTGGCTCCTGTTCCAGTTCCATTTCCAGTCCGATTACGGGTCCATTATGAGTTTCCGTTAGCCGATATCCAAGTTTCAGGGTCCGTTAGAGCATATGCTCAGAAGAGGGTCAGGGGGAAAGAGCAACTGACGAAAAATTGTACCGGGGCTGGGATCGAACCCATGACCATATTGACTATTTAATGCTCTAATTTCGTCAAAAAAGTACCGAACTGCAATTTGGGATTGAGTGTGTAGTTAACAAATACAAGCAGTAAGTTGAAGTGATAGCTATTGTTATTAATTAGCCAGTATTATTCAGACATAAGCTCTGTGAATTCTTATTTATTATTCTTTAATCACTTAACCTAATTCACAGCTCTTTTGTCCACTAGGGCACTTCGTGAGCGATTCCAATTGGAAGCTGTACTTACACACACCGAGAAAAAATCCTTCTCAATGACTGAGTTGGCCTTACTCAGAAATCGAAAAATTCTTTGTTTTCTTATTCAGCTTCGGCTAAAAATGGGACACCTCATGGCAATGTGTTGTCCCACTTTTAACGGAAACTAAGTAAGAAAACAATGGACTTTTCGATTTCTGAGTAAGACTAACTCAGCCACTGAGTAGAATTTTTTTCTCTGTGCATTGTACAGCTTCGGAATGTTGGCTTTGCAGTCTTTTGGGGGAATCGCCTAAATGTATTCTATTCAAATTTTACTATATCGAACTGGTTGCCGTTGCGCTGCCTTAACTTTCTACCCTATCATGGTAGAATGATGAACACGAGGATGTTGATGTGTGGCTGTTGATTGTTCATTTTTCCAGTTCAATTGGGGGTCCATTATGAGGTACCGTGCCGTTCACCGATGTCCATGCGTCCGGGTCCATTTGAGCCATGGGCTAAGAAGAGGGTCAGTGTCAGCTGCTCTCAGGGGGAAAGAGCAACTGACGAATGTGCTGAGGCTGGGATCGAACTCATGACCATCTGCTTATGACGCAAACGTGTGACCAATTGCGCCACGGGCCCCGGCACTACTGTGAATTCTTATCGCCTATTAATTTTGTGCACGTGGAACTTGACTTCGAAAATCGTCATTTGGATCATAAAGTATTTGGGTAAATGTCGGGTAGAACATTTTCGATAAATGGTATAGAATCAGTAACTCGACGACAGCATATTTTCTCACGAAAACTTAAAACAAGTCCCATCTCAGTGGTCCACGTCATTGGTCACGTCCATCTTGCACGAACCCAATAATAGTCGAGTCGGACAGACCGACAACGAACGGGTTCGATGTCCGTAAATCAACGGATGCCGTAAAGTTTACAAACACAATTTGTCCCACCACTCTGCCATGTTCTATACCAACAACAATAAAGGTAAACCCAACAGCATTCCAGTTCACACTCATCACATTCCAATTCGAAAATTCCCCTGCCTGCTCAAATACCCGAACCCACCAAATCAATCCCGTAAACTGTCGGAATGCAGCAATATTTTATTTATTCCGGACACAAAGTTGTACTCCAATAAACAAATAAATCACTAACTTGGCCCGGTGGGGGTGTGTTCCGAGCAGTCTTTGTTCCGGTTGGGACTACCTAGACACACGATAATCCAGGGTCGGGAGGAGCCCTCGGAATGGGTTTAGAAGCACTTGGAGCCGCACACAAAGCCGGGAAACATATTTGTCTGCGCCTTTCTCCCGAGTTCCTCCCATTGAGCCAATCATCGTGACTTTCTTTTCAGCACCAACGGAACAAGGAACGTTCGTTCCCTAGAGGACGATGGGGGAAAGGCAGCTAACAGCACTCTCGCATGTTCACAACATTTAACCGATTGAAGGGGGATGACACAAGATAACCATATTTTATTTCACACCTCGTTATTTTGCTGGGGCGTTTTCCGGCTTTCCCGGACCCTTTCGCATGCCCGTCCTCGCAATTTAGGTCGATCGTAATCCTGACTGTTTTGCAATATTTACTCTTTGTTTGCCACGGGGATAGTTTCATCAGGGTACCGCGTATAATTTTCAATACTCTTTTTAATAGAAATGCATGTCTGATAAAGATGCTAATAATTTCACAGGCAGGGATGCCAGATTTGCTTTTCAAATATCTCAAGCTTTCCAAAAATATCACAATAATGGAATTCATCTCGCTTCTACAAGTAAACTGGGAATCTCAAATCCTCAAACTGCAATCATAAGAAAAACTCTGGAAATATGGCAACGCTGTTAAGCGCTGCCGAAAGCGAGAATTTCAATCATTCGACATGATAAAAAAATATCCCGATTTATGGATGGACCCACCCTACCTCCCATTCATAAAAACGACAACCGAAACAACGGATTATCGATTACGTCGGGTGTTAACAATGGAGCGAAATTACAGTAATTGAGTCGGAAATGCCATAAAAAGAAATAGCCTACATTCATGTATAAATTTATGCGAGTGTCCCTGTTTCTCTCTCCTGATCCAACAGCCTACCGTTTTCATATTTTCAATGACTGCCCTCGGCAATCGGTGCACTGTGGGAATCTTCCATGAAAGGACACAGTTTTAAAAATGCACAAGATTTTATATCTCTTTTCCCTTTTCTCTTTTATATCTAATTTATTCTCTCTTCTCTCTTCCTTCTTCTGTCTTCTGTCTTCTGTCTTCTGTCTTCTGTTTTCTGTCTTCTGTCTTCTGTCTTCTGTCTTCTGTCTTCTTGTCTTCTGTCTTCTGTCTTCTGTCTTCTGTCTTCTGTCTTCTGTTTTCTGTTTTCTGTTTTCTGTTTTCTGTTTTCTGTTTTCTGTTTTCTGTCTTCTGTCTTCTGTCTTCTGTCTTCTGTCTTCTGTCTTCTGTCTTCTGTCTTCTGTCTTCTGTCTTCTGTCTTCTGTCTTCTGTCTTCTGTCTTCTGTCTTCTGTCTTCTGTCTTCTGTCTTCTGTCTTCTGTCTTCTGTCTTCTGTCTTCTGTCTTCTGTCTTCTGTCTTCTGTCTTCTGTCTTCTGTCTTCTGTCTTCTGTCTTCTGTCTTCTGTCTTCTGTCTTCTGTCTTCTGTCTTCTGTCTTCTGTCTTCTGTCTTCTGTCTTCTGTCTTCTGTTTTCTGTCTTCTGTCTTCTGTCTTCTGTCTTCTGTCTTCTGTCTTCTGTCTTCTGTCTTCTGTCTTCTGTCTTCTGTCTTCTGTCTTCTGTCTTCTGTCTTCTGTCTTCTGTCTTCTGTCTTCTGTCTTCTGTCTTCTGTCTTCTGTCTTCTGTCTTCTGTCTTCTGTCTTCTGTCTTCTGTCTTCTGTCTTCTGTCTTCTGTCTTCTGTCTTCTGTCTTCTGTCTTCTGTCTTCTGTCTTCTGTCTTCTGTCTTCTGTCTTCTGTCTTCTGTCTTCTGTCTTCTGTCTTCTGTCTTCTGTCTTCTGTCTTCTGTCTTCTGTCTTCTGTCTTCTGTCTTCTGTCTTCTGTCTTCTGTCTTCTGTCTTCTGTCTTCTGTCTTCTGTCTTCTGTCTTCTGTCTTCTGTCTTCTGTCTTCTGTCTTCTGTCTTCTGTCTTCTGTCTTCTGTCTTCTGTCTTCTGTCTTCTGTCTTCTGTCTTCTGTCTTCTGTCTTCTGTCTTCTGTCTTCTGTCTTCTGTCTTCTGTCTTCTGTCTTCTGTCTTCTGTCTTCTGTCTTCTGTCTTCTGTCTTCTGTCTTCTGTCTTCTGTCTTCTGTCTTCTGTCTTCTGTCTTCTGTCTTCTGTCTTCTGTCTTCTGTCTTCTGTCTTCTGTCTTCTGTCTTCTGTCTTCTGTCTTCTGTCTTCTGTCTTCTGTCTTCTGTCTTCTGTCTTCTGTCTTCTGTCTTCTGTCTTCTGTCTTCTGTCTTCTGTCTTCTGTCTTCTGTCTTCTGTCTTCTGTCTTCTGTCTTCTGTCTTCTGTCTTCTGTCTTCTGTCTTCTGTCTTCTGTCTTCTGTCTTCTGTCTTCTGTCTTCTGTCTTCTGTCTTCTGTCTTCTGTCTTCTGTCTTCTGTCTTCTGTCTTCTGTCTTCTGTCTTCTGTCTTCTGTCTTCTGTCTTCTGTCTTCTGTCTTCTGTCTTCTGTCTTCTGTCTTCTGTCTTCTGTCTTCTGTCTTCTGTCTTCTGTCTTCTGTCTTCTGTCTTCTGTCTTCTGTCTTCTGTCTTCTGTCTTCTGTCTTCTGTCTTCTGTCTTCTGTCTTCTCTCTTCTAGTCGTCCTAGTCGTCCTAGTCATCCTAGTCGTCCTAGTCGTCCTAGTCGACCTAGTCGTCCTAGTCGTCCTAGTCGTCCTAGTCGTCCTAGTCGTCCTAGTCGTTCTGTTTTCTGACTTCTGTTTTCTGACTTTTGTTTTTTGTCTTCTGTCTTCTATCTTCTAGTCATCCTAGTCGTCCTAACCATCCTAGTCGTCCTAGTCGTCCTAGTCGTCCTAGTCGTCCTAGTCGTCCTAGTCGTCCTAGTCGTCCTAGTCGTCCTAGTCGTCCTAGTCGTCCTAGTCGTCCTAGTCGTCCTAGTCGTCCTAGTCGTCCTAGTCGTCCTAGTCGTCCTAGTCGTCCTAGTCGTCCTAGTCGTCCTAGTCGTCCTAGTCGTCCTAGTCGTCCTAGTCGTCCTAGTCGTCCTAGTCGTCCTAGTCGTCCTAGTCGTCCTAGTCGTCCTAGTCGTCCTAGTCGTCCTAGTCGTCCTAGTCGTCCTAGTCGTCCTAGTCGTCCTAGTCGTCCTAGTCGTCCTAGTCGTCCTAGTCGTCCTAGTCGTCCTAGTCGTCCTAGTCGTCCTAGTCGTTTTTTTTTCTTGTCTTCTTGTCTTCTTGTCTTCTTGTCTTCTTGTCTTCTTGTCTTCTTGTCTTCTTGTCTTCTTGTCTTCTTGTCTTCTTGTCTTCTTGTCTTCTTGTCTTCTTGTCTTCTTGTCTTCTTGTCTTCTTGTCTTCTTGTCTTCTTGTCTTCTTGTCTTCTTGTCTTCTTGTCTTCTTGTCTTCTTGTCTTCTTGTCTTCTTGTCTTCTTGTCTTCTTGTCTTCTTGTCTTCTTGTCTTCTTGTCTTCTTGTCTTCTTGTCTTCTTGTCTTCTTGTCTTCTTGTCTTCTTGTCTTCTTGTCTTCTTGTCTTCTTGTCTTCTTGTCTTCTTGTCTTCTTGTCTTCTTGTCTTCTTGTCTTCTTGTCTTCTTGTCTTCTTGTCTTCTTGTCTTCTTGTCTTCTTGTCTTCTTGTCTTCTTGTCTTCTTGTCTTCTTGTCTTCTTGTCTTCTTGTCTTCTTGTCTTCTTGTCTTCTTGTCTTCTTGTCTTCTTGTCTTCTTGTCTTCTTGTCTTCTTGTCTTCTTGTCTTCTTGTCTTCTTGTCTTCTTGTCTTCTTGTCTTCTTGTCTTCTTGTCTTCTTGTCTTCTTGTCTTCTTGTCTTCTTGTCTTCTTGTCTTCTTGTCTTCTTGTCTTCTTGTCTTCTTGTCTTCTTGTCTTCTTGTCTTCTTGTCTTCTTGTCTTCTTGTCTTCTTGTCTTCTTGTCTTCTTGTCTTCTTGTCTTCTTGTCTTCTTGTCTTCTTGTCTTCTTGTCTTCTTGTCTTCTTGTCTTCTTGTCTTCTTGTCTTCTTGTCTTCTTGTCTTCTTGTCTTCTTGTCTTCTTGTCTTCTTGTCTTCTTGTCTTCTTGTCTTCTTGTCTTCTTGTCTTCTTGTCTTCTTGTCTTCTTGTCTTCTTGTCTTCTTGTCTTCTTGTCTTCTTGTCTTCTTGTCTTCTTGTCTTCTTGTCTTCTTGTCTTCTTGTCTTCTTGTCTTCTTGTCTTCTTGTCTTCTTGTCTTCTTGTCTTCTTGTCTTCTTGTCTTCTTGTCTTCTTGTCTTCTTGTCTTCTTGTCTTCTTGTCTTCTTGTCTTCTTGTCTTCTTGTCTTCTTGTCTTCTTGTCTTCTTGTCTTCTTGTCTTCTTGTCTTCTTGTCTTCTTGTCTTCTTGTCTTCTTGTCTTCTTGTCTTCTTGTCTTCTTGTCTTCTTGTCTTCTTGTCTTCTTGTCTTCTTGTCTTCTTGTCTTCTTGTCTTCTTGTCTTCTTGTCTTCTTGTCTTCTTGTCTTCTTGTCTTCTTGTCTTCTTGTCTTCTTGTCTTCTTGTCTTCTTGTCTTCTTGTCTTCTTGTCTTCTTGTCTTCTTGTCTTCTTGTCTTCTTCTTTAAGTAAGAAATGTTCATGGTTTATGTTTTTTAGGTTTTTATTCCCAGAGAATCCCACTATGCACTGTCATCATGCACCCTACCTTACCCGGGAGAAATACTCATCAACAAGGAATTTTATGACAATCGACAAATATATTGGAATTGGGCTCCCACGCACTCACACCAGCATCAGCACCGGCAATCATAAAGTGCACCTTCCGAGTGTTGTTTCGTACCCTGCCGCGTAAAATATATTAATTTTTGTGAATGTAAAACCAAATTGGCACGCGCAGGTGAACCTGGATTATGCTCTTCATTCCGGGTTTAATCAGTTACCCTAGGAGCGTCGAACTTACTGCTCAAACCAGCTGCTCGCATTTTCACTCGATATAAAATAATGTCCTGCTTTGGCGAGGGCCACCACCGTCGGTCCAATCGTCCATCCTCTCGCCATATAGGGGCATCGCAACCCACCCAGCACACCGGGGGAAATTGCAGATTCCGGAAATCAATTCTGATATTTGAACAATGAAGCCCTGCATCATCCTCGTCTCCATCCACATGGTACGCAGATATGCAGGTATGAATGTTGTGTACATACATAGGAACACGAGTTCCGCTGCAAAATTCACCGCGCTGCAGCAGGGGTTTCCGGTGCACTGCAGTGGGGAAATTCTTCTACAACTTACGCCGCCAAATTCCGAATGGCTTTTATAGGTTGGCAAAATAGTGTAGGATATGGCATGCATCTTTCAGGCTTATTTGATTTCGATTTGCAGATTAGCTTTTCTTCGAAAAAATGTTGCAGAATTATTAGAGAAATAATATTTGAACGCCTAAATTCACAGCGGAATCATCAAACATGCCAGGGTCGGTGGCGTAGTGGTAACACATTCATAAGCGAATGGTCATGGGTTCGATCCCAGCCCCGTCAGCTGCTCTTCCCTCCGAGAGCGGCTGACACCTGTCCCTCTTCTGAGCATATGCTCTAACGGACCCGGAAACTTGGATATCGGCAAACGGCAACTCATAATGGACCCCCAATCGGACTGGAAATGGATCAAGAGTCACACAGCAACATCCTCGTGCTCATCATTCTACCATGGACAGGGTAGAAAAATGACAGCAGCGCAACGGCTATCAGTTCGATATAGTAGAATTAGAATAGAATGCATTTAGGCGCTGTACAAAGCAGTGTTGAAAATGTAATTTTGACATACATATTCATCATTAACATCTCTCCACAAGTTTCTTCAGAGATTTTTCCAAAAGGATTCAGTGATGCCTCCAGGAGTTTCATCATTGATTTTTTTATTTTCAGATCTCGACAGGAATACCTTTAGGGAAAACTCCAGGAGTTTCTTCAGAAATTCTTTCAGAAGGATTCAGGGATGCCTTCTAGAGATACATTAGAGATTCACCCAGAAGATATTCAAGGGATTCCCATAGTCCCATGTCCATCAGAGATCTGCATATCTGCTACAGAAGTTCCTTCGGTGATCTCTACAGAAGGTCGTTCAGCGATCTCCCAAATAGCTCAAGGAGGATTCAGGTATGCCTCCAGGTGTTCATTAGGAATTCCTTCCAGAAGACCCCTAAGCTATTTCAACAGGATTTCACTCAGGTATGCTTCCAGAAGTCTTTTCAGAGATTCATGCAGTAGGATTCATAAATGCCTCCTGGAGAACCTTCAAGAATAACGTAAGACCTTTCTTCAGGAATTCCTGCAGGAGGTCTTTAGAAATTAGTATAGGAGTTCCTGCAGAAGTTCTTACAGAACGTAGTCCAGGGGTTCCTTCAGAGATTCCTCCAGGAGTTTCAGCGGTTCTCGCAGATGTTTCTTCAAAGATACCTCCTGAATTTCTTCTGGGATTGCTACAGAAGTTCCTTCAGAAATCTCTACAGGAGTTCTTTCAAATACAAAAGGAATAGAAATAGGAACACTTAAAAAAAAAACAAAACACTACATAATTGATTTCATTTTTTTTATATATTTTTCAATGTATTTCATAATTATAATATTAAGAAATAAGAAAAAAATATGTTTATGTATAATGTACTAGTCTACGTCGGTTGACGAAATGAAATAAATAAATAAATAAATAAATAAATAGATTAGTCTGAGAGATCCATCAGGGATTCCTTCAGAAGGTCCTTCAGCAATTCCTACAGGAGTTCTTTGCGAGCTACTCCAGGAGTTTCCTCAGAGATTTCTCCAGGAGATTATTCAGGAATTCCTCTAGCATTCCAACATGTAAATTCTCCTGACGTTCTGTACGAATCGCCCAAGGAGATCTTTCAGGGATCTCTCCAGGAGTTCCATCAAAATTTCCTACAGGAATTCCTTCTAGCATCCCTCCTGAAATTCTTTCGCGGATTCCTCTTGGAACTCCTTTGTGGTTACATAATCCATGGAAATTTTTCAAAGTTTCTTTCAGAAGTTCTTTTAGGGATTTTTCAAGGAGTTCCTTCAGAATTTCCTACAGAAGTTCCTTCAAGGAATAATTCATGAGTTCCTCAGAGGATTCATGCAGTATATTAGTACTTTCAAGGACTGCTCCAGAAGTTCTTTCGGTGATCTCTCGAGAAGGTCGTTCAGCAATCTCCCAAATAGCTCAAGAAGGATTCAGGGATGCCTCCAGGTGTTCACTAGGAATTCTTTCAGAAGTTTCCTAAGCTATTTCAACAGGATTTCACTCAGGTATCCTTCCAGAAGTGATTTCAGAGATTCATTCAGGAGGATTCACAAATGCCTCCTGGAGAACCATCAAGAATATCATAAGACGTTTCTTCAGGAATTCCTGCAGGAGGTCTTTAAAAATTAGTATAGGAATTCCTGCAGGAGTTCTTACAGAAACTAGTCCAGAAGTTCCTTCAGAGATTCCTCCAGAAGTTTCAGAGATTCTCGCGGATGTTTCTTCAGAGATACCTCCTGAGTTTCTTCAGGGATTGCTACAGAAGATCCTTCCGAAATCTCTTCAGGAGTTCCTTCCGATATTAAAGGAACTCCTATATAAGAGTTCCTTCTAAGATTCCTTCAGGATATCTTTAGGGGATTCCCCGAGAAGTTCTTTTAAGGATTCTTCCAGAAGTTCTTCCAAAGAGCGCTCCTGGGGTTCTTTCAGATTGTAAACTGAGATTGAGATTTTTCCAGGAGGACTCACGCATGCCTCCAGGAGTTACATCAGAGATTTCTCCAGAAGCTCATTCAGGAATTCCTAGAGGAGTTCTTTCCTCCTGAATCAATAATTTCCTTAGGATTACAATCAGGCATATCTCAACGATATTCATGAGAGATCTTTCATAGAGCTTCTACTAGAATTCCTCCAGGATTTCCTCCTAGAATTTCGCCAGGATTTTTTTAGGAGAAACCTCTTGCGAATCCTTCCCGCTACCCGGAATCCTTTCCTCTACTGGAATTTATTCGGAAATTCCCCTGGAATTCCTTCGGAAATTTCCCCTAGAATTTCTGCAAGGATTTCTCCTGTAATTTCTTCGGGGATTCCTCCTGGACTTCCTTCTACAATTCCTCCTTGAACTACTTTGGGAATTCCTCATGAAATTTCTCCGGAGATTCCACCTATAAATCCTTCCTGGAATTTCTATTTTTTTTTTATCTGTATTAACCCTCTAATACCCAAATTTTTGATTATGATCTAAATATCATTTTTCGTCATCTAAAATTGATTTAAACATGTTTTGGAAGATGATTCTTTTTAATTCTCGATTTCGTGAATTTCAGATTTTGATTTTTCTAATTTTTATTTTTGAACATCCCCACACTTTTATATTTTTCCTGGAAGCCAATTTTGGTAACGGATTTTTTGAGATGAAAACATTTTGAGATTTTATGGTTTTTGTTGAAATATTATTATTTTAATTTTTTTCACAGAAAATTTTATTTTCCGTGTAATTTTAAAGGAAAATAATTTTAGAGTGTATTCGATTCCCTTAAACTATTAAACAAGGATAGAATGATTGGGGAAAAATTTAAAATATGTTAATTGTAGCGATTCAATACAAAATAAACAATGACTTCTAGAAGGTGACTAAAACATCAAATTTTTCAATGATTTAAAAAAATATGTAAATATGCTTTAAAATACACCAAAAACCATTTTGAGGTATTAAGAACAGTCCTAAATATCAGCCAAAAATATAAAAAAAATGATTTTCCACGAAACAAAAATTACAAAAATGCTCAAATTATACCCCGTCTAAAGGCGGGATTGGGTATTGAAGGGTTAACGAGATTTTTAGCCCTAGGCAAGTTCATCTCGGGACCCACGCTTTACTTCCCTTCCGAAGGAAGAACTCACATTTTGCGAGTTTGTCGGGAGTGGGACTCGATCCCAGGTCCTCAGCGTGATAGTCAAGTGTTCTAACCATCACACCAGGTCCGCTCCACTGGAATTTCTACAGGGTTTTTCCTGGAATTCTTTCGGGGATTCCTCTAGGAATTCCTCCTAGACTTCCTTCAAGATTTTCTTTTGGAATTCTTTCGGGGATTCCTCCTGATATTCCGTCATTGATTCCTCCTGGAATTCCTTCGGTTATTCCTCTTAGAGTTCCTCCGGGGATTCCTCCTGGACTTCATTTAGGGTTCCTCCTGGACTTCCTTCGGGGATTCCTCCTGAAACTCTTTCACGGATTTCTTCTGATATTCTGCCATGGATTTCTCCTAAAATTCCTTCGGGAACTCCTCCTAAAATTCCTCTTGGACTTCCTATGAGGATTCATTTTGGAATTCCTTTGGGTATTCCGCCTGGGAATCCTTCGGAGATTTTTTCCAGAATTCCTTCAGGGGTTGCTCCTGGGATTCATGCATGGATCTTTCCTATAATTTCTCCTGCAATTCTTCCAATTCCTCCTGATATTCCGACATTGATTCCTCCTGGAATTACTTCGAATTCCTCTTATAATTCCTCCGGGGATTTCTCCTAGACTTCCTTCGAGGATTCCTCCAGGAATTCCTTTGATGATTTCTTCTTGAGTTTCTTCAGAGATTTCACCTGGAATTCTTTCGAGGTTTCCTCCTGAAATACTATCGGGAATTCCTTCTAGATTTCCTCCGAGAATCCCTCCTGAATTTTCTTCAGGGATTCCTACTGAAATTCTTACGGGAATTCCCCCTGGAATTACTACGAATATTCCTCCGGGATTTTCTTAGGGAATTTCTTCTGGAATTTTTCCGAGGATTCCTTTTGTAATTCATTTGGTGATTCCTCTCGATACTTTTCTCTAATTCCTTCAAAGGGTTTCTACTTTAAGGATTATTTTTTGAATTCCATTGGAAATTCCCACCGGCTTTTTTTTTCTGCTGGAATTTTTTGTCGATTTCTACTGGAACACCTTTGGGATTCATACTGGAATTCTTCCGGGATTTCCTTTTGAAATTCCTGCGAGGATTCCTCCTAGAATTATGTCAGAAGTTTCTCATGGAATTCCTAAGAGGATTCCTCCTGGAAGTCTATTGGGCATTCCTTCTAAAATGCCTTCAGGAATTCCTCTTGAAATTGAGTTCCTTCGAAGATTCTCGTGGATATTTATCGTTGGCTCCTCCTAGAAATTCTTTGGGATTCTTTCTCGATTTGGAAATTCTTTCTGGAATCCCTTTGAGGATTCCTCCTGAAATTCTTGCGAGAATTCATCTTCATATTTGGTCGTGAATTCCTTCGGAGTTGACTCCTGGAATTCTTTTGATGATTTCTCTTAGAACTCCTTTAGAGATTCCTTCTGAAATTCCTTTACAAATTCCTTATGGATTTTCTCCAGGATTCTTCTTGGAATTCCTTTGGTATTTCCTTCTTGAATTTCTTAAATATTTTTTTTTTTCAGAATTCCTTCGAAAACTCCTCGTGGAATTTGGGGATTCTTCCTATTGTTCCTACGGGGATTCCTTCCTAAATTTCTTCGAGGATTCTTTATGAACTTCCTATGAAGATTCTTCTCGGAATTTCTTCGGGGTTTCCTTTTCAAAAACATTTGAGGAATCAGCTTGGAATTCCTTCGGCGTTTCCCCCTGGAATCCCTGCAGAGATTTCTACTGTGATTTCTTCGGGAATTCCTTCGGGGATACTTTCTGGACTTCCTTCGAAGATTCTCCTAATATTTATTCGGGGATTCTTTCTGATATTCCGTCGGAAATTCCTACTGGAGTTCCTTCGGGATTCCCTCTTGCAATTCCTTTGGAAATTCCTCTTTTAATTTCTTCGGAGGTTTCTCCTGGATTCCTGACAGATTTCCTCCGGGGATTCCTCTTAGAATTCAATCTAAAATTCCTGCGGGGATCCCCTACGGATTTCCTTCGGAGATTCCTCTTAGAATTCTTCCTAAAATTCTTTCAGGGATTCCTGCTGGAATTCCTTTGAGGATTCCTCGTGGAATTCTTCTGGTAATTCTTCCTAGAATTCTCTCAGGGATTTTTCCTTCAATGATTCCTCCTGGATATTTTTCGTTGATTCCTCCTAGAAATCCTTTCGGGATTCTTTTTTGGATTCTCTTGGATATTGCCACTGGAATTCTTTTGAAGATTCCTGTTGAATTTGTTTTGGTGATTCCTACTTGAATTCCTTTGGAATTCCACCTGAATATTTTTCGTTAAAATCTTAAGGGATTCGATCCCGTTTGAAGTAGATCATCAAAATTC
The DNA here is from genome assembly GCF_035046485.1 of Aedes albopictus. NCBI lineage: Eukaryota > Metazoa > Arthropoda > Insecta > Diptera > Culicidae > Aedes > Aedes albopictus. The sequence goes on from NC_085138.1 coordinate 350,482,915, forward strand.
ATTTTCTTAATCAGCCTAGATAGCTGTGTAGTGTCGGTAACGATTGTATCAATAGACTAAGAATCCTGTTCAGGTGATAAGAGTCGACGAACAGGTGACCCCTAATTCATTGTGTGATGCAGCTTTATGCTTACCCGGCCTTGGAATGAATGGCTAGGGGGGTCTAATAGAAACCTATCCGCTAATGGAGCCTGTGGAGTACCAGTGTGTCCTCCACAGTATGTTGCCCTTACTGCGCTAACCGGAGCAATGATGCAGTGGACCTTGTATTTCTCCGAGTCAATCAGCTGCCCTTCTTTAGTCTCACTTGAGGCTAAATAAGGACGGGATTATGAAGATGTTATTAATCAGTTTAAATTTTCACCTATATGGTTTCGCATTATGCGATTTAAACAGTGTATTCTGTGTGTCCTCGCCTTTGACGTTTTCCAATCCATATCGATCTGGCTTTATTGCTATTGTTCTTTGTTGTGCTATTATTGCGAAGAGTTTAATCTTACCTAGTTTGGGTAGTGGCTACGATTAGGATAGCTCAGACCAATCTTTAGCATAAAAGAACAGCAACTATCAATCTTTGCAGACTTATGCAAAATGGTACAGCCCAAGTGGCCTTAATCCAAGAACCTTACTTTCGTAAGGGGAATTTCAATCTAAAAACCTTGTGAACCCGGTGTTTTCTACTTTCAGTGAACATGGAATGGCAAACTCGCGTGTCATGCCTCGTACCTGTGTGCTTGTCAACAACGCAATTGTTGTTACACTCATCTCTGAACAAACCACCAGAGATGTATGTGCTATCACAATTGATGCATCTGTTGGAAACCTCAACAGGAAATACGTCTATTGTTCATCCGGCTGGGAAAACCTATGTACAATTGTTACCAGTTTGAGTGAAGTCAGTCGGTTAAACAAAATCCTTGCGAAATCTAAGGATTTCCGAGTAAACGAACTTCGTTTGCCAAATAACGATCTGACTTCCTCTGATGAGGAAGTTCTGGAATGCTTATTCAGCACACACTTCCTCGGTTGTGTGGATATTACATCTTCGGATGAACCTGATGTCTTTTCTTGTAGGTATGATTCTCTTGCTTCGGCCCGGAGTATTGTAACTATAGAATCGATTGAATGAGCACTTAATAGCTTTGTTTACTCGTTTTAAATCTCCTGGGGCAGATGGGATTTATCTTCAGAAAGGGATTAGATTATTTCAGACATGTTTTGAAAAAAAAATACTTGCTTGCAGTTTTGCTACAGGGTATATTCCCAAATCTTAGCGGGATATTACTGTGAAGTTCATTCCGAAACTGGGTCGTGCGTCGTATGAAGAAGAAAAGAGTTTCAGACCTATTAGTTTGACCTCGTTTCTTCTGAAATGCATGGAACGCATTGTGGATCATCACATCCGTGATGTTCATCTGGCCAACGTGCCTCTGCATGTGAACCAACATGCTTACCAATCTGGAAAGTTCACTGTGACTTTTTACACAAGGTTGTTTACGATATTGAGAAAGCGTTAACTCAGAAGCAATCTTGTTTGGGTGTTTTCTAAGATTTCCAGGGTTTCTTTGACAATGTGCCTTTCGTTGACATATTAGAAGCCGCACGGGGTCATGGTATATCTCCATTGATTTCCATTTGAATTCACCAAATGCTCAAAAATCGACATCTCCTCTCGACATTGCGTCAAGCAGCTATTCGGAAATTGAGTATTTGTGGATGCCACCAAGGGGGAGTCTTATCACCGCTTTTGTGGCATCTCGTAGTAGGTACGCTATTGAGGCAACGCAATAATAGCCGTTTTCCTACTTATGATTTTGACGACGACTACTTAAAATTGTTAGATGATATGTGCAAAACACCCTTTTCGACCGGATACAGGTAGTTGAGGGTTGGTGTCGCCAATAAAGCCTTTCGGTAAATCTGAGTAAAACATCTATTGGTCTTTTCACGGAAAGGCGAAACCGTAATGACGTTCGACCTTTGTGTCTCTTTGATTCTGACACATTCTGAAATCGATGTGACTGATCAGGTAAAGTACGTTGGAGTTATTATTGATTTTGAGCTTTCCTGGACATCTCAAATTGAATACAAAATCAAGAAAGCTTGTATGGCCTTCGGGTAATGCTAATGCCGGCCAACCTTTGGTACAACTTGGGGTCTAAAATCTCAGTATATCAAATGGATTTACACAACTGTTGTTCTACCAATATTGGCCTATAGATGTCTTGTGTGATGGCAAAAGGGCGAAGTGAGAACGATCCAATCAAAATTAGGCCATCTCCAAAGGATGTGCTTAATGGCGATGTCTGGGGCGTTCTCTTCAACTCCCACGGCGGCGCTCGAAGTTCTCTTTGCCGTTCCCAAACTACACATTCATCTCAAACAAGAAGCACTTTCTTGCACTTACCGTCTACGGGTACTCGGTCTTGTAGAGGCAACTCCTATGCACTGCAGTTCAACACACACCTCGTTGTTTCGCCATTTGATGAATTGGAACAAAGCTATCCTTGCTCCAAGTGATCCAACAATTGCTTGTAGTTTTCCATAACGGGCATTTTCCACGAAATTCCCTTCCCGGGAAGAGTGAACATCTGGTTATTTTGAGAGAAGTATTACAGACGGCATCGTATGTTACACTGAGGTTAAACTGGTTCTGGTGTCTACTTTCGTGAACTAAGGCTACATCAATCTTACTCACTTGGTAGATACTGCAGCGTTTTTCAGGCTGAAATCTTTGCTCATATCCCCTATTGCTTTCCCTCTCCCTCGGCTAAACGATAAAAAGGCTCGTGTTCATGGCGATGGCACAAATATCTCAAATGGAAGAGAACGTGCCTCTGGAGCCGACCTACTTATATCTGATGCCTGATATGTTAATTGGAATCGTCATTATCTCGGGGCATAGGCACCACAACACAAATTCATTGCATGCAGGCTTTAGAATGTTTTATTGCCACCCGGATTTATGTTATGCAAATTGGTACAAAAATTCTATTTATCCCTACAAGCATAACATATTTTTCCAGCACCCTTCTCCGAGATCAATGCACCTCATTGGCGTAGCTAGGGGGGGTTCCAGGGGTGCCTGGCACCCCCTAGAACAAATTTGGCACCCCCTAGAATCTTTTCTTGACAGACACCTAAAATAACACAACACAATAATTCTAATATTTATTAATGGCACATTTCAACAAAACTTAAGCACACTCAGAATTACTTAAATACTTGTTGTACGTTTTGGCGTTTACGATAATCAGGACAAACATTTCTATAGGTCCTAAGTGCATATGAGAGGCTCTCTTTAAGTCACCTCTCTTACGATTATAACGTGCTTGTATTTATAAAATTTGATTTACTTCTTGCATCGGAAGGTAGATCAAACAATCCTTTGCCGATCTTCACATCACAAATTGTCAAAATGTTCACAGTGACATGGTAATAATCTAAAGAGAACCGGAACAAAGAGAGCCTCTCTTTTGCAGATTGGACCTTTAGATATGTTTGTCGCCTATTGGTCAGAATCAACAGACTCTCTATGGATTTCTCCAGAAATACCTCTATCTATTTATACAGTGATTTCTCTAGGTTTTCTTATGGATTCCTACCGGTTTTTCTTTCAATAAACTTCCCTTATGATTCTACAGGCAGTCCTGATGGAGTTGTACAGAGGGTTCAAAAGTCCATTCAATTCGGTTCACTGGTTTCCGAGATATAACAGTTCAAAAATTATTTGGCCTCAAAATAGTGTTTTACCGGAAACAGAATAGTGTTTTACCGGAAACAGACAAAATTTTAGATTTTTCGATGCACTCTATATGAAAAATTATAGCATGTTGAACTTTATTGTGAGAGAAAAAAAGTTGCCTATCATCCCAAACATTTTGGCCACCCCCCGTATATACTAGAAATTTCTGCAAAGATTAGTCCAGCATTTTCTCCTAGGATTTCTTAGGAGATTCTCGGAATTCTTCTAAGGATTCCTCTAAAAAATTCTGTTGGGATTCCTTCAGGAATTTCTTGCGTGATTATTCAAGACAATCTTTCTGGGATGCTTTCAGAAGTTTCTCCGGTGATTCTTTCAGGAATTCCTTCAGAGATTTTATTCAGATATTCTTCCAGAAATGTCTCATGGAATTCCTTCAGCAGCTCATATTGGCCTTCCTCCGGGAATTGTGGCTAGGATTCCTCAAGCAACTCTTGCTGCGATTCTTGCAGTAATTTCTCTTAGAACTCCTCTAAAAATTCTCAATATAGTACCTTCAGGTAAGGACTGTATCGTTAATTATGAGTACACCTTTGAGGCTCTGTATTAAAAAGACTATGCCTTATTTTATTAACTGCTTTGTGTCTATGTGTTGCTAACGTTGTAAACAAACGATAACCTTCATTAAAAGTTAAAGCTTTTCCTCAAGTGGAACAATGCGAGGGTTTACGGAGGAGAAGCGAAAATCGATTGTGACCAGGCACTGTAAGGAAAAATGATCAAAATTAGCAAAAATTTAATGTATTAGGGTTTTTGTTGTCCAAAATGCATATATGCATAACACACTGAAAGACTTACCCGGACGCGGCAAAAAACAGGTGCGTCCAAGTCAAATTTGAACAGCAAAACTTGCAAAATCGTTGAAGGAAAATAGGAGGTATCCATTAGAGATTACGCAAAAAGTGTGAAACGACTGTTGGTATGGTTCAACGCGCCAAGGAGCGTAACTCCCCGAAGACCTACCCAAACAGAAATGTCCAAAACGCAGTCAAATTCTGGCAGATTATGTGAAAACTCAGGCTTGGAAGCTGTACGACGATGTTTTGAGCAAAAATTGCTTGTGCATATTCATGGATGATGAAACGTATGTCAAATTGGACTACAAGGTACTTCCAGGGGCACGGATTTTCACTGTTAAGCATGGCACGGATGTTACGAATTAGGAGAAAAAAAAATGGGAAAATGTGTTGGTTAGGCAAGCAATTTGTCAATGTGGTATGAAGTCGTCACCTTTCTTCACCGTCCCAGGTATGAACGTCGAAATATACCGGAAGGAATGCCTCCAGAAACATATTCTGCCACTCATCTGAAAGCACAAAGGTCCTACATTACTTTGGCCGGATTTGGCATCCTGCCACTATGCGCGTGACACCTTTGACAGGTATGAAGTAAACAATGTTCAATTTGTGGAAAAGGCAATGAATCCTCTAAATTGCCCGTAAAAAAGGCCCATTGAGAAATAGTTAACTTTGATGAAAGGGAAACTACGGAAAAAGGATAGAGGAGCAGAGGACGTCACAAAATTCAAGAAAAACTGGGTCAACGTATGCAAAACCATCGTCGGAACGGTTGTCCAAAACCTTATGAAGCACGCCAAGAAGAAAGTGCGAGAGGTGGCAAGATCCACGAAAAATTATATATACAATCATGTCATGGGCTTTTCTGATGGTCAATGAACAATGTAATTGAATTTAATTTACAAAATAAATAAAACATTTTGAAATACAGCAATTTTAAGGTGTACTCATAATTAACGATACGGTCCTTATTCTACTAGGGAAGTTCCAGAAATTCTTCCGGAAAATCTCTCTTGGATTTTTCTAAAAATCCCTTCGGTGATTCTTCCAGACATTTCTTCAAGGATTTATCCAGGACTTCCTCCAGAGTTTCTTCCAGAAATTTCACAGAAGATTTCTCCAAGAACTTCTTTTGCCCTTCCTCTTTGAATTCCAGCTGGAGCACTCATCCAGGAATTCCTTCAGAGATTTTATCCAAAGATTCCTCCAGAAATTCCTGCATAAACTCCTTTTGGCCTTCTTTCAAGGATGCCTCAAACAAGTTTTCCTGCGGTTCTACCAGCAATTCCTCCATAAATTCTTACTAGAATACGTCCAGAAATTCTTCTAGTGATTCCTATACGAATTTATCCTAGCATTGTGGCTTAAATTCTTCTGGAAAATCTTCCTGAGATTTCTTCAGAAATTCCTTCTGCGATTCAATCAGGGTCTTCATTATAAATTCTTTCTAAATTCCTTTAACGGTTCTTGCAGGGACTTCTCTAGGTATTCCAAGGATTATTTCTTTGGATTCTCCCAGGCATTTCCTATGTAGTTTCCTCCAGCAATTACTTTTAGGATTTATGCTGAGATTTCTACAATGATACATCCCAGAATCCTGCAAATAATACCTCTTGAGGTTTTTCCTGTGATTTCTTCAGAAGCTCTCCGGTGATTCCTCCAGGAATTTTTAACCAAGGATTCTCTCATAAGCTTCTCATGCTCTTCCTCCAGGAATTTCAGCTGGATTTCTCTAGATATTCCTGCTCTGGTTCTTCCAGCAATTCCTCTTAGGACTCCTCCTGAAATACTTACTGAAATACCTCACGGAATTCTTCTGGGGATTCTTCACGGAATTCTCCAGGGATTCCTCCAAAAACTTGCTGGGATTATTCAAGGCAATCTTCATAGGAGAATTGCTTTCAGTGTTTCTTCCTGGAAATCTTAAAGGATTTTTTTTTCCTGGTATTTCTCCAAATATTTATCACTGGATTCCTCCAGGAACCCCTCTTGACTTTAATCCAGGAGCTCCTCCTGGGATTCCATAAGCGATTGTGTCAGCAATGCCTCCTAGATCTCCTCCAGAAATTCTTATTGTGATACCTGCAGGAATCCCTATAGGGATTTCTTCTGGTATTCTTGCTGGGATTCTTCTAGGCAATTTTCCTTGGATACTTTCAGAAATGCCTTTGATTCTTCCAGGGATTTTTCTTAAGACTCATCCAGGAGATCCTCTAGATATACGAAAAATCTTATAACTAATTACAAGGCACAGATTATAGCTAATTGACAAATTGAGAGATGGGTGGGATTCGAACCCACAACTCCGTGTTCGCTAGACCACAGTATGACCATTTCTTTGCAAGTTTGCACGACATAACACTTATCGTTCTTACAATCATCAAGAAAATATTAAAATTACCGGTTTCGGGCGTGATCTAGTCCATCTACAGGACAATGTCCGACTGACTGCGTTGATTTTCGTACGTTGTGCGTACACGTCTAAAAATGAAGAGTTCATCTCGGGACCCATGCTTTACTTCCCTTCCGAAGGAAGAACTCACATTGTTTTGTAAGTTTGTCGGGAGAGGGATTCGATCTTAGGTCCACGGCGTGATAGTCAAGTGATCTAACCATCACACCAGGCCCTCAACTCCACAACTTCGAAAGTTCTAAGGTAATTTTGATGGAAATTTTTCCAGTAATTTCTTTTGGAATTTGTCGGGAAGTTTTCCGTGAATTTCATAGGATTTTCTTCAAGCAAGCCCAGTTTAGAGCTTCTGAAGCAATAGATATAACTAGAATTAAATCATAAAGAATTGCCAAAGTAATCACGATGGAATTGCCTGAGAAATTTGCAAAACAACTGGAAAAAATGCTAAATTTTTTTTAGAAGAATAGCTATTGAAATTATAAAAAACTAAAGAAATTAAATAAATTAAATTCCAATGAAACTACCACAGAAATTAAAAAAGGGCTAAAAATCTCGCTAATACAGATAAAAAAATCTTTCGAAGTAGTTGCAAAGGTATTCATTACCGGTGGAATTCGTAAAGAAAACATCAAGGCTTTTTTTTTATAATTGGCTAAATGCAATCTCAAAATAAATTGCCGAAATTTATTCTTTAAAAATTTTCACAAACATTCACAAAAAATTTCTAAGAAATCCTCAAAGGAGTTCCTGAATAAAATTTTGAAAGAATTCCAAAGTAATTGTCGTAGTATCATCTCGTTACAGAATTTTTAAAGAACCACCAAAGATTTTTTTTTAATAAATTTTCGAAGGAAATCTTTAAGGAATTTGCCGAATCAATTTCCAAATGAATTACCGAAGAAGTTTCCACAGTAATAATCGAAGTTACCAAAATTTCTAAGGAAATTGCTGATAAAATTCCAAAATAAATTTTCAATGCAAGTAATATCGGGATTGCCGAAGGTATTCCAAAACTATCTGCTGCAGGAATTCCTTAAATAATTACAGAAGAAATTTTCTAAAGAATTTTAATTACAATTATTGGAGCGATTTATAAAAGAATTTCCGAATAAATTTTCAAAGTTATCGCCGATAAAATTTTCAAAAGATGCGTGAAAGGTGTTTAGTGTCAATTTCTAAACATATTAACAAATAAATTCTTAAAGAAATTGCCGAAGGGGATCCAAAGATATTCCCGAAGAAATTTGCCAAATCCAAAGGAATTTCTGAGAGATTTGCAAAATAAGTCTTAATTGAAATAAATTGCAAAACAATTTCTAAAACACAAATTCCATGTATTATACGCAATCAAGTTATAAAGTTTACAAGTACAACGGTTTGGATTTAAAAAAAAACTGTTCTTTAAAATATAGCGCGTTTAAATTTACGTTCTATTTGTTTCCACGACGCAGTATATCATTATACTAAGAAATTGAGGGTGGATCGGTACTTCCTTTTACAAAAAAAAAAGCAAAATAACCTAGAAGCCACTGAAACTGGCACCCCCTAGGCACCCCCTGGGAAAAAATCCTAGATACGCCAATGATGCACCTCCAAGGAAACCTAAAAGCCTCACTCGATTGATGCAATATGCATGACCTACTTCCAAGAAGAGCTTTGATACTAGTACCTACCACAAACAAAGTGTGTTTTAATTGGTACCCCATACCTAAAACCGTTCGGTCAACAAAGACTAGAGCCAAACAAGCTCCGTTGCCTGTGTGACAAATTAATTACAAAAATGTTACCCGGACTACGTCTGCCATATCCCCATATATGTGGATCGTCCGTCGGTCGAACAAAGTGAGCCGACCTTTGATGATGAATTCTGTTTGATGCCATCGATGACGACGACGACGACTACGACGAGGTTTCTTTCGAAAGACCAACCACGTGTGCTTGGGAAACTTACCTCGACTCGAGGGAAAAGCGGGTACCCCAGCTCAAGTTCAGTGTGTGTGAGTAGACATGCTACTTTTAGCACCACGAACATCAACGAAGCCTTTACCAACAATTAAGCGGAAATCAAACAACTCAAGAGTGAACTGTGTCGAACAGAAATAGAACGTAACAACCCAGTTGGGGACGTTCTCAGACCATTAGTGGATTGAAAATAGCAGAAAGCGAAAGCTGGTGGTTCAGTTTATGACCTTTATTTAGAATTCTTACTTTCAGCTGATGGCACAATAATTACTTAACTTCGAGAAACAGTATCCTTTCCTATCCCCTCACTGAACGTGGCAGTTGAGTGAAATGATCCGAATAAATTGACCACAGAATCTGCACCTTTGTTGATCCGGAGCGTACTTGTACCTGTTTTGTTGTTTTTCGCTGCACTTTGTCGAAGAAGTACGTTTGGTGGTTTTGGCCATGTTGACTGCCAACGGTGAAAATACAGAGCAAATGAATTGCTGAACTTGCTTCTGATAACTGATGATTGATTCGTTAGATTGTCTGGATTTTATACGACGATTTTGAATCGTACTTTTATACCTGCAATGGTACCTATAAGATACTCCATGTATAGTTATGTACCGTGATATAGGTAGCCATTATTAATTCAGATGAAGATTTAGGTATATTTAGGAACATTTTCAAGGCACAACATTGTTTGAGTAGTCGAGTTAGCCATGATTTTTCCAGGATGCTCTTCATGATAGCTGTCCAAAAGATAATAGGGATTTGTAAGAAAAAATACACAATAAGTAACTTGGCATCATTGAGGTTGCTCCGTTTCTCGTTGCTGGTAACGAGCTCTTCAGAAAAATAAATACCGTGTGTGAGAATATGCTTCCAAGAAAAAAAAGTTTAATCGGTAAGCTGATGATTATTTTAATAGTTAACATTTATGGAATGTAAATAAATTTAAAACTGCTCAATAAGGAAATGAAAAAAAAAATACAAATCCTTATTATTTATTTTGGAAATTTTGCTAATACAGGTCGGACTCGATTATCCGGAGTCGGGATCTGGGGCTTCCCAAAATAATATCTCACAAATGGAATGCTGTAAGAAGCTGAAATTTTGAGAGAATCAAAATGTCAAAACTTCAGCTTTATAGAGAATTTTGTTCTCCAGATATACACTCCCGATCAAAAGTTTGGGGTCACCCTAGGGGTCACCCCCTCAAAAACATGTCATTTTTTAGGTTCATATCTTCGCCAATTTCTTCGGCAACTTTACCTTAAGGCGAAACTGGAAGCATTTTCTCATTTTTACGGTTTTTGATTTTTTATTAAATAACAAAGCAATATTTTCAAATCGGTTTTCGTGCACATGTAGAGTATGGATCAAGGTATCTTCTGAATTTTTTTGTTGTGAAATTTTGTTTAAAAATGGTTTCTGCAAAAACGAAAAACATTTTCCACTACAAAAAAATCAGAAGATACCTTGATCCATACTCTACATGTGCACGAAAACCGATTTTGAAAATATTGCTTCGTTTTTTAATAAAAAATCAAAAACCAAAAAGTGATGAAATGCTTCCAGTTTCGCCTTAAGTTTTAATATGTAAATTTCAACAAATATGTGTGGTTCAATGTCTATGCAGTAAGTATCATTCATTTTGTATCAAATAAGCCAAGAAGAATTAAAATTGAATGAAAGATGACAATAATACCATTCGATCATCTGAATGCAGGTTTTGCGTCAGATTGATAAAATTCAAGATATTGGCGAGTTTTGGGAACAATCTCCTTAAATTTTAGCAAAATTTTGAAAAATATATGAAGAAATGTATTTTTTTTAATTAGAAAAAAACAATTTTAAATTTCTTTCTCAACGTTTTTTTGACAAATCATATGTAGGCGAGATACAGTAATAAATTCAGCTCAATCGGAGCATTGATTACGGAGAATGAGGTGTGTGAAGTGAGCGACTTTGCTTAAAAATAGAACAAAAATCGATTTCAAATCATCAACCTTGTAGTCGAAAAAAAAATCCGCTCTACTGTAATTTTTTTCCTTCGCGTTTTCGTACTCAGGGCATGGTTCTACACCAAAAACGATCATCAGCTTACCGAGTTCAAAAATGCTGTAAACTAGTGTTACTTTTTTTCTAGATTTTTTAGCTAAGTTCTGTAAAAAGCAGATGAAAGCTAATAGAAAATGGGTTATATTACCGCTCTCATCTTAAAATTTGGTCGACCCAATTTCCAGCGACACTGCCGTAAGTTTATATTCATTTTTTAGAATATTTGGCAACTTTGGGTTAAGTTTACATACAATTTTTTTTGAAAAAGTTTCTTTTAAATCATGTTCAAAGTTTCTTTGACTTATTATCTTTTGAATGAAACCTATGGTTTTGAAATCGGACGCCAATTTTCGGAGATATGGGCCTAAAAAAATGACATGTTTTTGAGGGGGTGACCCCAAACTTTTGATCGGGAGTGTATGTTTGAGAAGCATTAGAACACGATTCCGGATAATCGAGTCCAACCTGTATTCAAGGATATTTTCTGATACACTTACCAATATCTCCACTTACATAAATCTGATGCAAAAGCTGAGTTCAAATAATCGAAATAGGGGAACTTGCGCATTTTCGGCCGTTTTGTTCTCTTCGGCATGTTTTTTTTTTTTAAACCTTTTGGACTCAAAATTGACCTTAAACTCCTCCAAATCAAGCTAAAACATATGACCAAGGTTCAACCAATTTGGCCGTAAAAAACCCACATGACGAAGGAAACAAACCAGCCGATAATACCCTTTGTCACCCTACAAAAAGATTGAAAATTGCCAATTTCTTGATTTTGCTTTGGCTGACCAAGCCATGTGGGAAATTACACTGTTGAAAATGCTTTGACATCCATGTGCACAATAGAGCATGTGCTCGATGAACAAATTGAGATTTGAATTATGAAAAGAAATCTACGTACTCCGGTGAGACTCGAACTCACGACTCCCAATTCGCTAGACGGGTGCATCCATTCCTTCAAGCTACGGAGTCACTCGACTATCTCCGTCGAAATTTGAAACATTTGAAAATTGTTCTAGGAGAACTTTCTGTAAGGTTTCCTTCAGGAATTCCATTACATGTTCTCTTTCAAAAAATATACATATCAAGGAGTCATTCAGAAATTTACTTTGGAAATTCCATTAAAAATTCTTGGAAAAAAAATCTCAAAGGTGTATTGAGCATGAGCATGGATGACCGCTTGAAGAGTTGCTACTCCGTGATTGACCGGAGCAATCGAAATTGCACAAAGCACCGATGAATGGGGCTTGGGACCAGCACAGCATTCTCAATGTGCACAGTTTGAGAACTCTCAACTATATTAGAGTCAATAACAGCGCGGTTATCGAGGAAGGGAAGGAATGTTAGTGAGACAAACGTTGTTATAGAGACCGATTATCGCTCCATCTCCACGTTTCTCTCAGGAAGGGATTTTTGTTAGAAGGGAGAGATTGTTATTGCTACTGTTATTGTTTATTTAACTTATAAATTTTGAAAGAGCGATAAGCCCTTTTGAGCGATTTCCTTGTATGCGAACTACTGAAGGGTTACCTGGAGAAATTCTTGTAGAAATTCTTGCAGGAATAACTTGAGAAAAACCTGGAGGAATTCCAGGAGGAACTCCTGAAGGGATCCCTGAAGGTATATGTAAGTGGAGGAATTCCTGGAGGAATCCCAGAATCCCTGAAGAAATTTTGGAAGAAATCTCGTGAAGAACGCCTCAAAGAGTTCCTAGAGGAATTTCTGGAGGACTTCCTGGAAGAATTTCTGGAGTAATTCCTGGAGAAATCCTTGGAGGAATCTCTGGAGGAAATCCTGGAGGAATGCCTGTAAGAACTTCTAGACAAATACCTGAAGAAATCCCTGTCAAAATACCTGGTACAATTCCTGGAGGCATCCCAGGAGGAATCCCTGAAGAAATATCTGGAGAAACTCCTGGAGAAATTTCTGGAGATATTTCAGAAGGAATTCCATGAAGAATGCCTACAGGAATTCCTGGAGAAACCCGTAGAAGATCTCCTGGAGGAATCTCTATTGAATTTCCTAGAAGAAAACTCTAGAAGAATTTCTGTAGGAATTCCTGCAGAAATTCCTGAAAGAATCTTAAAGGAATCCCTGCAGGAATTCCCAGAGAAATAACTTCCGAATAAATCTCTGGTTGATTCCCTTCATGAATTCATAGACGAAGAATCCCTAGGAATCCCTAGGAAGAATTTCTGAAGAAATCCCAGGAGGAAGTACTGAAGAAACCAATCCCTGCGGAAATCCTGAAGGAATCTTACAACGATTTTGTGGAGGAACACCTGGAGCAATCCCTGTGACAGTTCCTGAAGGAATCTCTAGGGAAACCTCAGGAGGAATGCGGGAAGCAATTCCTAATGTAATCCCTAAACAATTCCAGAAGAAAGTCTTGGATTAATTCTTGGAGGAGTTTTTGAAAGAATTACTGGAAGGATTCCTAGAGAAATCTCAAGATAAGTTCCGGAAGGAATTCTTTGAGGATTTTTTTTAAATAGCCTCTGGAGTTGTTCCTGAAAGTATCACAGAAGGAATAACTGGAGATGTTCCCGGAGAAACCCCTCTGAGGAATCCGAAAACAATCCCATGAGGCATTCCTTAGGAAATCCCAAGAGAGCTATTTTAACGAACTCCTGATTAAATTTCTGTAGGGATCCCTGGGGAATGTCTGGAAGAATCCATGTCTACAGTAATTACTGGACAAACTATTGAAAGAATCCTTCAATGGACTCATAAAGGATTTTAAGTAATACATTTTGCCCGTGTAGTTGCCGGCTTAGAATAGCACTACGGACCCCCTGTTCCGGGGGTAAAAGTCCACCAAACAGGGAACCCCAATCCAAGGTGTCAGGCGACCCGTGCTGAGGGATGAATGGTTGAGGAAGTTTAAAACATGCTCGATCTTTAACGGAGCCCGTAACGTGGGTAGATCTCCCTTTTGGGTTGCGTTACGGAGTAAGGTCTACCAAACTGAACCCTGATGACATCGCTTGTTAAGCTAGGGTAATGGGTTTTGGTAATAAGGATTCATGGTACAAAGCCCTTGTTACTAGTGACAGTTTCTAAAATTGCATTTATTTGGCATTACGGATAGTTAAAGACTCGGTTTGTCCTCGCCGAGACTACACTTGATGTAAGGAAAACAAACATGCTTTGCGTATCTAATTGCGTAATAACCTACTAGTAATACAAGGACTCACGTGAATTCTTATTACTGAACACATTCTCTAATTTGACATCGCTTTGCAACTAGCCTAAAGCCCCGGGTTTTTCAATGTTGTCCTGGGACTAAACTAGAAGCAAGACACGGATGAAGCCAGAGTTCCGATGCATGGACAAATATCAGTTCTACCGTTTTGTTTATCTTAGAAATAGAATCGATTATGTGTGATTAAGGGCGCACTTTCGCTGGGATTTATTTTCCTGTGAAAACGGTACTTTTTCATCACATTCGATTTCTCGAACCTCTGAGGTAACAAAACAAGATCTGTACAGAAATCGATGCTCCATTGCCTCTCAATGACAATGGAGTAGTACGACATGCACTAAATACTAAGGATACGGGTATTGCCACAAAAGATCTAAATACTGGTCGCAGTGGCTCATCCGAACAGAAAAAAAAGAAAAAGTAATACATTTAAGGAATTCGTGAATAAATTTTTGAATAATCTCTAGTAAAGTTTTCTGAAAGAGTTGCTTAGAGAAATTCCAACATAAATACTTCGAAAAATTCCAGGTCGAATTATTGGAGCAATCTCTAGCAGATTTTTTAAAGCAATACATGGAGAAATTCCTGAAGAAATCTCTGAAAGAATACATGTGGAAATATCTAAAAGAATCTCTGGTCACAATTATATAGGAATCCTTGAAGAAATTCCTGATGGAATCGTCAAAGAAAGCACCGGAACAATCACTGGAGAAACCTCTAAAGATACCCCATGATAAATTTCCGGAGGAATTTCTAGAGTAATCTTCGAAGGAATTGAAAATTTCAGGAGGAATTTGTCGATACATCCTTGCAGAAGTTTTTGTAAGAAAAAATGATGAATAAAATGAACCGTAAGAGGAATTCCCGAAGCATTTCTTGGAACAAACCTGGACCGGAAACAATAACTATCAGAACCCCGCTAACGTCTGAGTCACAAAAGAGATTATTTTGAAAAAGTCCTTTGAACAATTGCTCTTAGGAATGAAGGTGCTCTTAGAGAAATACTTAGCGAAATTTCTTGTGATTTTCGAAAAAAAATGATGATTATGGCTAAAACCCTAAATTAATAAAATCTAGAATAAAATAGTTTTTTTTTTTTGAGTTTTTTTCCTGGAACTCTGATAATCTCGAGTTGGCTCAAATTAAAAGAAAAATTATGTCAGCCCTGCCCCTCTGGCTACATCCATGTACGAAATCCTTCAGCAAGTTCTCCAAGGGTTCTTTTTTAAAAATCGTACATGGAGTGCCATAGAAAATCCTCCAGAGTTCCATCAGCTTCCTAAGAAAATGATCCATTGATTTTTTTAGAAAACTATCCTAAGGTTCTATAGAAAAATTCATCAACGGATTCTTGAAAAAAATCTAGCAATTTCTTTCAAAAAATCAAAAGTTCAAAATTCTTTAAAAAATTTCGCAAGTGATTTTTAAGCACATTTTTGACGCTTCTTACGAGAATTCTTTCAGAAACTTTTTGAGATGATCTTCAAAGAGGTTCCTTAAGACAATTTTCCACGAATATTACTACGAAATATTACTACGGACATCTTCAGAAATTACTCCAGAAATTCATTCATAAAATCTTCCACGAATTCAAAAACTCTTCCAGAGAACCATAAGTAAATTTCTTCAGAGATTCGTTGAGATATGCCTTAAGGAATTTGTTCAGAACACTTACATGGGTTCCTTCTAGAACTTCACCTAGAATTACTTCAGAAAATCTTCTAGGATTTGCTACATATAACAAATCCTTTTGAAGGAATCAGAATTTTCTCCAACAGTTTTATTACTGAGATTTTCTCAGCTCTGGGCTGTTTTATCTCTGCATTTAAAAATACTTTTAAAGCTTATTTCAATAATCCTTTCGTCATCATTTTTTTCAGAAAATTTTCCTTCAGGAATTCGTACAGCTATTTTTTCACGAACTCCTCCAGATACTCCGGATTTTTTCAAGGATTTAATTGGAAATATTCGCAGGAATGTCTCTACGATTTTTTTATTTACTTCAGGGATTCATCCACAGATTCAACAAATACCAACTTGAATGAGCGAAACAATCATACTAAACCTATGCTAAAGTGATTACGGTATCGCTAAATCCCCTACCAGAATGAGAACAAAGAACGTCGGAGCGTCTACCCGACTATAAAATTAAATCAAGTTTGTATCATATTGTGTAATGATGTTATAATAATTTTCTATAACTTACACAAGTTATAAGTTTATTAAAGAATCCAACACAACACCTTATTTACGCCAAATTTCAAGAAAACACGACTGTCAACAATTGTCTTCATCATGGAATATGTCTTCTATCCCACGTGTATTTAATATTTACCTGGTAGGGTCAGCATACCTT
The DNA here is from genome assembly GCF_035046485.1 of Aedes albopictus. NCBI lineage: Eukaryota > Metazoa > Arthropoda > Insecta > Diptera > Culicidae > Aedes > Aedes albopictus. Next base: position 350,499,463 of record NC_085138.1, read on the forward strand.
CAAATGGAGCTAATATCAACTAGAAAGTAATCGTTACCTGTAATGAAAAAAAAAAACAAATTATTTAGGCTTATTAAAAAAAACATCGACAGAGAACATGAGGCATATTTGACATCAGGTGAAACATCAAAAAATACAAAAAAAAATATGAAAATGAAATAATAGAATTATACATATAAATAAATTCCAACGTTTTGGAAAGAGGGAAAAAATTTGTGGAGTTTTTTTTATTGTCGATTATTCTTGAAGAACAGTCAGTTTTTCTACATTTCAAAACATTTCCACTATCAGTGCATTGAATTCCACGGAATTTCGTTTCGGAGTGTAATTAGCGTTATAATTGGGTTGGGTACACCGCATACCCTTAACTTTTCGCCATTCTAAGGGCAGTGATTACATTGAAAAGTTTTGAAACTTCGAATCGAAAGAAACATAAACAATTAGTTAGTTTTAATAGTTAAAAACCATACAGGGGGTGGCCAAAATGTTTGGGATAGGTAACTTCTTTTTCTCTCACAAAAAAGTTCAACATGCTGTAACTTTCCATAGAGTGCATCAAATATTCTCATATTTTGACTGTTTGTCAACCTACTATATGTGCATCATTGGTACAAATTTGAGCTCAATTGGTTAATCTTTCGCGAAGCTAGAGCCGTTCTCGCAAAACACTATTTTTTAGACAACTAATTTTTAAGCTGTAATATCACGAAGACTAGTGAAACGAATTTAATGAAATTTTGAGCGATTATCAACAATATATTAATGCTTGAAAATTCTTCAAAACATAGGTACTTTTTAAACGTTGAAAAAAGTTATGATTGTATGAAATCTCTCGGTTCGCACTTCAGCGAAAGCACCCACGAGTAAGAACTCGGATAGCACATGCGACGACTACTTGTGATACGATCACGAAGAGAATTAACTTTATTAAGCGCACTAATTTCAATTAGTAGGAACACGGTTTATTTTTGTGGACTGTATTAACACATGAACGGCGTAGGATCCAACGATCGCTACCGATACCGTCGATGGTAGAAATTCAACTAACCATATTACATTATCTCCTATTGGAGATGCTGCGAGAGCACATCTTCTAAACCTTGCCTGCCGGCTCTTTCTCTCGTGCAGCCTATTCACTACAACAGATGCGGTCACTCAATATACCGATCTATCTTGTGCCACAGTGGCGCGTAAAATTCAAATCTTAGTAATATCTAACAATGATGATTTGACATTTTCACCCATGTAGAGGAAAATGAGTCAAATTTAGAATACCGCACAAAAAATACTAAATAGCAAACGTTAACGATATTATTTAACTCACTATTTTTTAGCAATTTGGTCTATTTTAATACATATGCTTTCCATTACATTTTCAATTTGTTGGCGGCTATGTTGTTACTTTCCTTCAAAACACATTTATATATAAGTCAATTAGAGGGTAATTAAATGAACTATAATTTGCATCTTGAATTTTGGAACGATGTTGAAGTTTTGGACAATTTGGTGTTTTATTAGAAAAATAATCTAATCGTTATAATTTTCTTCCGTGTTAAGAATTTTAAGTTAAGTGAACGGTTTTTCATAGATCACTATATGAGTCATAAATGGTTAAAATTTCATTGCATTTGGTTTATTGAATCCGGAGATATAACAGCTCAAAGTTGTCTATCGGATAATTTTACCTTTTCCAAGATTATTTATTACTTCGTGGAAAATGGCCCGATCTTTCCCAAATTTGTACCACTGATACACAACTAGTTGATGAACCTACAGTAAAAAATTGAGAGTATTTGATGCACTTTTCGAAAAGTTAGTTAGTTGAACATTTTGTGAGAAGTGAAAATTTTACCTGTCCCGATAATTTTGTCTATCCCCTGTATGTTTTAAAGAATTTTCAAGCATTAAAATAATGTTGATAAACGTTCAAAATTTCATTCAATTCGGTTCACTGGTCTCCGACATATTACAGCTCAAAAATTAGTTGCCTAAAAAATAGTGTGTTACGAGAACGGTTCTAGCGAAAGATTAATCAATCGAGCTCAAATTTGTACCAATGATGCACATAATTTGAGAATTTTTGATGCACTCTATGAAAAGTTACAGCATGTTGAACTCTTTTGTGAGAGAAAAAAAAGTTGCCTAATCCTGTATGTCACATACAGGATTTGGGCCGCAGAACCGGAGTTCGGAGCCAAATTTGCTAAGCAAATTAATGTGGCAGTAAATCAAGTTTACTTCAGACTTCACAGAAATCTACGATCAAATAAAATTCTCTGTCAAAGTTTCCATTAACAACCATTTGCAGTTTTCTACACTCACGATTCCTAACACCCTTCACAGAGTCTTCCATGTTTCTTATAGATCGGTTGGTCCGCAAACTGCATCTTCGAGACACTTTCAACATTACCGGTCAACAGCCTATCTACACGCTTTCATTTGACCATTGAAAATCGAGAAATCCAATTTCTTTAAACAAATTACGCTATCTTACTGCCAACCAATTTCGAACACGTTCGCACGTGCGTACCCAAAAATCTACCACAACACTCGACGAACTACTTAAGCCCTTCGTTGCGGCACCAGAAGGCACACAACTGAGCAGCAGTTTCTCAGAGTCATACAGTGTAGAAAGTGACATAACAATGAGTGGCTTAATTTCGTTGATTGCGATAGTGGCTCTGGTCGGTGGAGTGCTGGGTCGGCATGACGCAGCGTTCAAAAGTTTTGGCTCCACCGGGGGAGAGTGTAGCCAGTACCTGAACAACGATGGTAACGGAGATTGCAATGTCCACTGCATCGGAGTGGTCGCCCACGTCTGGAACGACACTTTGGCCAAGTTCACCCAGAACTACGCCGGTTACTTCGTCCCGGACCCGAAGGATGACTGCTACGTGAATCGTACGGAACGGTGTTTGCTGCAGGTCGACAAGTCGGTTGAAGTGTACGACAAATGCACCCGAGCCCAAAAGTTAGGACAGTGTTATGCCGATCAATACGGAGAATTGGTGCCCACTCAGCTGCAGTACGTGCCGATGACGGATCTTCAGTACACCCGAGTGTTCCTGCAGTGCGCCGCCATGCTGGGACTTTCGACCGCTGACCTCGATGCCATGGTTCAGCAGGGAGCTTACAACGTTCCAGCTGGAGAATGTCTTCTGCGGTGCACGTTGACTCGGATGGGATTGTACACCGACGAGGCAGGAATCGACGTGCCCTTGGCTACCAGGCAGTGCGGCCTGTACAATGCAACATCCGACATTGGCCAGTGCCAGGCCAAGGTTATGGCAGAGCAGTGCGACAAATGCAAACGGACTGTTGCCATTGCAAAGGATTGCCTCGGCATGCACTACAATGTTCGGAAAGTAGACAACAGCTATGTGTTGGAACTGTATGGAACTTGCTATTCGTACTGTGCATACTACTACTACTACTGTTATTACTATGGATGCCCTTACCTGAGCTACTCAAGTTATTCAGCAACGGGCTCATCATCCTATGCTTATAATTACATGGATTTTACTTTTGCCGGAAAGTAACAGTAACCTGACGAAACTATTGGGAAGTGGTTGCTAAATCGAAATGCTCTTGTTTTTATTATTCAATTAATATGAAACGCAAAAAATAAATGTACTCTACCGGTAACAGATTGTTATTTTTTAAGTTATGGATCTGATCACATTCCGAAAAAAAAGTTTAGGGTCACTGTGACGACGCCTGTCAGTACCGTCAAACCGGGATCAAATGTATCTTTCTAGTAATTTAGCGCTAGTATAATTCTATACTGGAAACTTCTACACGTCGTTATGATCATAAACTTTTTCCGCATCTAGTTCAGGATGTTTCAGCTCTTACAAAAAAAGTCAGACTTGCATTATTTTTAAGGGCTTTCATTGAATTTCTTACATATCTAAAATCGTTGGTACTAAACGCTATGGGGTAACTTTTCGAAATCAATAAAACTTTCTGTTGGTTATTATTATTATAAAATATTTGTTATAGAAATAATCGAAATGGATAATTTATTAATCACGTAACGCGCTCATTTTCAAATTTCGACTAAAGTTTTGTATATGTATGTCATGTGACCTTCCAACATTGTTAAGGACTGCCATATTTTTAAGTTTTATTCATGTTTCACCTTGTTAAAAGTTTCGTTTGTGGTTTGTGGACGTTTTAAAACAATCATCAACATCAATTTTGAACCTAGATTGAGTCAATTATTTCAGTGGAATGCCCAAATTAACGGCTCAAGAAACTCAGGTAGCCAAACACCATTTTAAACTGAAAATTACTTAAACATAACTCACTCTTCCATTTCAAGAAATGAGATTAAGCATTTTTGATATTTTGTAACTAGTATCTACTTTTGGAAATTCGGCTTATCAGTCCTTTTTCTCTAGAACGACAACAGTTTTCGATTTGTCCCTACGTTTCGGTAACATTTGTTACCATTCTCAGGGGAAAATCAGTGGAATCGTTCTTTGTTTGGAGGCTTTGTTGAGCATTTGTCTATGGGGTTTTTGGTAGTTGTATATGCATACTTATTGCTATGTTTTTTCGGTAAAATTCGATATTTTTTTAGCTCTTTTAATATTGGATAATTTTTGCACTATTTTGGTTTGGTTGTTGTACTGAGCAGTACATATACACTGTGGTGCATAATTGATCGGACAAACGCCGTTTTTCATACAATATGTCTAAGTTTGGGATGCTGTAACTATGGTTTGCGTTGATCGATTGATCTCAACTTTTGACACGGAACTACTAATATGTTGGATTTTACGTATACAAAGTACAAAATGGCATGCCTTTACCTCATTAGGGTATCGAGATATACGAGTTTTAATATTTCAGACACAAGGTGCCACCTAGCGGATAAATTCCAAACCAAAGACTTCACTATCAGATAGTTCTGATCTTGCTGAAGAACTTTTCCAAAGACAGCATCATTCTATCTTATCAGGTTTCTGAAATATGAGGGTTTGAACCAAGGGGGCGGACAGCTTTTGCTCTAAAGCCTACTCTGGAGCTAGATTTTGAGCAGCTCTGAGCAACTCGAGTAACTCGATCTTGGAATGTGCATAGCAACCCGCTGTTATGTTGAAACCGTGGCTGTCAAAGAACGGATGCTACTGCAATGGGATGTACGTAAATAAGAAATGTAAAAAAGTTACTGAACGAGACCGCGTTCAAAAGTGTTTCACTAGGCTAGAGGGGGATGAAGGTCGAGCCCAGCAAAGTTCCAGATTCGGCTGCGGAAGTATTACGCAGTGATTTTCAGATAAACGGTCCTTCGGGTTTACCTAAGCTGAAAACTTCGTGCAGCTCCTGGCCTGATGTAGTGCAAATAACCCGTAAAACGGTGACTTGGGGGTACATATCGTCTCTAATAGACTAGCTACTGATGCCTCCTCTCAAAAGCTACTCGCAAACTGAGCAATGGATTGGCGATAGTAGTTGTGTAGTAAAAAAGTGTCTGATTTTAGAAAGATGTCGTTGGAAGTCGAAAAAAGTAACACAAAACCTTGCATGGAACAATATTATCTTCCTTTATGAAAAGATGATCATATTTCAACTGTAAAAAACTAACAAACATAAAAGGGGGCTCAAGACACAGAACGATTCGTTGACGTACCAATAACCTATGGAAACAAATTGTTCTCCGCATCTACCGCATCCTCGCTGGTACGTTTATTACTCCGTGTCATCTTTGGGATTGAATATTACACATTTAGGCCCAAACATTTAAGGTGCCTTACCAAGTAAACCAGCAAGTACCTCCACAAGATTTCTGAGAAACTTTTATGGATAATCAGACGCATATTTTGGTTGCCATTTCACTTCCACACTTTTCCCAAAAATGTCATTCTTATGGTGGGTTTGATAAATGTAGATCAAAGCATGCGCATGTATTACATTTTTCGGAGCAAAATATGAGCAGCTCAAAGTTGCTCGATCTACAAAGTGTTGCTCTGGAGTGAGCTGTCTTCCCCCTTGGTTTGAACATTGTTGACACCTGCGCCGCCTAGCGGCTGAATCGCGAACCAAAGTCACCGTTGCCAGTTAGTTCTTAACCTGCTGAACAACTTCGCCGAAGACAATATACTTCTACCTCATCGGGATCTTGAGATATACGTTGCGCAAAGTATGTGACCAATTTTGGTACCCCAAGACAATCCGGAATAACTCCGGAACCATGTGGACCAGGCACCCATGTCCCCGGCAAAATAAACTAGAAGAATTTTTCGGGAAATTGTAAAAATTTCATCAAAATCCATCGAAAAATAAAAAAAGTATGACCATTTCTGTGCTTTTCCTAAGGTGAAAAATGTACGTTGGCTGGATTAAGGTTAACATCTAAAACATAAGTAAAACATCACATTCATAAAACACCCTTAATCTTTATTAATCACCAATAAGTGGTGTAGTACAAGAAAATGTAAGTAATGACTCGTGCTGCAGCGGTAGCCCCTGCTTCCGCATTGGCGTTTGCATTTACATTCGTATAGAACTCTATACCGAACGGAATCTGCTCCCGAGCCTTAGCATTTTTCGCCTCGTAAAGATGAAGATGCATCTGAAGGCAATCGACGGCAATCCGCTCCGCTTGCGCACATTTGTCGCGGATCCCTTCGGCATGCACGACCTTCACACATCGGGTCACATTGGTTCGCCATTCCTGCTCGTAACCTTCGTACCCTCCGCATTGCACCGAAACGCGGTCCAAATTCGGTCCATCCCGGTCCGTGTACAAGCCCTTCCGCATCAGAAGACATCGCACCAGGCAGGCTCCCTCCGGTATGCTGTCCACACCATTCCGCACCACGAATTGCATTTTGTCTGCGACTCCTAGCATTTCCGCGCACTGGGACAAGATCTGAACCTGCTGAAGATCCGAGAACGGCACGAAGCGTGGACTCACAACGTCCAGTTGACCGTAATTGTTGCGGTAGCAATCCACCGATGCTTCCGCGAGTTTGCAGGTGTTCCTAGTTGGGATCGAAGTGGAGACCTGCTTCAAACACTGAAAAGTACGATCCCGAGCGCAGGTACTTTGTGTACCCTCGGCATAGAACCGACTGATCGACTCCGACAAGCGTCCGGCGGTGTCGTTCCAAATTCGATTCACCAACGACACGCAACGGACGCCGCAATCCTTCCGGACAGCGTCCGTCGGCAGGTAGAGATCGCATTCGCCCGTTGACGATTGGATGCTTTTGTAGGAGACTCGGTGCTCCTGGAGGCAAGCGACGGCACTGATGGCACTGGCTAGTATGACTAAAGGGGCGTACACTTGCATCGCTAGTGAAGTACTTTGCGTGACTGTTGCGCTTGGAAAAGTTCTGAAGTGTATTTGTTTGGGGGGTATATTCATAGAATACAAGTTACGTGAGCTGATTGCCACCCAAAGCACGCATGGACCGATTAGGGTCTGACCAAAAACTGTTTACGATGGGTGGTTTTGCCATTCGTAGAACCATAGAAAGCTTGGAGAAGTCTATCGCACACTTATTAGAATGGGTTTTTATTGAAAGGACATTAACCTATGTGTTTTTTCTTAAAATTGTAATAGTACTCTAATAAACAGTTTTTTATCGCTGTGTTTACTTGAAAGGCTCGAATTCCTTAGGGACAAAACAGAGTTGAAGTTGGTTGTAGTGTGTGTGTGTGTGTGTGTGTGTGTGTGTGCGTGTGTGTGTGTACATTGCTTAAATAATATCTTAAGTTGGTTACTCGACTTGGCGCTTTTTTGTGGCTGTTTATCGATGCTCGTGGAGGAACATCACAATAACAACAATGACGGATCTTTGGAGCTGTTTTGTTTTACAACTGTACCTTTTTTTGTATTTTTTGTTTTCGTGTGGAAAATGTCTCAGATGTTATATATGTACCTTGAAATGTGCCTTCAAAAATATGTTGAAGTAATATTTTTAAGTCATGTTTTGGCTGTAGAGCTACTTATTTACTTTTAGTCCTGAGCATCAGTTCAGTTTATATTAGGAGTTGTTGCACGGAATGGGTCAAAAATGACCCTAATGCACAAGAATGGGTAAAGGTAACATTATCTAAATGGAATTAGATTGTATTCATAACAGTTGGTGTACTAAAGATAAGGAATAAGGTAAGTTTAAGGGATATAAGCAGTGAGTGAAGTTAATGGTAGCTTAAGGCATGTACAAGAATGAGAGGTAAGGAGTGGACGAGAGGTCTTAGAATATTGAAGACTCCCTTAAAACTTTCTAGATTACCTTCCTTCATGCATAGTAGGGTGGGGCTAATTTCAAAAAATCTCTCCGATATATGATTTCCCAAGTGGAAAATAACCTACTAGTCGAAATAAGTCAGCTGTACAAAAATTAGCGATTTCGGTTGATATTTAGGGGTGGCGCAAAGGGTTCAAGTGAAATTTTTGCTAGAACAAACTTTCAAAAATCATTTCAAATTTAATTTTCAAACTTATTTTTTCTAGACTAAATCCTAGACTAAATCGGTGATTCTAGAACCCAATTGGACCAAATTTGTGCTCAAAATTGCGATATCTCTACTGGTTTCTGAGATATTTGAAAAAAAAATGGCGTTTTTCAGTATTTTTTGGGTTTGGTATAAAAATATGACATTTTTCTCAAATATCTCGGAAACCAGTGGAGATATCGCAATTTTGAGCACAAATTTGGTCCAATTGGATTCTAGAATCACCGATTTAGTCTAGAAAAAATAAGTTTGAAAATTAAATTTGAAAAGATTTTTGAAAGTTTGTTCTAGCAAAAATTTCACTTGAACCCTTTGCGCCACCCCTAAATATCAACCGAAATCGCTAATTTTTGTACAGCTGACTTATTTCGACTAGTAGATCACTTTCCACTTGAGAAATCATATATCGGAGAGATTTTTTGAAATTAGCCCCACCCTAATGCATAGCTTGCATGTTTAAATTAAATTCATGCTTGTATACAGCTTCCTGCAGCTGTGTGCTGTCAAGTGGTGAGTTCAATGCTTATTCGAGAATATCTAAAAACTTCACAGAGTATATGCCATCAGTGTGGTACGTCTTGGATCCCTTCTACAACTGTCCGAAATGCTTTTAACCTTTCAGGACGCGCACCATCAAGCAACCGAAACTGCACCGCGCTCGCGCTGTATACAAAGAGCGAGTTTTTTTTTTGGTAGTGTTGTACTTTTTACAACAGCGCGCGCGCTGAAGGGTTGAACTCCTATATAATCCCTCTGTAGCCGAGAGCAGTGGTCCAGCTGTAGGCTCTTGAAACTCCCTCGGACCCCCTATAACGCATCTGAGACCTTAACCACCTATAACACCCCCGAAAATCGTTGGAAATCCTCTGAAATCTCCTGAGATGCCTCTGAAAACCCTTGAAACTTCAGGCCCTTGAAACGCATTTGAGACCCCTATTAAACCCCAAAAAACACCCTTGTAACACCTCTTAAAGCCAAAAATCCTTTGAATTTTCCTGAAGGGCCTCGGAAAACCGCCTGAAACTCCCTTTGAATCCCTTGTAACGCATCTGGGTCCACCGTCCACTATTAACTCCCGAATGCGCCCTTGTAACACCTCCAAAATCCGCTTGAAATCCTCTTAAACTTCCTGAAATGCCGCTGGAAACCTCCTAAGAAAATCCCTTGGACCCCATTTAACGCAGCTGAGACCCTCCAAAACACCTGTAAGTGATCTTATTACGCCTCCCAAACCCGCTGAAAATCTTTTACAACTTCCTGAAATACCCGCGAATCCCATATGAACCCTGATGATTTATTCAGGAATTCCTTTATCTAGGCACCAGGACTGGCGACCTACTGGCGACAGAGATAGTCGAGTGACTCCGTAGCTTGAAGGAATAGAAGCGCCCGTCTAGCGAATTGGGAATCGTGAGTTCGAGTCTCTCCGGTGTACGTGGATTTCTTTTGATAATTCAAATCTCAATTTGTTCATCGAGCACATGTTTCTGTTGTGCACATGGATGTCAAAGCATTTTCAACAGTGTGATTTACCTTTTTTATTTTTTTTTTTTTTCTAAAAATGAGTTTCTAATGACTCATTCGGCAGGTTCTTTGAAAAATTCCGTAGTAAGTTCGTTCGTAAATTTCTTTGATAATTTACGGAAAAATCTCCGGTAATTCCTCTGGAAAATCCTCTGCTAGTTTCTTTCAAAATTTCTTTGTTATTGTTTTAGACGTTCTTTTAGAATTTCTCACTGAATTCACGATGGGACGGCCGAACGAAGTCCCAAAGGAATTTTCAAGAGAGCCAAGGTAAGCGCTACAGAAGTTCCAAATTAATTTATTAAAAATAAACCCGAAGCAATTTTCAAAAACGTTGGCATAGAAATAGCTTAAGGTACTCTAAATAAATAACACTAGTTTACAAAATAAAACGAAAGTCGTGAACTTCAGTCAACGACCAAAGTTTTTGAAGCACAATTTAGCGCTGATTTCGAAACTGTGCTTCAAAAAACTTTAAGTAGACCAGTTTCTGAGTTTCAGCTCAATATTGAGTTTTACAACTTTTTAAAATATGGAATTTACTAAAATTCAAATATCATGCATTTTCTTCAGCCAATTTTAAATCTTTTCCAAAAATTAAGAGCTTTCTATTCAGCATTCGATCATCTGAATGCAGGTTTTGCATCAGATTGATGAAATTCAAGATATTGGCGAGTTTTAGGGACAATCTCTTCAAATTTTAGCAAAATTTCCAAAAATATATGAAAAAATGTATTTTTTTAATAAGAATGTTTTTCAGTTGTGCAGAAACTATTTTTATATGAGTTTTGTTTTTTTATAAAATGTGTTTTGGAAAACTGAAAAACATTTTCCCCCAGCGAAACATTCAGCAGATTTCTTGATCCTTCCTCTATATGTGTTTGAAAACCGATTTTGAAAATAGTTCTCCGTAATTTAATGAAAAATTAAATAAAAGGAAATGTTTTGCCAGAAGTATTTTTTTTTAATTACCTACACAAGTTTACAAAATAAAACGAAAGTCGTGAACTTCTATCAACGACCAAAGTTTTTGAAGCATAATTTAGCGCTAATATCGAAACCGTGCTCTAAAAAATTTTAAGTAGAACAGTTTTTTTTTTTTTGAGTTTTAGCTCAATATCGACTTTTACAATGAAAGTCTCTTTAATAAAGACAAATCAATCAATCAATCGACTTTTACAACTTTTTAAAATATAAAATTTAATGAAATTCGTTTTGTTCAACCGATTTTAAATCTTTTTCCATCAATTAAAAGCTGAATATAATACCTTTCTATCATCTCAATGCAGGTTTTGCGTCAGATTGATGAAATTCAAGATATTGGCGGGTTTTGGGGACGATCTCCTTGTATTTTAGCAAATTTTCCAAAAATATAAGAAAAAACAATTTAAAAACTCTTTCTCAACGTTTATTTGACATATCATATGTAGCGAGTTACAGTAAAAAAAACAGCCCAATCGGAGCATTGGTTACGGAGAATGAGATGTGTGAAGTGAGCCACTTTTCTTACAAATAGAACAAAAAACGATTACAAATCATCAACCTTGTATGAAAAGTCGAAAAAAATTCCGCTCTACTGTATTTTTTTTCCTTCGCGTTTTCGAACTCAGGGCATGATTCTACACCAAAAACGATTATCAGCTTATCGAGTTCAAAAGTGCTATGAACTAGTGTAATATTTCATTTTCAATACAAAACTAATATATTACGTGATGATCTTATTTTGAAATATACAGGGGATAGGCCAAATTATCGCGACAGGCAAAATTTACAATTTTCAAAAATTTATCAACTTGCTGTAACTTTTTGAAAAGGGCATCAAAAATTCTCAATTTTTTTTCTGTAAGTTGGACAACTTGTTATCTATCAATGGTCCAAAATTAGGACAGTTTGGGAAATTTAAATTTATATTTGTGTACTAATAGCTTTGGTTTTCTATCCTAGGGCCTTTTTGTTTCATACTTTCGAGAAATCATTTGAGTTTTTCTTCCACTACTTTTTGAAGATCTTTTCATAAAATTATGGACGCTCAAAAGTATTTAACTTCATCGCTTTTCGTCCAAGAAGCATCACTAGGAATTTCCCGTAATATGTGTTCGAAATTTTGATCATATTACTCTAGGAGTTTCTCTGAGTCCACTTTCAAGCATTCGTCCAAATTTTATTCGATTTTTTTTTTCAATTTCAGTATGTTTTTCCGAAAATTCCCTCAACCCTTCAGGATGCGCGCCATTGCAAACAGTAAACACCACGAAAAATGCTCGCTCGTCGTATGGAGCACGAGCGCGTTGCAGTTTCAGAATCAATCAGACGCGCTTCCTGAAAGGTTAAAGTTTGTTTTTTTTTTTCTTAATTTAATTTCGAAGTTCTTTCTAGAATGTTTAAGAGAAAATCCTCAAAAATGTTTTTTTAGATACGCTCAGGCAAAAGCCCAGAAGATCAGTCAGAGAATAATCCAAAGATTTGCTTAAAGAGTTGGTCTGTGGATTTCTTACAGGGTTTTTTTTTCTCCAATGATTCATCCAAAATTTACATTGAAAATTGCAGCAGCAATTTTTAGAAAATTTGACAGAATTTTCTCAGATAATTTTACCGAGAGATTCCTTTAGGCGTTTCAACGAGGATTCTTCCAGAAATTCTTTTAAAGTGCCTTTAGAAATTCCACGGCTTTTCCAAGGAATCCTCTCAACAGTTTTCCAAATTTTGTCCTAGGATTAATTGAAAAGCGTTTGAGGATTTTTCCAGGGTTCTTTCTTACAAGCCTTAGAAATTTCAACTGAAATTGATCATCATCATTTCTTTTCGATGAATTCTTCAGAAATCTTTAAAATGTTCAAAATTTTCTCACCATTCTTCTGACATTTTTTTTTTTTGCAAGCGATAAATCTCCCAGAAATTCCTGCTTGATTGATAAATGTTTCGTTTTTTTTTTTGAGGTTTTGTCGAGGATTTTGTCGAAGGAAACCTACCCTATTTTGTTCAATAACTCAAAAACGAGTAGAAATATCGCAATTCTAAGCACATAATCACCGATTTTAGGCCTAATGATCAGCCTACGGTATGTAGTAAGAATTTCAATGAGATTCCTAAGATATGATTTAGGAAAATTCGGTGGGAACGTATTTTATATTTGCGTGAGAACAAGAATGTCATTGGTATTCTAGGAGAGATCTGATGCAAACCTTGTCGAGATTTTTGGTGAGTTCCGGCGAGTTTCCGACTTGGATAATGATTTAGGTTTTTGTGATACAAATAGCTCCATGCTAGGAAAATAGGAATGCTAGAAGACTCTGAAATAGTTTATGGTGGTAGTCCTATGCGGTTGGGGGAATCTGGTGAAATTGTTTTTTTTTTCAGTAACTCCTCACGGGAATCCTCCAGGAACTCCTTCCAGGATTTTTGCAGAAACTTCTTCTGGGTTCTTTCTGGAATTCTTTCAGATGATTTCAATGGAAATCTTCAAAGAGTTTTACTCCTCAAAGATTTTTTATGGAATTCCTAATGACATTGTTTCAGAAGTTTCTTATATAATTTCAACAGAGCTTCCTTGAAGAATTCCTTCAAAAGTTTTTAAAGTGCCGAAGGAAACATTTTTTGAGGAACTTCTCATTGTGTTCCTTCTAGATTTCCTAAATCAAATCCTAACAGGAGAAAGATGGGAATCCCAAAATTAATTTTTTGAAAATATTCCTAAATGAGCTGGAGGAATCTCAGAAGGAATCCCTCAAGGAAATTCCAGAGGAATTTCAGAATAAGCTCCTGGAGGAATCTTGAAAGGAAGTTAAAGATAAATCCCGTGAAGAGTTCATAAACTAATTCTAGAAGGAACTTTTGGAGAAATCTAGAATAAACTTCTGGAAGAATTTCAGATGGGGCAATTTGTAGAGTCTTAGAAGAAGCCTCTGGTTCAATTTTTAAAGAAAACACGGGATACATTTGTTTGGTTAAGATAACTTTTAAGGAATCCCGGAAGATATCCAGCTATCACAAAATCTATGAAAAAAAAATTCTGAAGGAAAATGAGAGGTGAGGGATTGCTCGCCCCAGACAACCAGTCATCGTATCAGATATTGCATAACATGACAAAAATGAGGCCTTATGCGTACATACCTTCATTCAGGCGCATGTCAAAAGTACGAATATTACCTCCACTTTAACATCTTATCCATCATCTTATACGACGACTGGTTGACTGGGGCGAGCAATCCCTCACCTCTCATTTTCCTTCAGAATTTTTTTTTTCATAGATTTTATCAGGAGTGATAGCTGGATATCTTCCGGGATTCCTTAAAAGTTATCTTAACCAAACAAATGTATCCCGTGTTTTCTTTAAAAATTGAACCAGAGGCTTCTTCTAAGACTGATACTGGAGAAATCCTGGTAGGAGTGAATGGAGGGATGCCGGGAGAAGTTCCTGGAGGAGCCCTCGTTAAAATCCTGGATAAATCCCAGAAGGAACTCTTACATGGATCCAGGAAGGAATTTCTGAAGGAATCCGAAAAAAAAACTCCTGAAGGAATCCCAAAAGCAACTCTTGAAGCGGTTTTGAAAGAATGCTGAAATAAATTCTTGCAGAAATCGTGGAATGATTAGCTGAGTGAATTCCGGATAGAATTCCAGAAGGAAACTTAGAAGGAACTTTTGGAGGAACCCATGAAGAAACTTCTTCAGCAAACCCAGAAAGAAGCTCTGATGGAATCTCAACATAAATTCCGGTTGAAATCCCTGGAGAGATTTCCGAAGAATCCCCCGGGGGGGGTGGGGGGTGGGGGGGAAAGAGGAGAAAAAATTTTGAAACAACTCCTGAAAGGAACCATCGATTAACTCATAAAAACCGTATAAAAATCTCCTGCTTTCTTTGGAGGAATCTTAAAAGGAGCACTCCAGAAGAAATTCTTAGAGGGATATATGAAGGAACCTCAAAAGAAATACAAAAAGGAGGAATTCTCAAATGGATTTTTTTGAGAAATTCCAGAATAAAATGCTAAAGGGATTCAAAAAGAGAGGAATTTTTGAAAATGAGAATCCCAAAAGGAAAAGGCTGGAAGCATTTCAGAAGAAACTTCTGCAGGGTCCTCCAAATGTCATAATGAATTTTATTCAAATGAAACCAATTTGAAATTCTTAACAGATTTATTAGTGATTGATCACTAATACAGGTCGGACTCGATTATCCGGAGTCAGATTCTGATGCTTCTCAAACATGTATCTGGGGAACAGAATGTTCAATGATGCTAAAATTTTGACATTTTGTCAAGCCAACTGCGCCTAGTAATCAGTAAAAAAATCAGCTTCTTACAGTATTCCGTTTGCGAGATATTATTCTGAGAAACGCCAGAACCCGACTCCGGATAATCGAGTCCGACCTGTATATGATAGTAAACGGTAGAAAGAAATGGCATACCTAAGGAAGCGGAACCATGGCTTCTACTTTGGGCACTTTTCCGCTATAACTCAGTCAATTTCGAACCAATTGACTTATTTTTTTGTACGCGGTGAGATACGCTTAACATCTAACCGTGTACAAAAACTCAAGTCAATTGCTTTCAAATTGACTAAGCTATAGCAGAAAAGTGCCTAAAAGGCTCGTTGCCCTTTGTTTCGTTGAGTATATGTATCAGTTGAAATGGAAATCAAAACTAAGTATAGACTTTTTTTTTGCTTTTTGGCATGAAAATTTTATGGAAGGAGGGGAATTTGTGACGAAATGCTACGAGGGGAAGGGGGTGTTAAAAATCACTTAAAATACTACGTCATTTATGGAAGCTCCCTTATGAAGACTAAATAAAACGCCCTAATCCCAGAAATACACAACAACGGTTTGATTATTTTTCTTTGCACATTTATTTAGTAATGAAAACAAATAAATTTTGATTTACAAACATTCACGTAAAGTCATACCAATAATTAATCCAATTCAACATTCTATCCGGCAAATTCGAAATAGTTGGAGTTAACGGCATAGGAAGATGATCCAGTTTCTTGGTAATTGTAGTAGCTCAGGTAAGGGCATCCATAGTAATAACAATAGAAGAAGTACGAGCAGGAAGAATAGCAAACTCCTCCATACAGTTCCAACGCATAGCTTTCTCCTACTTTGCGAACATTGTAGTGCATGTTGAGGCAATCCTTTGCAATGGTAACAGTCCGTTTGCATTTGTCGCACTGTGATGCCATGACATTAGCCTGGCACTGGTCAATGTCGGATGTCGCGTTGTAGAGACCACACTGCCTGGTGGCCAGCGGAACATCGAATCCTTTCTCGTCAGTGTACAATCCCATGCGAATTAACGTACACCGTAGAAGACATTCTCCGGCTGGAACGTTGTAAGCTCCTTGCTGGACCATGGCATCGAGATCAGCGGTCGAAAGTCCCAGCATGGCGGCACACTGCAGGAACACCCGAGTGTACTGAAGATCCGTCATCGGCACGTACTGCAGCTGAGTGGGCACCAGTTCTCCGTATTGATCGGCGTAACATTGTCCAAGTTGCCGGGCCCGAGTACATTTGTCGTACACTTCAACCGACTTGTCGACTTGCATCAAACACCGTTCCGTGCGGTTCACGTAGCAGTCATCCTTCGGGTCCGGAACGAAGTAACCAGCGTAGTTCTGGGTGAACTTGGCCAAAGTGTCGTTCCAGACGTGGGCGACCACTCCGATGCAGTGGACGTTGCAGTCTCCGTTACCATCGTTGTTCAGGTATTGGCTGCACTCTCCCCCGGTGGAGCCAAAGCTTTTGAATGCTGCGTCATGCCGACCCAGCACTCCACCGGCTAGAGCCACTACCGCAAGTACAATTAGCGAACTAAAGCCTCTCATTACTATGGCACTTGTTCTAACTGTGTGATTCTGAGATTGAACTGCTCAGTTCTGTAGTTTTTGCTACGACGGCAAGGGGCTTAAGTAGTACTTTTTGCGATGTAGCTGTTTTTGCCGTACGCACGTGCGGACGTGCATCGAGCTAGGAAAGTCGAACCCGAAAGCGACCGGTCGTATTGTTTAAAATTTGGTTACTCGAAAAGTTATCTTTTCCCAATTAAATAATTTCGTAACTTTCAGGATGGTTATTTTATTTACGCAACGTTCAGTATAAAAATAAACACACTAGATTATTTGATGAAACACCTATTAAGTAGATGACGTTATGTACAAACTGAGGCAAAACTGAAGCAGGAAACGCGCGGGTATTTAGCAGGATTATGCTAAGGGTGATGGGTTCAATTCCCGGTTGATGCAGGAACTTTCCGTATAGGATATTTTCTTGACTTTTTTGGGCAATGAATATTATTGAACCTGCCACACGTTATGCAAAATGATCATTGGCAGAGGATGCTTTCAGTTAATAACTGGGGAAGTGCTCATAGAACACTATGCTGAGAAGCAGGCTTAGTCCAATAAGGACGGTACACCACGAAGAAGAAGTTCAGCATTACTGAACTTGGCATTATGATACAACATCTAAATCTATCCAACGAGGTCATAAATCACATAATCCGAACATTCCCACAGTGACTCTGCTTCGACATGTGTAGATTAGAATATTCCATCGTAAATCTAATTTCCCAAACGACCTTTCCAGAACGATCCTTCAAAACAAAAATCTCACTACCATAACCCAGAAAAAGAAACATCCAAACCCTCTCAAAGAACAATCGCTCGAATGGACCGTTAGCTAGCTTTCCACCCAGCACCCGTGTTTGCCATCGGCAAATCGGAACCCACATCGAAAAGAACACACACCCCCAGCCCCAATCACGGTGCGGTGAGGGAAAACAGGCGCAGCCCTTTCATGTTATGATAAATTACAATCGGATACAGGTTCCCCATATCGATGACTAAGGAAGACGATATTCCCCCGGCAGCAGCAGCAACAGCAGCACGTCGCTTCATCGAGCGCCTTGCCAATCGAGCGCGCTATCCATATCCGCCACCGTCGTCGTCGCTACCGATGAGGTTTGATTTCTTCTGCATGGTAGGGGAGAATAAGCTGATGGAGCGAACCGATCGAGTTTGAGAATGAGGTCGCAGTCACATTGAGGAAGAAGGTGATGGATGACTAGGACTAGGCAAAAGGAAATAGAACAACGGATTCGAGAAAAATCTGCGATTTGAAAACTCATAAGGATAGTGCATATCTGTTATGTTTTTATGCAAAATAATGAAAATCCTCTTGAATTTGAAAGGGATTCTTCTCAAATCCCGGATGAGATTCCTCTCAAATCCAGAGAAGCATTCCTATCGAATCCCGGGAAGGATTCCTATTGAATCTCGAGAAGCATTCCTCTTGAGTCCCGTCAGGGATTCCTCTCGAATCCCTGGAGGAATTTCTCTTAAATACCGGCAGGGTTCCTGATTTCGACTTTTCATCTTCTTCCACATGCGAAGACAGTCAGCAGCGAACGGATGTCGCTTTAGTTTGCGTGCTTGCTTGTCAGCGACGACAGCAAACTCCGGCGAACGGTGGGAAGCCACACTTGGAAATTACTCATTCGTCCACATTCGCATCGCAAGCGATCGAGCGGTGATGCGATTCGTGAGTGATATTGTGCATACGAATTTTTTATGTTTCCAAAAAATGTTTATTATTTTCTTTGCTAATCTAGCGTTTCAACAACAATACACTAAAAATGTATGCATTACATGCAAAAATTCTCTTCTAGTTATGATAATAGCCGCTTCGATCGCTCACCAGCATTCTTCACCATTCGCCATTCATTCATTCACGTACGATCCAAACTGCGACGAATGGCAACGAATATCCATGCCGACCAATTTGCGCATCGCTTCCCACTGGTGATGGGTTGAATGTTTGATCATGACTATTCGTTTGCTGCATCTTTCTCGATTCGCTTCAGCAAAGAGGAGTGAATATGAATGGAGTGAGGCGAATATACCGATCCTTGAATACCGGGAGGGATTCCTCTCAAATCCCGGGAGCGATTCCTCTCGAATCCCTGGAGGAGTTCCTCTCGAATCCCGGGAGGGATTCCTCTTGAATCCCGGGAGGGATTCCTCTCGAATCCCGGGAGGGATTCCTCTCGAATCCCGGGAGGGATTGCTCTCGAATCCCGGGAGGGATTCCTCTCGAATCCCGGGAGGGATTCCTCTCGAAACCCGGGAGGGATTCCTCTCGAATCCCGGGGGGATTCCTCTCGAATCCCGGAGGGATTCCTCTCAAATCCCGTGAGGGATTGCTCTCGAATCCTGGGAGGGATTCCTCTCGAATCCCGGGAGGGATTCCTCTCGAATCCCGGGAGGGATTTCTCAATCCCGGGAGGGATTCCTCTCGAATCCCGGGAGGGATTTCTCTCGAATCCCGGGAGAGATTCCTCTCGAATCCCGGGAGGGATTCCTCTCGAATCCCGGGAGGGATTCCTCTCGAATCCCGGGAGGGATTGCTCTCGAATCCCGGGAGGGATTCCTCTCGAATCCCGGGAGGGATTCCTCTCGAATCCCGGGAGGGATTCCTCTCGAATCCCGGGAGGGATTCCTCTCGAATCCCGGGAGGGATTCCTCTCGAATCCCGGGAGGGATTCCTCTCGAATCCCGGGAGGGATTGCTCTCGAATCCCGAGAGGGATTCCTCTCGAATCCCGGGAGGGATTCCTCTCGAATCCCGGGAGGGATTGCTCTCGAATCCCGAGAGGGATTCTTCTCGAATCCCGGGAGGGAATCCTCTTGAATTTCAGGAGGGAATCCTCTTGAATCCCGGGAGGGAATCCTCTCGAATCCCGGGAGGGATTCCTCTCGAATCCCGGGAGGGATTCCTCTCGAATCCCGGGAGGGATTCCTCTCGAATCCCGGGAGGGATTCCTCTCGAATCCCGGGAGGGATTCCTCTCGAATCCCGGGAGGGATTCCTCTCGAATCCCGGGAGGGATTCCTCTCGAATCCCGGGAGGGATTCCTCTCGAATCCCGGGAGGGATTCCTCTCGAATCCCGGGAGGGATTCCTCTCGAATCCCGGGAGGGATTCCTCTCGAATCCCGGGAGGGATTCCTCTCGAATCCCGGGAGGGATTCCTCTCGAATCCCGGGAGGGATTCCTCTCGAATCCCAGGAGGGATTCCTCTCGAATCCTGGGAGGTATTCCTGTCAAATCCCGGGAGGGATTCCTCTCGAATCCCGGGAGGGATTCCTCTCGAATCCCGGGAGGGATTCCTCTCGAATCCCGGGGGGATTCCTCTCGAATCCCGGAGGGATTCCTCTCAAATCCCGTGAGGGATTGCTCTCGAATCCCGGGAGGGATTCCTCTCGAATCCCGGGAGGGATTCCTCTCGAATCCCGGGAGGGATTCCTCTCGAATCCCGGGAGGGATTCCTCTCGAATCCCGGGAGGGATTCCTCAATCCCGGGAGGGATTCCTCTCGAATCCCGGGAGGGATTTCTCTCGAATCCCGGGAGAGATTCCTCTCAAATCCCGGGAGGGATTCCTCTCGAATCCCGGGAGGGATTGCTCTCGAATCCCGGGAGGGATTCCTCTCGAATCCCGGGAGGGATTCCTCTCGAATCCCGGGAGGGATTGCTCTCGAATCCCGAGAGGGATTCTTCTCGAATCCCGGGAGGGAATCCTCTTGAATTTCTGGAGGGAATCCTCTCGAATCCCTGGAGGAAATCCTCTCGAATCCCGGGAGGGATTCCTCTCGAATCCCGGGAGGGATTCCTCTCGAATCCCGGGAGGGGTTCCTCTCGAATCCCAGGAGGGATTCCTCTCGAATCC
This sequence comes from Aedes albopictus, assembly GCF_035046485.1. NCBI lineage: Eukaryota > Metazoa > Arthropoda > Insecta > Diptera > Culicidae > Aedes > Aedes albopictus. The sequence goes on from NC_085138.1 coordinate 350,520,180, forward strand.
CGGGAGGGATTCCTCTCGAATCCCGGGAGGGATTCCTCTCGAATCCCGGGAGGGATTCCTCTCGAATCCCGGGAGGGATTGCTCTCGAATCCCGGGAGGGATTCCTCTCGAATCCCGGGAGGGATTCCTCTCGAATCCCGGGAGGGATTCCTCTCGAATCCCGGGGGGATTCCTCTCGAATCCCAGGAGGGATTCCTTTCGAATTCCAGGAGGGATTCCTCTCGAATCCCGGAAACGATTCCTCTCGAATCCCGGAAACGATTCCTCTCGAATCCAGGGAGGGATTCCTCTCGAATCCCGGGAGGGATTCCTCTCGAATCCCAGGAGGGATTCCTCTCGAATCCTGGGAGGGATTCCTCTCGAATCCCGGGAGGGATTCCTCTCGAATCCCGGGAGGGATTCCTCTCGAATCCCGGGAGGGATTCCTCTCGAATCCCGGGAGGGATTCCTCTCGAATCCCGGGAGGGATTCCTCTCGAATCCCGGGAGGGATTCCTCTCGAATCCCGGGAGGGATTCCTCTCGAATCCCGGGAGGGATTCCTCTCGAATCCCGGGAGGGATTCCTCTCGAATCCCGGGAGGGATTCCTCTCGAATCCCGGGAGGGATTCCTCTCGAATCCCGGGAGGGATTCCTCTCGAATCCCGGGAGGGATTCCTCTCGAATCCCGGGAGGGATTTCTCTCAAAACCCGAAAAAAAATTCTCTCAAATCTCGGGAGGAATTTCTCTCAAATCTTGTGAGGGAGTTCTCTCAAATCCAGGGGAGAAGCCTCTCCTTTTTCGGGAGGGATACCTCTCGAATCCTAGGAGGGAATCGTCTCGAATCCTAGGAGGGATTCGTCTCGAATCGCGAGAGGGATTCCTCTCGAATCCCGGGAGCGATTCCTCTCGAATCCTGGTAGGGATTCCTGTCGAATCATGGGAGGGATTCCTCTCGAAACTCGGGAGGACTTCCTCTCCAATCTCAGGAGGGATTCTTCTCGAACCTCGGGAGGGATTCCTCTCGAATGTCGGGAGGCATGTCTCTCGAATCCCGGGTGGGATTTCTCTTGAATCCCAGGAGGGATTCCTTTCGATTTCCGAGAGAGATTCCACTCCAATCCCGGGAGGGATTTCTCCCGAATCCAGCAGGAATTTCTCCCGAATCCCGGCAGGGATTCCTCTTAAATCCCGGAGGAATTCCTTTCGACCTCCGGGAGGGATTCCTCTCGAATCTCAAGAGGAATTCCTCACAAATCCCAAGAGTGATTCCTCTCAAATCCTGGGAAGGATCCCTCTCGGATCCCAAGAGGGATTCCTCCCCAATCCGGGGAGGGATTCCTCTCAAATCCTGGAAGGGATTCTTATGGAATACCATGAGGTATTCCACTCGAATCCTGGAAGGGATTCCTCTCGAATACCGGGAGGTATTCTACTCGAATCCTGGAAGGGATTCTTCTGGAATCCCGAGAAAAAAATCCACTCAAATCCCGGAAGGGATTCCACTAGGTCCAGTGAGGGATTCAATTCCGATCCCGGGAGAGATTCCACTCGAATTCCGGAAGAGAATCCACTTGCATCTCAGGAGGAATTCCTCTCAAATCCCAGAAAGGATTCCTATCGGTTTCCCTCTAATCCCGGGAAGGATTCCTCACCAACACCGAGAGCAATTACTTTCAATTCTCGGGACAGATTTCCCTTGAATCCCAGAAGGGATTCCACTCAACCCTGCACTGAATTCCACTCCAATACCGGGAGGGATTCTATTCGAATCCCGGGAGGGATTCTACTCGAATCCCGGAAGAGATTCCACTTGAACCCCGGGAGGAATTCCTCTCGAATCCCGAGAATTATTCCTCTCGAATGCCGGGAATGACTCCTCTCGAATTCCGGGAGGGATTTTTCTAGAGTCTCAGGAGTTCCGAAACATCCCGGAAGCAACTTTGGAGAAAATTCCGGGAAACACCCAGAATGATAACTAGGAAAAAACTCCTGAATAAATTCAGTAAGAAACTCCGATGAACTTTCAGGAATTCAAGGAAGAACTAGCAGTATTTACTAGGTGGTTCAAAAAATCGTTTTTGCTCCACACCGCTTATTCGATTCGTAACCAGATTCTAAGCCTTCTCCCAAAAAATGAGCTGATTTGGTTGAAAATTTAGAATGCACAAGCTCTTCAAAATTTGTATGGGAATTACTATGGGAAAAGAACGTTTTTCATTTAATTGACCGTAGAATTTCCCCAAGTGCCCTAGAGTGTTAGTTGACCCTTGGTTCTCCTAGGCTACTCTATCGGCTACATCTTTGCCGAAGACCGCATTCAAATCGGACGCTTCATTAATTTGTTATCACTGCAATTAGCCTTGAAACATAGTAGCCATGATTTATGTGTGCTATCTTTAGCGCCATATGCAGCAATGTCGCCTGCTGGGAAGCTGAACGATCACTGTTAAAGATTCTGCAGTTGGATAAAAATCGATAACTAATCAATGAGGCGTCTGATTTGAATGTGGTCTTCGTCAAAGTTGCAGCTGATAGAGTAGCCTAGGAGAACCAAGGGTCAACTAACACTCTAGGGCACTTGGGGAAATGCTACGGTCAATTGAATAAAAACGTCCTTTTCCCATAGTAATACCCATAGAAACTTTGAAGGGCTTGTGCACTCTCAATTTTCAACCAAATCAGCTCATTTTTTGGGAGAAGGCTTAGAATCTGGTTATGAATCGAATAAGCGGTGTGCAGCAAAAACGATTTTTTGAACTACGCTAGTATTTACTAAGAAGCGAATAAATTTATAAAATTTAAAACCTCTTAAATAAAATAATAATAATAATAATAATAGTATTTACTACATTGGCGGAGCCAGCACTTTCTTTTGTCTTACTCACTCTCCTTAACATATACGAGAAAGAGAAAAATAGAAGAGGAAGCAGCTCCTCTTCCATCCCGCTCTTTCTCGAATATGTTTAGGAGAGTGAGTAAATAAAGAAAAAGCTGTCTCTGCCAATGATATATGTACTATCACAAATGTAGTTGACTCAGAAGGCAGTAAGGCAGAATCATAACCTGTTCTGTGGCTTAATTGGTTAATGCGCCAGTCTAGCGAATACGAAGACATGTGTTCGAATCCCACCAGAACGCGATTTTTATTTCACAAATTCTTTTTTTTCTTTTTTTATAGTTTTACAACATTATGTGCCATCTAATTACAGGTTTTTCAGAAGTAAACTCTAATTTGCCACTTTCTACTCAAACGACCCACTGAATTACAATTTATGCCCACAAAACATTCCATTTTTGTCCACGGTCCCACACACTTGTTTGACAATCAACGTGGTTTAGTCCGTCGTTTGCCCTCTGATTGGAACAAAATTTTTCCATCAGGCCCAACTGGAGATTTGGCAAAATTGCGGCAGGCTGGCAACCAGCACTTCGCAGTCTTTGTTCTGAAGCTCCGTGATTCTAGCAGCCGCCAGCCGCTGGTACATGTTGTGATACGCCTTTAGGATTTTTGCCTTTTTACCGCCCACTCCATGTGATGGGGAGAAGCGCCAACGAGTTGCAGGAAAATATCGCCACGCGATATGATGGGATGAAACAAGTTTTGCTACAAGGAAATCAAATCAGCTGGTATGGAATTTTTATGGCTTGTTATGCCTACGTTCACTTTACACCAGGCAGAAGGAGTTGGCGTTTGAAGTTTACGGAACTCAATAAAAAGATGTTGAAGTGGGCGGTATTTATACCGCATCCACTCACATGAAAGAAATGAAAAACGAATTAACGAGCTTTCAGTCTCGAACTCCTCAAATTCAATGTCAAATTTAAAACTAGAAGAACAAAAGGCACGATGATAATATATGTTCAAGGAAGTCATGTGAAAAAAAAAATCCTGGAACAATATTCTAGAATATACTACAGAAAAAAAAACTTCGGAAGCGAGGGACATTGTTCAAACTTATGGAATGCGTACATAACTCACTTAAATAAAACTAGTTGAAAACAAGTATTCTTCTGCAGGTCCATTTTTGGCAAATTTTAAAGTCCTACAATGATTCCTTCCTCTCGTGGGAAATAAATCTTCGTTTATCTCACTGTTGTCAATCAGCAATCTTCACTTAAAGCAAACACATTGTCCAGTGCAAAACGCTGCTCTATCGTGACTTCATAATACCTTGCTTCTCATTGCCTAAACCATTTCCGTCATGTAGCATATGTAGCATATGCATGTCCCCATTTGTCCACCGTCCAAGAACAACAAATACCCAAATGAATCTTTGATAGGAACCTCTCGGGAGACGTCACAGTCGGCTGTTTTCCATGATTTATAATTTTTCTTCCCGGTTGAATCCACCGACACCCAGCATCCAGCACCGTTTCCCGCCATTAGATTTTTTTGTTTGTTTCACTTTCGTTTCGCCTTTCAAAATAGACAAAGCTAAAATCCATTCCGATGCTATATGTTCCTGTGAGCTGGCTGTTGTGGTGGTTCGTGGCCGTACTGTACAGCATGCGATGTGTAAGCACATTGGAGAGCCGGAACCTGCCCGTAAGGCAGGGAAAACCAAACATCTGAACCCGACTCGAACTCTACGCTGTTCGCTTGCCAGATTTTTTTTCTGCCTACTGGTGATATAATCTGATTGAATCAGCTAAGGTGAGATTTGGTTATTGTTCCTTTATTTGGGTGTATGAAAATGTGTAATTCATAATTCAGGTACCTTCAAATGATTCCTTTGAACTTTTATAAAACATTGTTGTCAGAATATATTTGTTGAATATTTTTAGCTCTCTCTTCTGATTTTGGGTCAGCCTATATAGATAAAGTGAAAGCATGGATATTCAATAAGGCCATGCTGAAGGTGACGAGTTCAATTCATGGTTGATCCAGATTATTTTCATAATTAAGATATTCTTGACAATCTTGTACATAGGATTTCATCGTAGAGGTCACACTATATACGAATGTAACACAATTACATTATATAACTCATTTAAAAATATTTCCTTTTTTGCCAAAATTCATAACAAATCCTTATTATATTGGACCTTAAGTCAATGTATGTGCCTGGAATATTCTTCAGTGCATCAACATTTTTGAGAACTGATTCAAGATTTGCCGAGAAATTTCTTCGTGTTCCCTAAATACTAACAGCGATTGTAACGACTGAATGTCCTAGCTGCGTGTAGGAATCCGTTTTCTGAGGTTTCCATTCATCGCAAAGAAACGAAAAAGAGCGAGAAAAATGACACTGGAAGTGCCACATCCCGGAGCTTTTTATTTATAGGATCTTGAGTCAACCTACCGACAGACCAAGGATCACCGCGAAACGAAGCGTTCACTCAATCGACAGATGTGTTATGCCTCGCATTTTTGTGTCGTCATCAAATCTTACAAAAGCTGAAAGATTCTCAAATATGTTCTAGGTAAGGGTAAAGAAAACTCCGTCCTCGTTTTACGTCCATTATAGGAAAGCAGAGGAGGAAACTACATTAACCCGTTTGACCCCAGGTAAAAAATAAAAGTTCAAAAAATCGCCAACAGCCCATTTCTCGACAGAATTCAACCAAACTTTGAACAGAAACTCGCACAACACTATAGTATATGTAGGTGTTACGGCGGCAGGCAAATTGGGTTTTCGGACACTGGGTTTTTAGTAGGCTCAACATCGGGCTTCGGTTGAGTACAGCTTTAAACTGTAAATATATTTCATTGGGTAATGCATAGGTGAGGTTAGGTATATATATATATATATATATATATATATATATATATATATATATATATATATATATATATATATATATATATATATATATATATATATATATATATATATATATATATATATATATATATATATATATATATATATATATATATATATAAACTGAAACTACCACTATCAGTGCTTTCACCGCGTAAATGTCCAATTGCTTCCCAACCACACATTTAGTTCTTTCTGTAATCGAATGCATGTTTAGATAAGCTAGGATTATGTTGCATGGATTTAAATAGTTTCTTATAGGAATTAATAAATTGCAGTTGGCATCGTCATCCAGATAGTGCCCACATTTCAGTTAGGTGCTGTAAGCCAGGAAAATTTATATAAGTAAATAGAGTAAGAACCAATTCAACTATTTCACTCACTGTTACCTGTTTAGATATAGTTTAAAGTAAATCACTATCTTTAAGACGCACTAATTAACGGAAATGCATTAAGGATGCACGGATTTGCAAGTCACTTGCTGCCTCAAAGCTTTGGTTCTTCTTTTTGCCTTTCTCGTACACCAAGGTGTACCGAAAGGCTATATGTTCACTCCAAAAATAAAATTTCGATAGAGCCCCCAGAGGGGCAAGTTTCATATACCAATCTACTCAGCTCGACGAGTTGAGATGATGTCTGTGTGTGTGTATGTGTGTGTGTGTGTATGTATGTGTGTGTGTATGTGTACAAAAAAAGGTCACCTCACTTTTAGATAGTAAATATCAATCGATTTTAACGACTGATGGCTCATTCGACGCGGCATCTGGTCCCATTGTTTCCTATTGAAAATGGTTCGGATCGGTCCAGCCGTTCCGGAGTTATGGCCATTTAGGTGCTCCGGAACCGGTACCCCTGGAAGGGGCCAGACATGAAAATGCACCAAACCCATGCATGCGGCCCATCAAACCACGGCATTTACGATTATCCGATGAACGATAAGCAGGAAAATAGTCTCAGACTATATCTGAACCGGTAGTGTTCCGGAACCGGTTCTGGGTGTCCCGCCGGAAGTGGCCAAATATCAAATTGAACATAACTCATGCATGCGACACATCAATCAGCGGCTTTTTCAATAATCCGATGGACGGTTAGCAGGAAAACAGTATCAGACAACATCTGAACCGGTAGTGTTCCGGAACCGGTTCCGGATGTCCCACCGGAAGTGGCCAAATATAAAAGAGTACCAAACCCATGCATGCGACACACCAAACAACGGCATTTCCGATAACCTGATGAACGGTAAGCAGGAAAACAGTATCAGACCATATCTGAACCGGTAGTGTTCCGGAACCGGTACAGGATGTTCCGCCGGATGTAACCAAATATAAACGAGTACCAAACCGATGCGTGCGACACATCAAACAGAGGCATTTTCGACAATCTTACGAACGATAAGCAGGAAAACAGAATCAGACCATATCTGAACCGGTAGTGTTCCGGATGTCCCACCGGAAGTGGCCAAATATAAAAGAGTACCAAACCCATGCATGCGACACATCAAACAGCGGCATTTTTGATAACCTGATGAACGGTCAGCAGGAAAGCAGTATCAGAACATATCTGAACCGGTAGTTGTCCGGAACCGGTTCCGGGGGTCTCGACGGGTGTGACCAAATATAAAAGAGTACCAAACTCATGCATGCGATACAACAAATAATGGCTTTCATGATAACCTGGTGACTGGTTATTATATTATATATACGACATGAATGCACCTCTGGTGTAAAGTGTCGAAAATAAACAAACAAACAAACAAACATTATATTATATTTGGTATGGGGAAGACTTCCAGAGTCCAAAATGGCGATCAGGATATCCAAAATGCCGATCTAAAATTTAAGATGGCGGCTCCGAATTCAATATCGCGGCTGTTTAATTGAGTTTTAGGGCCTGAAACAATGCATTATTGGTATATTTGGTATGAGGATGATGTCTGGATTCCAAAAATGGCGACCAGAACATCCAAGATGACAATCTTTAATCTTAAATGGCGGCTTCAAATCCAAGATAGCGTCTTTTTCGTAAGAGTTTGAGGCTCAAACATCGAAAGCCAGATAAACGATATGATTTCTGGTATGATGAAATGGATTTCTGTTAATTGTATGAAAGTGCGATATACATAAACTAGAGTGCCTTTAACTTAGAGTGGCGTCAATGTCAAAATTGGAACAAAGATCATGTGTCAAATTGCTGTCAAATCCATACAAACGCGCGTTCCAAACGAGCAGGAGACCTGTCAAAATTGGAACATGACGCCACGCTCCCTTCCAGTCACTCTAACATAAACATTTCGCTTGAGTTTTATTGAAATGGAGTTTCGAAGGCACGAGAAAGGTGCTATCACCGCTAGGTGGATTAATTAGGGTTTTTCTTATACACAATTCGCCCATGTCAGTCGCAGTTACATTTGACTGTCATGAGAGTGAATACAGTGTTCCCAGCGGCAACAATAGGGATCAATATTTTCTTGGACTTCTGGACGGAGTAAGGCCGGTGGGTCACTGGGTCAAGTTGGGCATAAATAAGGCCAAGTACGATTTGCACCCCTTAACCCCATAACCAAAGTTTTTCAATAGGAGTTTGCACATTCCGTTGCCTAAAGATAGTTGATGTTGCTACAGATTCGAATCTGAGATTTTCCGATCGGTTTCTTTTCAGTTCTTGAGATATTCAACATTTCTAAACCACCCAAGTCTTCATTTGCGTTTGTTGTTTTCAATTGAAATTAGACACTAGATATTATTCCCTTATTGACCCCATAGGTCATCCGAGACATCTTTTAAACATGAGTTGCCCTCGTAGTACTATTAATATTTCCTGAATATCTCGATGGATTGTCCGAATCCGTCCTTGCAAAACATGAACACTCGACATAATCACCAAGGATTATTTTCAATTATTTTTATCGCTTTTATTTGCATCAATACTTGACCATCTGTATAATGTTTGTTATATCAACGAGCAGTAGACATTTTTGATCTGATTGAAGTCATGCCTTGACTACAGAGAACCGTAGATGGACTACAATTAGACCCATTTGTATGCGGAAAACAACGGTTAGCTCCAGAAATCCATACTACATCGAACAGAAGTTAGTAAAAGCCTCGACTAGATTCCTGAGTACCCGGGATTGCCTGGCTCAAGTTAGGCCTTGAGTTCATTGAGCTGTAATTAAACTGCGATCACATGTTTTACCTATGTGTATAACCTCTGTGCACTACATACACTCATATTCTATCATGTGTCAATGAGAAGGTCTGGCACAACTGTTCCTAGGAAAATGTCATGACCTAAGCGAAGTCATGCCTCAACTTCAGAGAACCATAGATGGACAACAATGAGAATTATTTGCACGCGGAAAACAATGGTTAGCAAGTAAATTCCTCGACTAGATTCCAGAGTACCCGGGATGGCCTGGCAATAGTCAGGCCTTGAGTTCTATGAGCTGTAGATGAAATGTAATCACATGTTTTACCTGTGTGGAATCTCTGTGCACTTCATAAACTCATATTCCGCCATGTGTCAATAAGTAGATCTCTCAAAACTATTTCTAGGGAAATTTGATAAACTCATTCGCTCATGCCTCAATTCGCTCATACCTTGACTTCTCCTATATCCTCTTCGATGTAGAATTGGTTTCTGGAGGCAATCATTGTTATCCTCATGCAAATAGGTCTAATTGTATTCCATCTACGGTTCTCTGTAGTCAAGGCATAAATTCGCTTAATTTATCAAATTTCATTAGGAATAGTTCGGAGAGACCTGCTCATTGACACATGATAAATTCAGAGTTGCGCAATACCAGTCTTATCAGGTGACTACTGATATTGCACAATCGTCACTATCACTCCAGGCCGTTCAATATCAAAACGACAATGACAGGGTACGACCTGATATTGACCCGCACTCTAGATCACCATCATTGCGACTGTTGTGATATTTTAGTGGGTTTCGCCAAAACTCAAACTTTTTTGTGATCAACATGCAAAACTTGTTATTTTGTACCACATATTAAAATATCATCTTGGCAAATCTTCATTTGGATTTTCAAATGAATTTCAAAGATGGTCTATCAGTGATATCCACACACCATCACAGTCAGTCTAGTTCTGATGGAACAAGGAAAGTGACGGAGACTCAACAGAGCGCACGCTGACTTGGATCGCAGTCGGCCTATCAAAATCATCGATTTGCCTACCATTGACAATGACAGAGTACAACTCTGGATGGATTATGAGTTTATGTCGCGTGCCATGGAGAATAAAAACTTCGACCAATGTATCATACATTGGATTCATACTGTGCTTGCAAAAAGAGAAATCACCTCTGAGCTGGGAAGTTCTTCTATAACAGTAAGGGCAACAAAGGGTTGCCCTCAAGGAGGAGTCCTCTCACCACTAATGTGGTCCTTAGTTGTAGACGATCTTCTAAGAAGCTTGAAGGAAAGAGGTTTCGAAGTTGTGGGCTTTGCAGACGATATAGTCATAATAGTGAAAGGAAAGTATGACGAAACTGTTTCGGAGAGAATGCAAAGGGCCCTAAACTATACACATTCATGGTGTATTAAGGAGGGCCTTCGCATCAACCCGTCAAAAGTCGTAATTGTCCCTTTCACTAGGAGAAGGAAGATCAACCTAAAAGCTTTTCGGCTTGGAGGGATACAAATTCATCCTAGTGATCGAGTCAAATACTTAGGTTTGATTCTGGATGCCAAACTGAACTGGAATGCTCAAATTGAGTCCGTGATCGGTAAGGCAACAAGTGCGTTCTGGTTATGCTCCAAAACTATTGGCAGGAAGTGGGGCTTGAAACCAAAAATGATAATGTGGATTTATACTGCCATAATCCGCCCAAAAGTGACGTATGCTTCGTTTGTCTGGTGGCCAAAAACAAAAGAGGCTACCACACAATCAAAGCTTGCGAAAATTCAACGTCTTGCGTCCATTGCTGTTACAGGAGCGATGCGAAGCACTCCATCAAAAGCTTTAGGGGCTGTCCATTAATTACGTAAGGGAATTTTTAAGATTTTTCGACACCCCCTCCCCCCCTTGTAAGATTTTTTGTATGATAACCCAAAAATGTTTGTATGGCGCGTAAGATTTCTCATACCCCCCCTCCCCCCATAAAGCCTTACGTAATTAATGGACAGCCCCTTAGATGCGATTCTCAATCTGCTACCTTTGCACGAGTACGTGCAATTAGAAGCAGAAAAGGAATTGCTGAGACTTGAACGAGTTGAAAAGTTTATGCCAGGTGATCTTGTAGGTCACCTGAGCATTTCACAATACTTCCAAAATAGGCCAGTTTTGAAAATGATTAAAGACTGGATGAAACCTGTGGAGAACCATGATGTTCCTTACAAGTTGCACGAAACAACTCGTGCAGATTGGGAAGTCGGAGGTCCCACTGTTCGTCAAGGATCAATCAAATTCTATACAGATGGCTCAAAAGTTGGAATAAAAACGGGAGCAGGAATCTACGGCCCTGGAATACAAATTTCAGTGGCAATGGGACACTATCCTACGGTGTTTCAAGCAGAGGTTCTTGCTATTTTGAAATGCGCAAATATCTGCCTTGAGAGAAAATACAGATATGCAAATATTTGTATTTTCTCAGATAGTCAAGCTGCACTAAAAGCATTGTGCGCTTACAAATGTACTTCAAAGCTTGTCTGGGAATGCATTCTTTCACTGCGCAGGCTGTGCCAAGGGAACTCAGTAAACTTATACTGGGTTCCAGGTCACTGCGGCATTGAAGGGAATGAAATGGCAGACGAGCTTGCTAAAAGTGGTTCCAATTTACAGTTTGCTGGCCCAGAACCATTCTGTGGTATATCAAACTGTACAATTAAAATGGACCTGAAACGCTGGGCTGAGCAGAGGGTGATATCCAATAGGATGGACGTCCAAAATTGCAATCAGTCAAAACGATTTATAACACCAAATGCTTATAAAACCAAAAAGCTCTTAGAGCTCAACAAGAGAGCTCTATGTACATACACTGGCCTAGTAACTGGACACTGTCCGAGCAGGTATCACTTGAAAAATATTGGCCAGATTCAGAGTGATATCTGTCGTTTCTGTAATACGGAACGTGAAACCTCGGAACATCTGCTTTGCAGTTGTGGTGCTTTATACATGCGCAGGCAAAGATTTCTAAATAGTGGTTGCTTGCAACCCAGTGATATCTGGTCTGCAGAACCTGGGAAGGTCTTGGGGTTTATTAATTCCATTGCACCTGACTGGGAGACGACGCGTCGTGGCAGTAGCTGATTACTTGACACATGGTAATTAGCTGGCTAGATGCGAATATCAAAACGGGACATGCCACAAAAGTTCAGCTTATTGGACGCAGTGGCTTAAATTCCCCAACAGGGGAGGAAAAAAAAATGAGTTTATGTAGGTTCCACACAGGTAAAACATGTGATTACATTTCATCAACAGCTCAAGGCATGACTTCAATCAAGATATCCTGAGTACTCAGGAATCTAGTCGTGGAACTCACTTGCTCCAGTTCGATGTAATATTGCTTTATGGAGCCAACAATAGAAATACACTAGAACTCTAATGGCGCTGTAGTCACTTTTCCTATTTAATTAAACTTATAACTTTAATTGTAATAATTGATTTTTTTAACTGTCCAGCTGATAGAGGATCTTTTGTTTTTGGTAAATAAAATTTATTTGACACTTACTGACGCTGTAAGGGCGTGGCAAACTAGATGTTAGTCACACGAATAGTCGCGACATTGGACTTCTGTGGCTAGTTATTCTACTGAGCCAACAGTTGTTTTCTGCGTGCAAACAAATTCTTGTTGTTGTCCATCTACGGTTCGCTAAAGTCAAGAGATGACTTTGCTTAGGTCATCAAATTTTCCTAGGAATAGTTGTGAGAGACCTTTTCTCAGACACATGATGAAATGTGATTTTATATAGTCAATAGAGATTCTACACAGGCAAAACATGTGATTACAGTTCATCAACAGCTCATAGAACTCAAGGCCTGGCTACAATCAAGATGTCCCGTGTATTCAGGAATCTAGACGAGGAATTCATTTCGATGTAGTATTGGTTTCTGGAGCTAAACATTGTTTTTCGCGTCCAAAAAACTCTCATTGTTGTCCGTCTATGGTTCTCTGAAGACAAGGCATGACTTCGCTTAGGTCATGACATTTTCCTAGGAATAGTTGCGCGAGACCTTTTTTGACACAAGATAGAATGTGAGTTTATGTAGTACACAGAGGTTCCACATAGGCAAAACATGTGATTACAGTTTATCTACCGCTCAATTAACGCAAGGCCTGACTTCAGCCAGTCCATCCCAGGTACTCAAAAATCTAGTCGAGGCTTTTACTTACTCCTGTTCGACGTAGTATTGGTTTCTGGAGCTAACCGTTGTTTTCCGCATACAAATAGGTCGAATTGTAGTCCATCTACGGTTCTCTATAGTCAAGGCATGACTTCAATCAGATCGTCAAAAATGTCTACTGCTCGTTGATATAACAAACATTATACAGATGTTCAAGTATTGGTGCAAATAAAAGCGATAAAAATAATTGAAAATAATCCTTGGTGATTATGTCGAGTGTTCATGTTTTGCAAGGACGGATTCGGACAATCCATCGATATATTCAGGAAATATTAATAGTACTACAAGGGCAATTCATGTTTGAAAAATGTCTCGGATGACCTATGGGGTCAATAAGGGAATAATATCTAGTGTCTAATTTCAATTGAAAACAACAAACGCAAATGAAAACTTGGGTGGTTTAGAAATGTTGAATATCCCAAGAACTCAAAAGAAACCGATCGGAAAATCTCAGATTCGAACCTGTAGCAACATCAACTATCGTTAGGCAACGGAATGTGCAAACTCCTGAAAAACTTCGTTAAGAAGAAAGTTATGGGGGTGCAAATCGTACTTGGCCTTATTTTTGCCCGACTTGACCCAGTGACCCACCGGTCTTACTCCGTCCAGATGTCCATGAAAATGTTGATCCCGTATATTTTCAAATTTATAGTATTGTGCGAGTTTGTGTTCAAAATTTGGTTGAATTCTGTTGAGAAATAGGCTGTTGGTGATTTTTTGAACTTTTATTTTTTACCTGGGGTCAAACGGGTTAAGAAATCTGTCCAGAATTGCTTTAGGGGTTTCTGCCAAGATTTCTTTGTAAAATTTTGAAAGGATTCTTTCTAATTCTAGTCAGCACTCCTTTAGGGATTACTTCTGGAATTCCTTCAAAGATCCCTTCCATGATTTCCTAAACGATTCCCTTAGGAATTCCTGCTGGGGTTTCTTCAGGGATGGTACTCTTTCAAAAATTTGTTCAAGGAATCTTGGCGAGATTTTTTATCTTGTACCGATTTTTCCAACCCTCTAAGTAGAATACCCTCTTCGAATGAGTATAATCAGTTTTGTATTTTTTTTAATTCCACCCTATTTTGCTTATCCTTTGACAGACGTGTATTTCGAGGATTCCTTCCCGTTTTTCGGCATTCCTTAAGGGATTTCTACGTTATGTCCTCCCGAGATTTTTTTCCGTGATTACTCTAAGGATCCCATCAAGAATTCTCTGCGGTATTTCTTCCAGGTTTTCTTCAGGGAATCTTCCTCCAGCGTAAGTTGGAGCTATCGAGAGTGGGTGAGTAAGAAAGTCAGTCATCTGACAGTTAACACCTATTCTTCCAAAGTAGTTCTTCTCTCTTTAATTCATTATTACAATTCATTATTATTCATTATTCATTCATCATTCATTCATATTCATCATTATTCATTACAATTCATTATAGATATGTGAATCATGTGTAAAAGTTGTGCTAAAATAGAGCTTGAGAAAATCCCAAGTAACATTTTGAATTTTGTTCTGATCTATAAGAGATCTTTATAACCCAACCTCTTGACAACGTCTTTAAGAGCATCTTCCGGCTAAGTGGACCACTCTCGGAGAGGTGTTGCAAACCACATTAAGAGTAGCAATAAAACTGCTTCAAAACCCAGTTGAAAAATTTTCCATTCTCGAAAAAGATTAACGTTATGATTATTGTTATTTTTTTTTTCAACAAAAACTATGACAGCTCAAGTCAAGATGCAGAGAAGCTTATTCGATGGCGCGTAATGTTCAGGAGGATACATCATTCGTAAGTAGAAAGCGATCATTTCAAAGTAATATTTGAGTAGTTATTGTGTTGGTAGGCTTATGCGCCATCAATTTTACCCTGAATATTGGGGTTGTAGAAACATAAAATAAATGCGCTTCATATTTGGTGAATATTATCATCTTGGAATTAAATCAATTTGTTTATTTAGTAAAACTATCTCGAATCACAAGAAAACTCAGCTGAGAGAGTTTATTTATGTGAGCATGTTGCGGATATGGCGGCAAACTGCCAATTCATTGCTTATTTGGTCAAAATTAACTATTTTTCATTTACTTCAGTTAATTCTTGAATATGGCCACGAGCACTCTTAGCGAAAATAAAACGATAGCACGTTTACTTTTATGATGACCATAATAAACCTAGCAGTGACGTAGTTTCTGCTTTTCCACCAACAGTCGTTACTAACCGAAGGGATCGCCATCTGTTGAGAGTTTGAACAGTTTTATTGTGATAATAATGAATGCCAGAAGGTTTACATATCGAAGAGTTTTGTTTACTCTTATAATCTGGATTTATGGATATCTTCAAGTACTATAAAACATTTCACCATGGTTTTCATATAATTAGTAATAAAACTGTGAGTTTTACTTATTGCTGTAATAAAACCCTAATAAAAATCAAACAAAACCAACCACCAATGGAATTGTTACTTGAGATATCAGATGTTGTGGAACAATATTGAAGTTTTTTTTTGAAACTACACCACTTCTTCACCCATAAATTTACTACTACAATATGATTTTCATACAATGTATTGCTCTTTGAGATCCAATAAAGAAAAACAAGCATTTCATTTGCTCTTCAAATGTCACATTTTGAAATTTTCAGAACTTCAATTTCAACACATAGAAAAACCGCGACCGAAAACCGAAGCGACAGTATTTAAGCGTCCCACAAAAAAATGTAGTGGAATCGACCAACAGAGACAGCTAGTTGACGCAACCCACGATATGTGGTTTGTTCGTTGCCTGCCATTTTCTCACCACATTTCGAGCGGATACCATTTGAACAGTTTCCAAGCTCAGTGGTTTTTTTAATTGCAGTAACATCACTCGGGCATGATCTCGCATTCTGTGAGAGTTTTGAAAAAGAAATACTGCGTTTTCCACGAACAATGTTATCGTACATATTTATAAAAATAGTTTGAAATCGAAAGTTATATATTCCAAGGGATTACAGACTTTATAGAGAGAATTTTACACTGGCATTTTTTCTTTTCTAAAAGAAACATCTAAAAATTTAAATACTGAAAAACAAATGTTCCAGTATTTGCTTAGTATAGCTATGAGAAGACAGGACCCATACAGCCGATGCGGTAAGCACACGGGTATTCAGCATGACCAGACCATGCTGAGGGTGAGGTGAAGAGTTTGATTACCGATCGGCCCAGGAACTTTTCGTGAAGGAAATTTCCTTGACGTTTTTGGGCATAGAGTATTTTTGTGCCTACCATACAATATATATATTGTACAGTGCAAATTGGACACTGGCGAAGGAAACTCTCAGTTAACAACTGGACAAGTGCTCATAGAACACTAAGCTGAAAAGCAGGCTTTTTCCCATAGAGGACATTACGCCAATAAGAGAAAAAGGTTGAAGAATAAACAAAATGCTCACACCCACAAAGTTATATTAGATTCTACGAGAGTGGAAAACTCATCCGTCATATTACTGTCTCACCTATTAAAAGCTTTAATTCCACCCATGAAAGCTCCAAATGACACACCTATTAGTCTTACTGCTCGGCGCTGGCGGCATAGAAACGGGTAAAACCCCGTCATTTATCGCTTGGTGAGAAAACTGTAAAATTTAAATGGTCTCATTTCGGAGTTTATCAGCCAAGCCAGTCAGCCCACGCCAGCAGCAGCAGCGTCTGACTGACTTGACTGGGATCTGAGTTATTCTCACATAATATTCCCCAAACACCCGTTCGGCGTTCATTTCCATTTCCTCTTTAGTATGGATAGATACGACTTTTTCCCGCTGTCTCGCACTGTGGAAATGACGCCAGGCACATAGCAGAATTGAGCCGGTAATAATGCATAAAATAAAATTCAAGTGGCTTCTCTGGCTTTATCATTGTTATACGCCATAGCCAGGGACGGTGCGATGTTTGGATGGCGCTTTCTGTTCATTTCTTTGCCTCTCCGGTCGTTGTCATCCGTGAATATGGTTGCGAAAGGTAATTACGTATACTTAACGATAGTGGTTTGAACTGAGTAGTGGCTGTGGGAAAGATAGATGGGACTAAATTCTTATGCAAAGTGTGAACATTCCTATTAATGGTGAATTTTTATGGTCACCAGTTGTACGTAGTTTAAAAAATTCGTAGCTCTTGAGAAGGAAGTGAAACGCACATGTAGACGGGACAAAATAGCATGGGCGGACTCCTTAGCCGACGAAAGCGAGAAAGCCGCAAATACCGGCGACACCCATCTCCTGTGTTTCACGTCGCCTCAGTGGGACTACGATGAATGCTACGATGCCCGTCTTTGGAATCCTTTTCCAAGTATTGGCCACGCCATCATCACTTCGGCATGATTCGCCAAGGGTTCGATGTGTCAACACCAAAGCTCCATCAGTGCAAGAGATAGAAACAGCCATTCGTAGCATTAAATCGAGCAGAGCCCCGGGGGTTGATTACATATCAGCTGAGATGATCAAAGCTGACTTCGTAGTATCTGCACAACAGCTGTATCAATCATTCTGCAACATATAGGAAACCGCGTCATTTCCGGCCGACTGGATATTAGATTTCTTAGTAAAGGTACTCAAAAAGGTGACCTGACTGTATGCGATAATTGGCGTGGTATCATGTTGCCGTGCATCGCTTTCTAAGTTCTCTGCAAAGTGATCCTTAGCCGGATACTGGTTTGTCACGCTCCGTATCATCTTGGAAAAAATAAATGAATTCTAGGTATCTCCATACCATGTGTTCATTGATTACGAAAAAGCTTTCAACCGTCTCAACCACGATAACATGTGGGAAGCCCTCAGGCGCAAGGGTGTCCCTGAGAAAATCATCGGCCTCATTGAAGCACAGTACAGGGCATTTTTTTTTTTGCTGAGTACTGCACAACGGTGTCTTGTCCGATCCCATCCGGGTCGTTGCTGGAGCGAGACAAGGATGTACACCATGTATACAGAACATAGTCTACGGTACTCAAAAAGCCTCAATGCACCCCTAGAAAAAACATGAATTGGGTGATCTAGGTCATCTAAACTACTCTGGAATTCATTTTCTTAAGATCTACTGGATCTACCATCATTTATGTTCACTTTGTTGAAGAAATTTAGTCACGTTGATATCCATTAGACCTCGCAATGCTACGAGTAACTTGATATTGTGGTAGTTGAACATTCTGTGAAATACAAATGGCCTCCAGTTCATTTTGAAGTTTGGGTTACAATATCTACATACTGTATCATGTCTTAATTGTAAAAAAATATTCGTGGAATGTAGTTTCTACAGCTGATGGAGCCTCAGTGCACAACTATAATGCTTTTGGTACGTTAATAAGGATAAGATATTCCAGGCTTTCCAAACTATTCTGGAATTAAGGCCTTCAAAGTCTACAGGCTCTACTCTTGTTTCTGTTCACTCTATCGGCATAATTTTTTCACTATTGTGTCTGTTGCACCTCATAATATTACGAGTATCTCTTATGTGTTACTAGTTGGGTGTCCACTGGCATATAAATGGACCCCAATGAATTTTGAAGTAAGGATCGCAATATCTGTAAATCTTTGGATATTCTTATTGTAGCGAATGCTCTCGAAATATAATATACGCTACTCTTAGAGCCTCAGAGTGCGATTCTGATACCTTTTTTTTTGTTGGGATTTAAGCCACTGCGACCATTACTTTGATCTATTGTGGCATACCCCTGTTTAGTTTCGCAATTGTTCAGGGCAACAAGTCACCATTTAGGGTTGCCGCCGTTTGCTGATTATGCGAAGTGCCACAATCTGGGACGATTTTTAGGATAAAATCAACCATCAAATTCGGATTTTTCAACCAAATTTCAAAAAGAATTTAAAATACCCTTGTTGAAATATTGTCTTCTACGTACAAAAAGTGCTGGACAGTCACATAACAAATGGTGAGAAGTCTCAGCTGCATAGTTACTGAATCGACAGACATCAGTTTGACATCGCTTAATGTTTTTCAAATGATATCTTGTCAGGCAGTGCCCCGTGAGAAGCCCAATAGCTATGCTAAGAGATTTTTATTCAAGTTTAACAGTTTTTCTGTAGTTTTATCATTCGAAGTTATGAACAATTTGGATTGTTGTCGCAGATGCCTTAGCGACAATCACTTGGTTATCTAGATCATCCAAATTATTCTGGATTTAAGACCGTCAAGATCTACAAGCTCTACTCTTGTATCTCTTTACTTTATCGGTCTAAATCTTTCACGATTATTTCTGTCGTATCTCATAGTATTACGAGAATCTCATTGTGCTGTTATTTATGCGTCGGCTGGCATACAAATGATCTTCATAGTATTTTGAAGCATGGATCATAGAATCTGTATCTAATCACGGGAATTTCTTTAAAAGTACTCCAAGAATTTCTCCAACATTTCCAGAATTTCCCTGGGAAGATCTCCGTCATTGCTCTGGAAATCACTGCATAAATAAATCGGAAAATCCCTCCAGGATTTCTACTTCAGAAGTTCACCAAGAAACTCCCCAGCAATATTGCATGCTTCCTTTCAGTATTTCCATGAGATTTTACAGGATTTTCCTGAATATTACTAAAGGATTTACTCGGGCATATTTGAGTTCC
Organism: Aedes albopictus; assembly: GCF_035046485.1. Classification (NCBI taxonomy): domain Eukaryota; kingdom Metazoa; phylum Arthropoda; class Insecta; order Diptera; family Culicidae; genus Aedes; species Aedes albopictus. The sequence goes on from NC_085138.1 coordinate 350,539,874, forward strand.
TAGAGTTCCTAGAGAATTACTCCAGGACTTTCCGTGAAATCCTTCACGAGTTTCCTGGGAGTTTCTCGAAAATTGCTTCAGAAGCTATTCGGGAAATTCCTCCAGGAGTTCGTCGGGAATTACTCCAGGATCCTTTCAAAAAATCCTGTAGGAGTTCCTCAGGAATTCCTCCATGAAATATCCGAGGATTCCACGGAAGTTCATCGAGGATTCCTCGGTGAAGGATTCCCAAGGATTTCTCTAGGAGTTTCCTGAAAATTCCTTCAAGTAATTTTTCCAAGAGTGTCTCTAGAAATTTCTCCTGGGATTCCTACAACATTCCTCCAGAAGTTCCTCCAGAATTTTCTCAAGGAATATTTGCTCATCATCTAGAAATTCGTCGAGGGATTCCTTCATAAATTCCTCCACGGTATCCTCCAGAAATGAATCCCGGAATTCCTTCTAAAATTCCTACAGGGGTTCTTCAAGGACTCCCACATAGGGGTTCCTCCTTAAATTCCTCAAGGGAATCGTTTTGGAGTTGTCCAAGGAATTCCACAACGAATTCTTCCAGGGATGCCTTCAGATATTCATCAAGTATTCAACCAAGAATTCATCCAAGGATCCCTCCTGGAATCACTCCAGGGATTTTTCCATTAAATTCTGAAGGTATTCATCCCAGAATTCCGCCAGGAAATCCTACAGAAATTTCACCAGGCATTCCTTTTTGTATATCTCCAGTAATTCCTCAGGGCATTCCTCCGGGAATTCCTGCAAGGGTTCCTCCCTGAATGCCTTCAAAGTTTCCTCCAAGAATTCCTCCAAGAATTCCTCCAGGGAATCCTCAAGGGAATCCTCCAGGAATTCCTCCAGTGATTCCCCTAGGAATTACTCCAGGGATTTCTATAAGGATTCTTCCAGCACCTCCGTAACAGATACAACCAGAAACTCCTTTAGGTATTCCATCACAAATTCATTCAAAAATTCCATCAGAGGCTTTTCATGAAGTTCATCATGGAATTATTCCAAGGCTTTCGCTTGGAATTCTACTTAGAACTCTTTCAGGAATTCCTCAACTAATTCCCCCAAAAATTTCTCCATAAATTCTTCCTGTAACAGCTCAATGAAATTCTCAAGAGATTCCTTCAGAACCCCCTAATGAATTTCCCCACGAAATCTTCTAGAAATGCCTCCATGAAATCCTCCAGAAATTCTTCCAGGGATTCTTTCAGGAATTCCTCAAGAAATCGTTCCAGGAAATACTCCAGGAATTTCCCCAAGAATTATTCCTGGGATTTTTTCAGGAATTACTCTAGGGAATCCTACACGAATACGTAAGGAATTCCTCTCGAAAATGTGCTAATCCTCCAGAAATTACTTAAGGAATTCCTCCAGAAAATACTTTATGAATTCTTGGAGTATTTCCTGAAGAGATTCTAGGAGGATTATCAAGAAAAATTCAGAAAAAAAATCCTGGAGGAACTTTTCAAGAATTCCCGGTGGAATTTTTGGAGTAATGCCATGAATAATTTCTGGAGGAATTCCCGGTGGATCCTGGAGGAATTTTGAGAGGTATTCCTGGAGGTATTCCTGGAGAAATTCCTAAAGGGGATCTTGGAGAAAATTCTTGGCAGAAGTCTGGGAGGGGTTCCTGGAGAAATTCCTGGAGGAATTCCTCTAGGAATTCTTGGTGGGATTCTTTGAAGAACTTCTGGCAGAATTATTATTATTATCTTTATTATCGAGACTTTCAGCCGATGGCTGGTTTATTTCCGCTCTGGCAGAAATCTTTGAGAAATTTCTGCAAAATTTTGTGTTGGAATATCTGGAGGAATGCTTGGAGGTATTATTATCTGGATAAATTGCAATAAGGACTGTTCAATTTATAAAACGGACAACTTGCTTGTGCGATATCTTTTTTATTTTTCAATAAAATCATTATCAGTTTTTTGCATAACTTTCTATAGCTATTCTCAAATGTAGGAAAAATAAAACATTAAGCAAAATGTTCTTTATTGTGTAGCTGAAGCGGTTTTCGTAAAACATCAATAAAAACCCATTTCTCAAAATTCGACAAAACTTTCCACATACTTAATATGCACATTTTCATGAAGTTTTCCATGTATTGGAATCTTATACTATTCTACTAAAGGTAAAGCTTATTAGTTGGTCAGTAATAATGCACCAAGCAGTCTCCGGCTTGATATAGTGAGTTGCCTTATTTTCATAGAAATTATGAAAAAATGTTCATTTAAGTCCTGTGCTGCAATAACATCACGGATTCGGCTAAAAATTTGACCAGATTAGTAGAATATTGCTCTCTGAATGATACAGAAGAAAAAATTGCTTATAATTGCATTTTGCATCAAAAATTTAATCCATAAAGATGGTCATATCGAAAAATTTCATACTTTTTGCTCCATTGATGCAGATTTTCGACTCTAGCGAATCTTATTATTATTGTTTTTCAGCAAAGTTGGTCCTATGTTATTGTACACCTTATTTAATAATAATCGGATGCAAAGGTTTCATTTCCAACATTATTGTTATGCAAAATTTGCATTACGTTGTATTGTTATTAGTAAGAACCTTCAAAGAACGAAATCGTTTTGATTACTGTGTCTGCAATAGCGCACAATAACCAAACAAGCAATGCTATTAAGAAGCAATTTTCTGCATTCTAAACCACATTATTCCCACTTTCGACTGGATGCATAAAAAAAAATTATTTAATATTTTCATGCCCTTTTTGCTTTACAATTGAATTTTATTGAAAAAAATCGTATCTTACTTGAGACTTTAATATCTCAACACTTAATTTTCCGATTGAATTTAAATTTTGCCAGAATGTTTATTACTCATGCTGCTGCAGCATGGCACATACATTTCTGGTATTAAAAACGATATACTATATGTGAACAGTAATTTTATATATATTTTCAATTTTCAACAATCGAAAAATTCACCTTATTTAACACCTGGCCGATTTTCTATAAAATAAAACTATTTTTATTCGATTCAAAAATTATCACTATAATGACAGATGATGTACTGAACAACGAAGCAAGGGTGGTTGAATTTGAACTACACGTCTTCTTTTTATAGCCTTGTAAAGTTGTCCGTTTTATAAATTGAACAGTCCTTAATAATTTCTGGAGGAAATTCTGGAGGATTTTGTGGAGAAAATTCTGAAAAAAAATACTAGACGTTTTCTCGAAGCAATTCCGATAGCAGTTTCTGCAGGAATCCCTGGAGCAACGTTAAAAGGAATTTTTGAAGGAATCTCTATTAAATTCCTTTAGGACTTTATGGATCTAATAAGTCTAGTGGTTAAGGCTATGGATAGCCAATCTGAAGACGGCGGGTTCGATTCCCGTTCCGGTCGGGAAAATTTTCTCGACTCCTTGGGCATAGTGTATCATTGTACAGTATGACCCATAAAAAAAAGCAGAATTCCATTTTTTGCGGTATTTGATGATTTTTAATGAAATAATCCTAATGAATCAAACTTTTTTGGATTAGGATACAATAAGGAGGTCATTGTCATACAGGATCTCTAATATTTTGTCAAAATATTCATTGGTAACGTATATGGGGTACCTTATAATTGTTAACAATTTCCAAATAAAATCAAGTTTTTCTCTAATCTTCAGAGCAAAATGAACTAAGATTAAAACTTTTAATCACATGAAAACCATGAAGAAATATGTACTCTTTAATACGCCCATGTTTAAACAATATTTTAAAAATAATGTCAAATGTTTAGGAAGCAAAAACTAAAAAAGGTGCTACATATTAAAAACCGTATTTAACATAAATTTATAAAAAACTTAACACTGTTTGAACATTTTTCAAAACAATTTTTTGTCGATGAAGGCATAACCTACCTTTATGATAGGTACAAATACTAAGTACTTAAAAACAATTTCATGCTTCAAACAAAATATTTTTTTAAAATTATCATTTGTCAAATAATTCAATTTTCAGAAATGTCTCTTAATTTATAAGTTAATATTTTTTTCGTTCTTGTCCGATGAACCAACGAACCCCTGAAGGCCTTATCCAGCCATAAAAGTACTATTTTGAAAATAAAATTTGATTGAATGTGATTGAAAGCAATTGAAAGAAAATTATATCCTTTAAAACGACCTCTGGCGCGTGGACGATTTCGACATCCATATGTTCAACGTTATATTTCCAAAGGTATGTGCATGAGATCAGTCTATGTTCGTTTGCCATTATCAGATAAGTGGCTCTACTAAACTATCCAATAGATACATGCAAGGTTAATCAGTTTGAAGTAGGGGAACGATGACTTTGAAAACTTTCACATTTTTTATGGGTCATAATGTACAGTACTTGCCACACAATGTACAAATTCATGAAATGACGAGCAAAGAAAGCCCTCCAATTAATAACTGTGGAAGTGCTGAAAGAACACTAAGTTGAAGCGAGGTAGGCCAAGTCCCAGTGGGGACGTAGAGCCATAAAAAAGAAGAAGAAGATTTTATGGAGTAATTCCTGGAATAGTTCCTGAAGTAATTCCAGAGCGAATTTCTTAAAGAACCTTCGGAGGAATTCTTGTAGAAATTCTGGAGGAATTCTTGGAGAATTTCCTGGGGTAGCATTCCTGAACAATCTTCGCAAGCAATCCCTGGTGGCAATCCAAAACAACTGTTGGACTTAATTGAGGTATCAGCGGTTTCATCTAGCCTTGCCACTGCCTAAGTGGTCCGGCACCTTAGTAAGTCAATTCCAGCGAGAATCACTCATTGAGTTGTTCTAACAATCCTTTATACCAATAAGATTATGTTGAATATATTACCATGATGTTTACCCGTAGCCCTCACTCGGATTCCCTTTCCACCCATTTATTTTTCGAATCTTCACACAAACACGTTCAACCGCCACAATTCAACGCAATTGATTAGCGCAATTTACGTCCATTCAACCTTCGTCAAATTGACCGGAACAGACCCAACAAGCGACAAACAAACTGTGTCTTGCTCCCCGGCTCCATGGTCCCATTCTGTCCGCATGGTTTCGTTACCACTTTGAACGCACCATAAATATTTACATTGGTCCTGACCTTCGGCCTCAATTTTTTTTTTAAACATCCCCTATTCCTCCAAACGACCATCATGGACGAGGGGTGATGAATGACCGTGTAGGTGGGGCTCCGGAAACAAATAATGTTTCTTTTTTTTTGCCGAACCGAATTTGCAAAACAAGCCATGGGGCTACAGATTCCTCGTCCATCGAATAAGACGTGTCGATAAGTGGGTTAGTTAGGGAGCTCTGGAACCTGACAAAAATCCTAACCATCCGGCTTCGCTTTCATCTGATTTTATTCGTTCCTCCTCCCGATGATGGAAACCAATTTGTGGAATGTGTATTATGATCTCACTTCCGGCGGACGATGACGACGACGTAGTCGTCCGAACGGAAGGAACTTTGAAAAATTGCTGCCTCCCTGCTGTGACGACACGGGACGGGACGGAGAGAAAGCAAATGGTTTCAAATTGAAGATTGAATACATTACCGACCGCCGCCGCCGCCACCATCATCCACCGTCCCACACACACACAATGACTTTCCAAATCTTCCCGAGTCTTCCCTTCTTCTCTGGGTGGCTATGCTCTTTGCGAAAATCGGATTTGACATCCCACACTGTGACTGAGTGTTCCAGCACAGCACTTATTGGCCCGCCGAAGAAATATGCTTTGGATATTATTTCAACTTCAACACCGGTTAACCTCACAGCTAAATCACACCCGCTTCTTGTGCTTCGTTTTTGGATGGGCGACATTGGCGTGCAAAGGGGGCCGGATCGGACCCCACTCGAACCATTCAGATCCGTTTGAGCAATTCCAGAGGAATACCTGGAAGAATTCCTGAGCAATTCCGTGAACAATTCAAGAGCATATCCAGCAAAAATCTCAGAAGAATTCCTGGGGAATTCCTGGAAGATTTCCTGGGGGATTCCTGGTAGAAGTCCTGGAAGAATTCCAGGCCAGTTCCTGAAAGAATTTCAGGGCAAATCCTGGAAGAATTTCTGGAAGACTTCCAGTTGAACTCCTGGGAGAATTTCAGGAAAATTCCAGGAAGAATTCCAGGAAAATTCATTGAAGAATTCCAGGAGAATTTCTGGAAGAGTTCCAGTAGAATTTTTGAAAAAATCCAGAAGAATTCCTGAAAGAATTTCAGGAGAATTTCTGAGGAATTCCCGGAGAATTTCTGGAAGAATTCCAGAAGAATCTCTGGTACAATTCCAGAAGAATTCCTGGAAGAATTCTAGGAAAATTTCTCAAAGAATTCCAAACGAATGTCTGGAATAATTCCAGAATTTCTGGAAGAATTCCAGGAGAATTCCTGGAAGAATTCCAGAAGAATTCCTGGTAGAATTCCAGGAGAATTCCTGGAACAATTCCAGGAGAATTCCTGGAACAATTCCAGGAGAATTCCTGGAAGAATCCCAGGCGAATTTCTCGAAGAATTCCTGGAGAATTCCTGGAAGAATTCCAGGAGAATTTCTGAAAGAATTCCAGGAGAATTTCTGGAAAAAATTCAGGAAAATTCCTGGAAGAATTCCAGGAGAATTCCTGGAAGAATTCCAGGACAATTCCTGGAACAATTCCAGGAGAATTCCTGGTAGAATTCCAGGACAATTCCTGGAAGAATTTCAGGACAATTCCTGGAAGAATTCCAGGAGAATTTCTCGAAGAATTCCTGGAAAGTTCCAGGAGAAATTCTGGAAGAATTCCAGGAGAATTTCTGAGGAATTCCAGGAGAATTTCTGGAAGAATTTCAGGAAAATTCCTGGAAGAATTCCAGGAGAATTCCTGGAAGAATTCCAGGAGAATTCCTGGTAGAATTTCAGGACAATTCCTGAAAAAAAATCCAGGAGAATTCCTGGATAAATTCCAGAACAATTCCTGGAAGAATTCCAGGAGAATTCCTGGAAGAATTCCAAGAGAATTTCTGGAAGAATTCCAGGACAATTCTTGGAAGAATTCCAGAACAATTCCTGGAAGAAATCCAGGACAATTTCTGGAAGAATTCCAGGACAATTGCTGGAAGAATTCCAGGACAATTGCTGGAAGAATTCCAGGACAATTGCTGGAAGAATTCCAGGAGAGTTCCTGGAAGAATTCCAGGAAAATTCCTGAAAGAATTTCAAGACAATTCCTGAAAGAATTCCAGGACAATTCCTGGAAGAATTCCTGGAAGAATTCCAGGACAATTCCTGGAAGAATTCCAGGACAATTCCTGCAAGAATTCCAGGGCAATTCCTGGAAGAATTCCGGGACAATTCCTGGAAAAATTCCAGAACAATTCCTGGAAGAAATGCAGGACAATTCCTGGAAGAATTCCAGGACAATTCCTGGAAGAATTCCAGAACAATTCCTGGAAGAAATGCAGGACAATTCCTAGAAGAGTTCCAGGACAATTCCTGGAAGAATTCCAGGACAATTCCTGCAAGAATTCCAGGAGAATTCCTGGAAGAATTCCGGGACAATTCCTGGAAAAATTCCTGGACAATTCCTGGAAAAATTCCAGGACAATTCCTGGAAAAATTCCAGGACAATTCCTGGAAGAATTCCAGGACAATTCCTGGAAGAATTCCAGGACAATTCCTGGAAGAATTCCAGGACAATTCCTGGAAGAATTCCAGGACAATTCCTGGAAGAATTCCAGGACAATTCCTGGAAGAATTCCAGGACAATTCCTGGAAGAATTCCAGGACAATTCCTGGAAGAATTCCAGGACAATTCCTGGAAGAATTCCAGGACAATTCCTGGAAGAATTCCAGGACAATTCCTGGAAGAATTCCAGGACAATTCCTGGAAGAATTCCAGGACAATTCCTGGAAGAATTCCAGGACAATTCCTGGAAGAATTCCAGGACAATTCATGGAAGAATTCCAGGACAATTCCTGGAAGAATTCCAGGACAATTCCTGGAAGAATTCCAGGACAATTCCTGGAAGAATTCCAGAACAATTCCTGGAAGATTTCCAGGAGAGTTCCTGGAAGAATTCCAGGACAATTCCTGGAAGAATTCAAGGAGAGTTCCTGGAGGAACTCCAGGACATTTTCTGGAGGAATTCCACGACAATTGCTGGAAGAATTCCAGGTGAATCCCTGGAAGAATTCCAAGAAAATTCCAAGAGGTTATGCAGGAGAAATCCTGGAGAACTCCATGAGATTTCATGGAAAAAAATCACAACTTCTTGGATAAATTCCGGGAGAGTTTCTGGAAGAATTTCGAGATAATTCCGAAGGAATTACTGGAGTAATTCCAGGGTAAGTCCTGGAAGAGTTCCAGGGGAATTCTTGGAAGAATTCTGACAACCTGGATTGACTTGGATCGACTTCTCATCAGGCCCTCTCCGGAAACCCCCCCCCCTCCCCCCGTTACATCACTGCCGCCACCGTCCAACCACAGCGCTTCTCCGGCGGCAGCAGCAGCAGCACTAAGGAGAAACTGTTGAAAATTTAGAAAATCATAAATTTTCTTTCGACTGTTCCGATCATTGGAACGGCGCGGCGGTGATGGCACGTTCGATCCATCAGGAAAAAAGGTTGACCCAGCATCAGCATCTCCAGTTGCTGCAGCTTGGGTAGCCATGCTTCTTACAGGGGTTGAAGAAAAGACGAAGTGCCCATATAATCCCTTCGATAGAAGGGTAGGGAGCGGAACGACTTCCAATCCTGATGGTGGCTCTAGCGATTGATGCTGGTGATGGTGGGTGACCCTAATGTAGATGCTGGCTTTTGACCTGGTCAGTTGGGTGGTAGGTGGTGGCGAGAAAAGTGGAGATGGGGAGCATTTGATGATGTGTGGAAATTCGAGAAAAAAGGGTTGGCTTAACCGCACTTCAGCCGAAGTGATTGAGACACGTCCCGGTTCAATGAGTTTGGTTTTGGCAGAAAATGGCGCATTTTTATACTTATGAGGATGAGGATTATCTCCACTCAAGAACGAGCCACCTAAGCAAAGCTTATGACTTATGTAAAACAACAACACCTTACAATCAAAAACACCAAAAGCTTTTCGATTGACTTCCTTCAACTCCCAAAACTCAGGGGTGCGTAAATCAACCAGAAGACTCAGAGTATTATTATAACTCGTGGTTTATCTCATTTTAAGAACTACAGGGCTCCAGCTCCGTTTAAAGTTGTTTTTCAAAGCTAAGAGATGTGTCTTGAAATTCAGTAGAACTCCTGGAGGAGTTCCAGAAGAACTTTGGGAGAAATTCCAGGAGAATTCCTAGAAAATTTCTAAGAGCCGAACTCTTACTTCAATTCTTGAGAACACCTTGAAGAATTTCAGGATGAGTTCTGAGAAAACTTTTGAAGAAAATGCAGAAGAACTTCGGAATGAATTTCCGGAGAATTTTTGGAGGGTATTAGTATTTAAAGTGTGTATATGGAATATAGAAGAACCCTTGGAGGAATTTCAGGGGAATTCTTGGGGGATTCCTGGTACGAGTTTCTTCGGCAAATTTCTACAAAAAGTCTTTCGGGAAATAACTTGAGAATTTCTTCAAACTTTTCATTAGGAATTTCTATAAAAATTGCCGATGGACGGCAATATTTTAAGGAATTTCTTCGTTAATTTTATGTGGTTTTGACGGCAATTCATAAAAAAACCTTTGGGTATTTCTGCGGCTACTTTTTAATTATTTCCTACGGAAATTCCTTACTAAAAAAATTAGGCAATCTCTTTGTACTTTTGAAAGTTCCTTACTTCGTCCAAAACCTTATGGATTTACTTTGTTAATTCTTCTGGTGGTTCCTTCGGGAATTCCTTTAATGTTCTTAAAAATGTTGTAGACCTTTGGAAATGTTTTGACATTTCCCTTTTTTTTGCAATTCCTTTGAAAAAAAATATTTATTCGGAAATTTCATTCAGCAAGCAATTAGTATAGAGCGCCTTTCGAATATATTTATTTGGATAACCCTTTGGGAAATTCCTTTAAAATTTATTTCTTCAATTAATTTGGGATTTGTTTAGAAAAATTCTTTGGTAATTCTTTCGGTTTTTTTCAAATTTCTCAAGCAACTCCTTTGAAAAATCTTAAAGCAATATTTTGAGGAATTTCTACGTTAATTCTTTAAAAAATCCCTTGAGCAAATCATCTGGGAAGTTTTCCGACAACTTTCTACGCGGTTGTTTCGAATTTTGAAAATAATTTTGAAAATTCCTCAAGCAACGTGTTTGAAATATCCTCCGGAAAAATTTAGGGAAATTGTATAGTTAATTCTTCAATGAACCATTGAGTTAATTACAAGACAACTTATTTGCTATTGTTTTTCCTATTTGTTGAAGAACTACTTCGGAAACTTTTTTTTAATTTCTTCGCAAATTTCTTTGAGAATAATTCCAGCAATTTATTTGGGAATTCCTACGGAAATATTTTGCGGAATATCCTTGGTAATTCTTCTAAACGTTCTTCCCGTAATTTTTTTTTAATTGTTCCTTCGGAAATTCTTTTGCGAATTTCTTAAGTTATTTACTGGAAAAATCTTTCGTCATTAAATGGGATGATCTTTGGGATGTTTCTTTTTGCAGAACATTTGCCAATTCCTTCAAAAACTATTTTTAAAATTACTTCATCAATTCCTTCGACAATATTTTCTGGAGTATAAGTAAAAAGAAAATCAGGTACGGTACTGTTCCTTTCAATTCAACTAAGAATTTGCATCCTTTGACAGACACGTATTTCGACCTCAACACGCCCAGGTTCATCATCATCATTCTGGGAATTTATTTGGAAATTTCTTTGGGATTGCAACGAATTGTTTGACGATATTTAGGGAATATTTATGTTTATTCGTTTGGAAGTTCTTACGGCAATTATTTCCATTGCTTTGCAATTTATTTAAAAATGACTTTGGAAAATTATTCGGAAGTTTCAATGAAAATTCAGTTGAAATTAACTACAACCATTCGTTGTAATTTTTGTCCTTCATCAAAATATAAAAAAAAAACCTTAGAAAATTTCTTTGAAGTTAATTCGGTGGTTTTTTTCAAAAACTTCGACAATTTCACTGGGAATTCAGTACAATTTTTTGAAATTTCCATCTACATATATACAGGATACTCTTACTAAAATTTGCTTAAGATTTTTCAGTAATTCCTTTGCCAATCGAGTGCATATTGACTTCGACAATTTATTGGAAAGTTGCGTTACAATTCCCTCTGCAAATTATTTGGCAACTCCTCAGAAATTTGTAAAACGTTTTTTCGTAATTCTTTAAGCATTTCCTACGTGAATTTTAGAATTTGAACTGGCTGCTATGATTGATTAAGAATCATCTTTCAGATTTCTTTGAATAAATAATTTCCAAATTCCTTCAGCAAATTTTTAGAAACTTTTTAACGATTCTTTTGAATTTTTTTGTTTGGCAATCCAATTGGAAGTGATTCCCGCAATTCTAAGAGGAATTATAGGATATTACTAGAAATTTCCCAGAGAATCACTTGAATAATTTCAGGAGAACTTTTGGAGAAGTTCCAGGAGAACTTTAGAAAGAATTAAAAAAAATGGAATGAATTCCTGGAGACTTTCTGGAGGATATAAGTATATTGTACGTAAAATATATTCCTGGAGGAATTCCAGAAAAATTCATGGGGCTATTCAAGGAAATTTCCTGGGAGAATTTCAGGACAGTTCCTGCAGGAATTCCAGTAAAAATGGCAGGAGAATTTCTATTGAAATTTAAGAAGAGTTCCAGAAGGAATTCCATTAGAATTTCTGGGGATTCCCAGGAGAATTTCTGAAAAATTCGATGAGAACTCCTGAAGGAATTCGATGGGAGTTTCTGGAAGAATTCCAGAGGATTTCCTGGAAAAATTCCACAAAAAAAACCTGTAAGAATTCCAGAAGAATTCCTGAAAGAATACCAGGGGAACTCCTGGAGGAATTCCAGGGGAATTCCTGGAAGAATTCCAGGGGAATTCCTGGAAGAATTTCAGGGCGATTCCTGGAAGAATTCCAGGGCAATTCCTGGAAGAATTCCAGGGCAATTCCTGGAAGAATTCCAGGGCAATTCCTGAAAGAATTCCAGGGCAATTCCTGGAACAATTGCCAGAGGAATACCTGGATAAATTCCAGGAAATTCATGGAAGAATTCCATGTGCATTACTGAAAGAATTTCGTTGGAATTCCTGGAAGCATTCCATGGGAATTTTTGGAAGAATCCAGAGGAATTTCTGGAAGAAATAAAGAGGAATTTCTGGACGAACTACAGAGGATTTTCTGGAAGAAGTCCAAAGGAATTTCTGGAAGAATTCCAGGGGAATTCCTAGTACAATTCCAGGGGATTCCCTGGAAGAACTCCCACAATAATTCCAGGAGAATTCCTGGAAGAATCCCAGTAGAACTGCTGGAGAAATTCCAGAAAAAAATCTAGAGGAATTTGGAGCTAATTTCGGGAAGAATTTCAGGAGAGTTCCAGAATAATTATTGGAGTAATTCTAGGGGAATACCTGGAAGAATGACAAGACAATTCCGGGAAGACTGTCAGGGATATTCCTGAAAAAATCCAAGGGAATTCCTGGATAAAATCCAGGGAAATTCTTGGAAGTATTCAAACAACTTCGAAGCGATCCCATCAAACCCTATCCAAAAAAATCCTCGTAACATCACTGTCACCGCTGACCAACGGCGACAGCAGCTTTAAGGAGAAATTGTTAAACATTTTTAAAATCATAAATTATAATTTGACTGCCTTCCAGATATTCCATGAATTCCAGGAGAAATCCAGGAGAGAGTTTGAGAAAGAATTCCTGAATTTCTAAACGGATTCTAGGAGAATTCTAAAAATAATTCCAGGAGAACTCCAAGAAGATTTGCGGGATGATTCTAGAACGAATCCTAGGATGTTTCTAGGAAAATTCCAGAGAATTCCAGGAGGATTGCAGGAGGATTTTAATAGGCATCTCCGAAGAGTCCCAAGAAGTATTTCAGAAGAATTCCTGAAGGAATTCCAGGATGAATTTTATGAGAATTTGTGTAGGAATTCTTCAAGAATTCCTGGAGATATTTCAGGGAAATTCCTGAAGAAACTTCAGAAGATTACTTTAAATAAAAAAATCCAGGAGAATTTGTAGAGGAATTCCAGGAATTTTTCTAGCTTGTGGCTTCTGGCTCCTAACTTCTAAATTCTGACTTTCTGGATACTGGCTTCACGCCCTTGGCTTCTTATTTCTGGCTTATGGCTCCTAACTTCTGCCTTCTGAGTTCTGGCTTGTGTCTTCTAGCTTCAGGCTTCTAAATTGAAGACTTTTGGCTCCCAGCTTCAAGTTTTTGGCTTTTGCCAACTGGTTTCTGACTCCTAGCTTCTTGCTTCTGGCTTCTTGCTTCAGGCTTTATACTTCTTACTTCTGGGTTTTAGCTCCTAGCTTCTGGCTTCAGCCTGTTGGATTCTCACATCCGACTAAAAGCTCAGGCTTCAAGCTACTAGCTTCTGGCTTCTGGATTCTAGCTTCACACTTCTGGCATCTAAATGTTGGTATCTGGTTCCTAGCTTCTGGCTTCTGACTTCTTACTTATCGCTTCTGGATTCTAGCATCTAATTTCCGACTTGTAGCTCCTAGCTCCTGACGTCTGCCTCAAAGCTGCTAGCTCCATGCTTCAGGCTTCTAGCTTCTTGCTTCTTTCATCTGGCTTCAGGCTTCTAGCTTGTAACTACTGGGTTTCGACTCCTAGCTTCTGGCCCATAGCTTCTGCCTTCTTGAATCTGGCTTTAACCGTCTGAACAATTCCATCAATCATAAAAAAAAAACAAATGACAGCCTTCTGAATTACAGCAGTAAACATTACAATGCTGCTTTGAAAAAGTTGTATGGCTCCGTTTTCTGTATTGATTCCACCTTCAAGATCCTCAACAATATATCGACTTCTGCTTCGTGCTACTTGGATTTCGTCGTATTTCTTGTTTAAAAACGTGAAATTTACATATTTCGTTTCATATTCAATCCATTTTTAAATAAAATTCGAATAATGGAGGTAATAATGTTTCAAATGTTTACAGGTGTGATTCTGTGTGGTACGTACACACCAAGTGGTAACCATTTAAAGGTTTCATTTTGTACCATTTTTAACAAAAGCACTTACCAGAAAATCACCACCAGGGGTCCAACCACAAAAATGTAATTATTACCTAAAACGAGAAAAGCAGAACAAAAAACGGGAATTATTATTAGCCATGTGTGGCGATCAAACATTTTGCATTTTGCAAACACACTACCACTGACTGTGCGGGAAAAGTACAATCAACAAATGTTTACATTCATCAACTAACCAAACTGCGCCAAAATACGCTCGGCAAATTACATTTTGTTTACCCAAATAAACCATTCGACCCTTTGGGGAGGGTGTTTTTCACTGCCAATAAAACAATTCGCAGCACGGACAAGTGGACTTTACTCTTAGATTTTCTAACAGAAGTAAACTTGAATTTTAGTGTGTTTTCGTATCAAAATTGCAAGCTTATGTAAACACGTGTACCATGTCCTAAACGTACTTTACACGCATACACACCAATTAAATAAATGGACAATCCTCAGTGGCGTAGCAAGGGGGGGGGGGCGGAGGGTGCGGTCCGCACCGGGCCCCCGAATCTTGGGGGCCTCCAAATCAGGGCAGGTCTAGTGTTATAAACCTTCCCTGATTTGGAGGCCCCCTGAATTTGGGGGCCCAGTTTGAATGAAGTTCTGTGATTAGCGAAAGATTCCTACATATAAGTATAAGTTAAGTACTTGCCGATCTGCTGATAGGTATGTAGGGGCCTCTTCGTGATTATCAAGAGATTTTGGAATGGGGAACACAGATGGCTATTTTGATGTTCTATTATTAACAATTATAAATGTACACACTTTATTCATGTAGTTTCGTTAGTTTTGTTTATATTAATTTGATGACTACTCTTTGCACCTGCAGGAGCCCCAAAATACAATAAAAAATGTGTTCGAAATCAAAATTGAATTTTACGATATTCAGTATATGGAAGTATAATTCATGAGCATTATGAAAATGTCCCTGATATCCTAACCACAGAACCAAACATAGGTGTTGATCTAACATAAGATAGCTGCTGAAATTCAGGGGCCCCATTTATCAAAATTAAGAACTGAACGCATGTTACGTTCTTGAAAGGCTTCTGCGGGAATTCCTTCGGGCAAGAATATATTTTTCGATCAGGCAGTTACTTCAAAGACCTCTACAAAAATGCCTCTATGATTTACTTCAGAACTTTTTTCAGGGATTGCTTAAGAAAACTTTCTATGCATTGGTTTACGAATACTTACAATGATTGCTTCAGGAACTCCTCCTGACATTTCTTCAAGAATTTCTTCAAACAATTATCAAGAAATCCTTCAGGAATTCCTTTGAGATTTTTTTTAAGAATTTCTGCAAGCAGTCGTTCAAAAATACCATTTCGGAACCGTTCATAAAGCCATACAAGAATTATATAATGAAACTCTTCAAGAAACCTTTCAGATGGACCTCAAGGAATTTCTCCAAGAATGATTTTAGAGATTTCTTCAAGAAGGAATCTTGCAGTAGTTCCTCATGGAAAATATATTTGATGATTTTTTGAGATTTTTGAAGCCATACCCGAATGGATCCTTGGGAGATTTTCCAAAGAAATTTGAATGTATTCCCGAAGGAACTCTTGTAGCAATGTCTGTAGGATTTTTTGTTGAAAATTCTAAAAAAAAATCTTTAAGAATCGCCTAGATGAATTCTAAGATGTATTAGGAAAGAATCATTGGATTGATTTTGGAGGAATATTTGATGATGTTCTGGAAGGATTACTACAGTACTATGAAGTTACAAGTACTAGGAGTACTATGAGTAATTACTTAAAGGATTCCCGAAAAAAAAATCTGTAAGCAAAGGGATTTTTGGAAGAACTAATTATGAAATGCCTAGATAATCTCTCAAGAAATCAATGACGGAAAGCCCAAAAAATTCCAAATTCTTTGGTGCAGATAAAAAAAAATCTTTAAAAGAATTTTCGCATGAGGCCTTGGGTGAATTTCTGTAAGACCCCCTGAGAAAGTTTGTGCAGGAATTCTTTAGGGATGAATGTGTCCATCCTTGTAGGGTTATCTGAAGAAAAACTTCGAGAAATCCATGAACGAATCTTTATACGTAACTTGAAAAACAAAATCCTTGTTGAAAAGATTAAATTTTTACTGGAACTTCTTAAAAGATTCTTGCACGAATTGTGAAAAAGGACTTAAAAACATTGCCTAAGGAATCTTTGAATGATTTTCTACAGAAATTATTAGAGGAATTTATGAGGAAATCCCTGCAGGTATGATTACTAAAGAAATGCTTGAACAAATTCTTAAGAAATCCTTGAAAGGACTTCCAAGAAAAATCGTATGAGGCAGTGCAAAAAGAACCCTTGAAGAAGTTTCTAAAAAAATCTTGAAGGAACTCCAAAGTATTCCTCTGAAAAAATGCTGAAGAGAACATGTGGGAATCGTTTGTATATATCTTTAAGAAACTCTTTTTAGAGTTCTTGGGATTACATAATACTGAAGAAAATCCTTCAAGGAATTGAAGAAGAAGTTTCCTAAGGAATCGATGTTGCAACTTTCGCAGAAAATCTTCGAGGAATTTGTAAAGAAGTCCATGAAGTATTTCCCAGATGAATCGTAAAAGATATCCAAGAAAGAGTTCTTGGAGCTCCGCACTTGAGTAAAAAATATTGATGAAATCGTTAAAAACATTTCGTTAGAAGTTTCGTGAAAGAAATCCGGACGAAACTGGTGTAATCGCTAAAGAAACCGTTAAAGGTACTATAGAAAAAAAAAGCTGATAAAAACCTTGGAAGAATTCCTAAAGGATTCATTGAGGAATTCCAGTAGAATCTCTTGGAGCAATTCCTGTGAGAATTTCCACATCATTTTTTACAATTTTTGAAGTATTTCTTCGGATTTTTTTATCTTTTTCAGTAATTAATTCGGAAACCCGTGTACAGATTCGTTAAGGAATATCTTTAAGCATTAATTTGAGAATCCATTCGGCTATTGCTCTGAAAATTTCCTTTGACGATATATTTGATTAATTGTTAGGCATTTCCTTTGGAAACTTCTTCAACTAATTTTCAGAAATGCTACAAAAATGGCTTCTGATTTTTATTTCTACGAACTTCTTTAGATTTCTATTTCTACGAAAATTTTGTTGGGGATTCCGTCTGCAACTTTTCACTGACTTTTTTTTGACAATTCGTCTGGTAATAACTTTCCTCTGGTAATAACTTTCGGAATAACTTTAACACTTTTCTGGAAACTTCTATGCCAATCCCTACGGGAATTGATTGGGTAATTCATTTGGTATTTTTTTTTGGTAATTTATTCGGCGAGTTTTCTGTGAGTTACATGAAAAAAACTTTCAAATATCTTTTGGCGGTTTTTTTTGGCAAATTCTTGGGAAATGCTTTGATTGGATTTGATCCGCAAGTTCCTATAAGAGTATTCTTGGAATTTTCTCTGCAAATGTTTTTGAAAACTATTTCGGTTGAATTAGGTTATTATTTTTGAAAATTTCTTTGACAGAATTTTTTGAAATTCTTTGGGTTTGGAAATTTATTACGGGATTCAGCAATTTCTCTAAAAGTTCTACCAGCAGTCCCTTTGCTCATATACCTGACAATTACTATTGTGATTCTTTCAATAGCACAGCGTAACAAAAAATAACTTTTGGTCTGTCTCAAAAGCAAACTAATGTGTCTCTGACAGATTTTGGGACGCGGTTATGTTAGGTACGATACAAACCACCCTCCAATAATTGCATGCAAGTTTACATATTAACATAAAATGCTTAAATCTTTCAAATTTAATTTGATAAAACGAAATATTTTGCGTGAGTCGTAAATTTAGATGTCAATTGACCATTTTACCTTTCAATTGCTTAAAAAAATATTTCCATGCTTTAACGGCTTGCAGTCAAAAAAGCCCAAAACTGCATATTTTGCCCTATAAATTGAGGTATAGCTCAAAATTGTGGCGTCCTGAAACAAATATGAGCCTGGATTCGGATTCAGCGCACAGTGGCGGGCCTCCATACAAAGGTCGGACAAAACCTCAAATGCTAACCAAAATGGCTTAAATTCACAGGTTATGATGATTTTAGTGCCCTAAATCTATTTCTGATATGGAACTTTTCATACATTTTGATTTTACTATACTAGGGTGGTTCAAATTTTTTAAATCTGCTGATTATGGAAACATGTAAAAAGTAATCGATAATAAGCTATCACGATGTGTTTTTTGAACGTAGATTTTGATAAACCTTTTAATTTGGGAGTTCTTAAATCATGTACTGGTATTGAAGTTAACTATAATTGCTGTTAGGGTGGTCCAAAATCTTTAAAACTACATAAATCATTAGAAAAATTCGATTGCCTACGTTTTCTTTCAATGGATCAATTCAGATACACACCAATGTTGGCTGACAAGAGGTGGTCTATTCTCAGGGACCGTCCATAGATTACGTGACGTTTTACGATGGGTGCACAGCGGTGAGTTAACGATTCAAAATAGGGTCAGATAGTCTCATATAGTGGACTGCGTGAAATTTGAACTTCTTTTTGTCAATCTCGTTTCTACGACTTCACATGTGCTCGTCCGAGTTTAGGTTGTAGTGTATGTACATTGATCTCTGTTATCACTTGTCGAAGCAACCAAAACAATCCTATCTATAAAGAAATGGCAATACATATTCGCAATATTGAATGGAGTTGTTGAAAATGATCATCAGAGATCGGAAATCATCTTTTATAACTCTGTTTGTCGTTAAGTAGGAATGTGGTCTACGGAATCACATGAATAACATATAATAAAACATAAGCTTTTGAAAAAAAAAAAATATAAAGGGTTTCACTCAAGAGCGTAAAATGTTCGTTTCATAAAATTGCGATTAAGATAACCAAAGATTGCTTTGGTTATCGTGTTGTTACCGCGAAAACTATTTAACGTACTAACGTAGAAATTTACGCCGTTTAGTGATTTTTGTTTTATTTTATAGATGAGAGTTGCTTTGAACTGTAGCGATGTGCGTGTAAAGGAGAAACGCATAGATGTCGATGAATTTATGTCACTATATATTGAAACTACGGTAAAAGTTCGTGAATAGATTGCTTCCAAGCTTTTTGAGCTATTCTAACGATTAAGATGAATCGAAGAAACGACCAGTTTAAGAAAACCAAGTAGCAATGGTTTGTAGTTGTTGTTACATGTTTTTCAGAATTATTTTTTTTGTCTTTATTTTTATGGTTAAAAGAGTTAGTTGTATTTGGTAAAGCAACACAATCTCTAACAATATAGATGTAGATAGTGTCTAAGGCTAGTAGTACACAGGGTCAAATATTTAACAAGGGAAGAACTGAAGAAAAACATCAGTTTGACACTAATGAAAATTCAATCGATTCAAACAAGATGTTTGAGCATTGGTTTCTGTTTGGACAAATATTTGACCCTGTGTACTAACAGCTTAAGTAAATAAAAGCTTAATCATTCTTAGTCATCACACCCCTCTCCTCCAGCTCCAAGTTTTTTAACTGAAACATCCATCTTGTTGTGATTTTCTGTCAAAAAATAAAATAATATTGAAAAAAAAAATATAATAAAAAAAATGCCAGACTGTGACCATCACGTTATCAATCAAACCCTCACCCCCCCCCCCCCCCCCATATTTCGCTCCCCTCCCCCTATCACCACGTGCCTTAGTGAAGGCCGCTTTCTAGAATGAGGATGACCTGAAGTTTATTTGAATTATGTGAAGATAAAATATAAACTTCAAAGAATATCACTTCCTCCGCAACCATGCGGCTCCATTGTGACCTGATAGAAAAAAAAATTTTTTTCGAGCTTAGCGCAAAAATGCGCAAACAGTGACCTATATAGCAAAAAACTAGTCAAAATTGCACGTCAGATCCGGGATACGGCGTCGTTTTCTGATGTTTCCTAAACAAGTACTAGATCTCTTTAATACGAAGTTTTTCTTCAAAATTTCATTAAAGCCAATATTTTTGCATGTTGTAAAAACATAATAGTTTTGTGATTAGATTCCAAACAAACCCTGAAATGTAATGGTTATTTATACCCAAAAACACCAATAATATTGTCACATTATCCAAATCTTCCTGAGTTTTACAACGACCTCATGAAGAAAGCTCATAAAATAAAGACAAATAACACTAGTAAAGTATCACACAAGACCTCAACTTTAAAAACATCTACAAGACTCAATTTTTGTCCAAATGACTTGAAAATTTGGGGTTTTCTTAGTTGAAGTATCTTTAATGGAAGAAAAATATTAGAAATGTAAAAAATTGAAGTCGATTTTTGAGGTTTTGTCCGGCTTCCGGCCACTGTGCAGCGGCCCAAAACCTGTCAGAGACATATACAGGTACTTTGAAAATTAATTAGTCGACTCGTTTGTAAATTTAAGTGGCAACTTTTAAAAGCTCTTCTTTGGTAATTCCTCTGTAAATATCTTCTGATAATTCTCTATTAAATTCCGTCTGTTATAACTTTTGATGTTCTATGGGATACATCTTTGCAAATTAAAAATTAATCCACGAATTTACAACGGAACGACCGAGAAAAATCTCAAGAGAATTACCAAAAGAATTTCCAAAAAATTAAGATGATTAACAGAAGAGATCACAAACAATTTCCTAAAAATGTATGAAGAAATTACTATAGAATTTCTAGGAGGGATTTTTGTAAGAATTGAAAGAATTCTTTTTTTTTTGAGTTTCTAAAGTATTCATTGGAGGAATTTATGAATCCTTGAATAGGCTTATTAGAGGAGTTTCTAAAAAAATCTAGCAAAAACACTCAATGCATCCCCTGGAGGAATTCCTATGGAATTTCTCGGAGGAATTTGTGAAAGAATCTCCGGAAAACCCTTGCAGTAGTAATTAAATAAATACATGAAGAAATCCTTCCATAAAAAGACCCCAAAAGATTTCTTGTACAAAATTATTTGTAAAATACCTGGAAGAATCAGTTTAGGAATGAATGAATGAAATCAATTGAAAAAACTCTAAGAGAATACTTGAATAAAATCTGAACGAATCTTCGGGAAAATCGCAAGAGAATTACTAAAGAAATCTCTGGAAAAAATCCTGAAGGAATTTTGGGAGCAATTTTAAAGGCTGCCTTAAAGGAAATCCTTTAGAATTTTGAATAACCTTAGAACATTTCCTAAATCCTTGGAGAGACTTCTGGAGAAGTTATTTGTTTTGATAAGATAGGATATCTGTTTCTTTACTATTTAGCCATTTACGCTGCCATTTTTATCCCACTCAAAACAATGGAATGAAGCGTTTTTGTTCTGTTTCTTATTTTTGTATATTTGTTAGAAGTGAGCACGGATTATATAAAAAATAACGTAATAATTATGGAGGAATCAATCATAAATTCTGGAGAAATAGAATTTTTTTGAAAAGTGCCCAGAGGAATACTAGCGAAAATTCCTGATGGAACTCTTGATAAAACTCCTAGAGTTGATGGATATTGAAAAATTCGTTAGAAGAAATGCAGAAGGATTTTTCGAAAGAATTTCTACAGAACTCCTACAGAAGTCCATCTAAAACTTTAATTTAATTTAATTATTTCAATTTTTTCAGTAGGAATCCTTGGAGATTTTGTTTAATTAATGGAGAAATCCTATGATGAATCTCTTAGTAAAACCTTAGAGAAACTTCTTGAAGAATCCTTGAAGATTTTTTTTGGAAAAGGGAATTTTTGGTGGGATTTCTGAAGTAATCTTAGGAAGTAATTCCTAAGAAACCTTTAAAAGGACACTAAGATAAGTTTTTTTTTATCTGTATTAACGAGATTTTTAGCCCTAGGCTAGTTCATCTCGGGACCCACGCTTTACTTCCCTTCCGAAGGAAGAACTCACATTTTGCGAGTTTGTCGGGAGTGGGATTCGATCCCAGGTCCTCGGCGTGATAGTCAAGTGTTCTAACCACCACACCAGGTCCGCTCCACGCTCTAAGATAAGTGATGAATGCTTGAGGAAATTCCAAATTATTGGAGAAATATCTAAAACAGTTATTTGAGGGAAGAATTGAGAAATACTTGAAGAATCTATGGAAAATCACCAAAGGAATATTAAGAGGATTCTCTGAAAGAAACGGAAGAAAGTTTAAAGAAACTCTAGAAGGGCTTCTCTTTCTCTGAGGGAATCCCGATGTAATTTCTTGGAAGAACATCTGGTTCTAAATGAATCATTGATGATTTTTTGTAGTATTTTTTTCTGGAATTTTGAAAGAATTCTTTAGATGATCTTCTAGATGAATCCTCAGAATATAATTGATAGATTCTTAAACTAATATTTCGAGAAATACTCGATGAAGCCTTTGCAAGAATCTTTTGAATGACTCTGTAGTATTTTGAAAATATTTCTGCATGTCTGAGGTGAACCAGCCAAGGGACTGAAAGCCTCATTAATCAGGCTAATTATAATAATCCTGGAGGAGTGCTTTTAGAGGAATACTGAATGATATCCTTGCATTTACAACTTAAAAGTTTCTTGAATACAAATTATTCTTCAAGAAAAATTTCTTAAAGAAAAAAGTAAAGCAATCTTTGAAAGCGTTTATAAATTATTATTTGGTGCAATTTCTAAATAAATTGTTGAAACATTTTCAGCATAATTCTTATAAAAAAAATCTCGCGCTCCCGAAAAAAAATCATAAAGGAAAATAGAAAATAAGATATCAGACTGCCAGAATCACTAGAACACTGAGTACAAAAAGCGAGATTTTTTCAAAGTTTTGTACAAAATATAACAGTGAGATTATTCGACAGTTAAATGTATAGATTTATCATTGTAAAATATGTACATATTATTTAATTTTCATGGGGGCCTACCAATTTGCTTCCGCACCGGGCCCCCAAATTCCTAGCTACGCCACTGACAATCCTACAACATTGGTGAGCCTTTTCTATTTTCGTCAATTTTGTTGGGAAAAGCTCTGCGAATTTCAGTCATTACGTTTAAAAGCAGATCCCAAGTAACAATTTCATTGCTGATTAGTTTTGTTTGATTTTTATTAGGGTTTTATTACAGCAATAATTAAAACTCGCAGTTTTATGACTGCTTTTATGATAACTATTGATAAAATGTTTTATAGTATACTTGAAGATATCCATAAAGACAGATTTTTAGAGTAAACAAAACTTTCCGATTTGTAAACCTTCTGGCAATCATTATTACCACAATAAAACTGTCGAAACTCTCAACAGATGGCGATCTGTTCGATTAGTAACGACATCTGTTGTTGGAAAAGCAGAACTACGACATTTCTAGGTTTATTGCGGTCATCATAAAAGTAAACTAATTGCTTTCGCTTTATTTTATTTCAATATGTCGCCATATTGAAGAATTAGCTAACGGGAATGGGAAATAGTTAATTTTGCTCAAATTAGCAATGAACTGATAGTTTGCCACCATTTCCATAACATGCTCACATAAATAAACTCTCTCTGCTGAGTTTTCTTGTGATTCGAGATAGTTTTACTAAATAAACAAACTGACTTCCAAGATGATAATATTCACTATTTTTGAAGCGCATTAATTTTATGATTCTGCTACCCCAATATTCACGGTAAAATTGAATGCGCATAAGCCTACCTACACAATAACAACTAAAATATTACTTTGAAATGACCGCTTCTACTTACGAATGATGTATCGTCCTGAGCTTTACGTGCCATCGAAGAAGCTTCTCTGCACATTAAGCTGTCATAGTTTTTGTTGAAACAAAAAAAAAAACAACAACAATCGAGAATGGGAAATTTTTCTACTAGGTTTTAAAACGGTTTTATTGCTACTCTTAATGCGGTTTGCAAAACCTCTCCGAGAGTGGTCCACTTAGCCGGAAGATGATCATAAAGAGGTTATCAAGAGGTTTTGATGTATAAATCAGTTTTATTGCGAGTTTTATAAAATTGGTCATGAAGATCTCTTGTAGAGCCGAACAAAACTTAAAATGTTACTTGGGATAATTCGTTGAAAACTTGATTACAAGTTTCATTTTTTTATTTTTGAAAGCACCTCATAAATCTCTTAAAAAGTATAAAGGACTAGAATAAAATAAGGTAAGAAAAAGCACATTCCATAAAAATTTAAAAATATAAAAAGAAAAAATTGGAACAAATAAAACTATTACCACATGATTCGTTGACCACTTGATCCCAATCACACGTTTTTATTATGAGTCCCATAAAAACATAAGAAAATATAAAAATATAGTTGCAGTTAATTCTTGGTACAACAAAATATGTTATACAGCCGATTTGTCTGTGCAAATATCATAACAAAACAAATTCCAACTTTTATTAGAAGCCCCCCTCATCTGAAAAGCCGGTTGACCACCACACTCCCATCGAAGTCGACACCTCACTCCAAAACCCAAGCCCAACCGAGCGTATTCAACCCCTGCCTATTATTCAACCTAACCAACGAACAGCCGAGCCGCCTAATAGACGAGAAGTGAATCCCATTTGCATCCATTTTACATGGCGTTGTTGGCCGCTGGTCATCGGTCGACAGAAAATCCCCTATCAAGCGCGAACGCCACCCCTCCTGGGTACCCCCCCCCCCCACTGCACTGTAACTAACTCACTGCTGCTGCGGGATGAATAAAACTATTTCCCCAACGCATTCCAGTCCCGGTAGAATTTCCCGAAAAAAAAGCGATCTGTTAGACAGTGGGATAAAGTCTAAAAAAAAATCGGCAAAACCAATGATCGCAATCTCATACGTTTTTTGGGATTTTAAGAGTTTTTTTTAGAATTTCTCAAAGAATTCCATCAAAACATTAACCAAAAATTCCTTCGCAGATTCATTCAAATAAACTTTCTTTCTACTGGTTTGCTTCTGAAATTCCTTCGAGATTTCTTCAGGTTCTTTTTTTTTTAGAAATATCTCCCCGGTTTTTTTTTCAGAAATTCTCACGGACTTCCCCCAAAACGTTCTCGAAGGATTTTCGTAGAAAACTTTATATGAATCACTTCAAAAATGCCTCCATGAATTCCTTTAGAAAATCCAGGAATTTGTTCACAAGTTAAACTGAGGATTCTTCCAGAAATGTATCTAAAAATTTCATTACAAAATGTTCAATGGATTGCTTGTCGATTTTCTCCATTTTTTCAGAAATTCCTCCAGGTATTCGTCACGAAAATTCTTCAAGAATTTTTCGAAAAGTTCCTGCAGATATTCTTTCAGACAATTCTATAAACACTCCTTTGAAAAATGCTCCTTGCATCTTTATTTTCAAAAATTTCTTCGAAAATTCCTAAACGTTAATTTCTCAAAAACTGCTTCAGCAAGTCTCCACAATTTCTCCAGAAATTTGTTCAGCGATTCCTTAAGAAATTCCTCAACATACAGGGGATAGACAAAATGATTGGGACAGGAAAAATGTTTACCTTCCAAAAATGTTCAACATGCTGTAACTTTTCGAAAAGTTCATCAAATATTCTCAAATTTTCACTGTAAATAGATCAACTAGTTGTGTATCAATGGTTGAAAGATCGGGCTATTCTGCACGAAGTTATTAAAATTCTGGAAAAAGGTGTAATTATCCGATAGCTTACTTTGAGCTGTTATATCTACGGACTCAATGAACCGAATGCAATGAAATTTTGACTATTTATGACTTATTTAATGAAAAACTCTCGACTTAATTTAAAATTATTAACACGGAAGTAAGTTATAACGATTACATTATTTTTCTAACATTACATAAAATTACTCAAAACTTCAACATCATTTCAAAATTCATGATTGTAATTTTAGTTCATATAAATTCCCTCTAATTGACTTGAAAATAAATATGTTTTGAACGAAAGTAATAACATAGCCGGAAATAAATTGGAAAAGTATGCATATTAAAAATTGACAAATAAACTAAAAAATCCTAATACAAATGAAATCGCTGTAACTTTTTCTCTTGTTAATAATTTCAAGTTAGGTCAAATGTTTTTCAAAGTTTATTATATAAGTCATAAATGGTCAAAATTTCATTGTATTCGGATTATTGAATCCGATGATATAACAGCTCAAAGTTGGCCATCGGATAGTTATACCTTTGACTGGAAACTATATAACTTCGTGCAGAATAATCAGATCTTATCCAAATTTTGACCTCTGATACAGAACAAGTCGATCAACTAACAGTGAAAATTTGAGAATATATGATGATCATTTCAAAAAGTTACAGCCAGTTGAACATTTTTAAGAAAGTGGTTATTTTGCATGTCCCAATCATTTTGTCTATCCTCTGTATTCCTCCAATTCCTTAAAAAAATCTTCTAGGTATTTTTCGCAAAATTTCTCCACTTGTTCCTCTAGAAATTGATTCATGGTTTTATCTTTCAAATATTTTTTAGAGATTGCTCCACAAATTGTTCCAGAAATTCCTAGAAAAATCTTTCGTAGATTTTTTTCAAAAATTGCCTGGGGTTCCAGGGAAAAAGTCTTCAAGATATTGCTCTAAGAATTCCTTTTTAAATTGCCTCTAGTAATCGCAAATTTCTCCAGGAATTTCTATAGAAAATCTTCTAGGAGCTCCTTTGGAAAACCCACCAGAGATTATTTGGAAAATTTCTGGAAAATTCAGATTTTTTTGCCAGAGATATCTTTATCAATTCTTTTGAAATATTTATCTCGACATTTTCCGATAAATTTCTTTAGAAAATCTTACATATATTTTTTCATAGAATAATCCCTCACTGGATTCATTTAGAGACTTACTCAGGGTTTCTCAGCTGCTTTCGGGAAGTTTTAAATAAATTTCTCAAAAAAATCTTCCATGTATTCATCAGCAGGGAAATCTGCAGAAATCTACCCATGAATTATATTGGAAAAACTTCCACGGATTATTTAAAAAAATCTTGCATCGATTCCTTCAGAAAAAATCATGGAATACTTAAAGAAGTTCTTAAAGAAGCTCATTCAGAAATTCTTCTGCGAATTCTGTCAAGAGTTCGTTCGTTACAAAAACCCTCCAAGAATTTTTCGAAACGTTCCACCAGATATTCTTTCAGATATTTCTGCAAGGTTTCTTTTCATTTTTTCAAAAATTTTTTCCATGATTCTTTTAGGTTAATTTTCCAAAAACAGCATCAGTAAGTCCTTCAAAATTTCTCCACAAATTCGTTCAGGGATTCCTTGAGAAATTCACAAATGCTTCCGTTAATTCCTATAGAATTTCCTCCAGATTTTTTTCCACAGATTCCTAAAGAAAATCTTCCAGGGATTTCTCGAAAATTCTTGTAGTGTTGCCTTTAGCAATTATTCCAAGAATTACGCAAGAAATTACTTCAAGGAGTCCATCAGATAATCCTCAAAGAATTTCTTCTGTAATTTCTCCTGGTAATTACAACCCATGTAAGACCTCATAGGTTCCTTCAGAATTTTTTCCTGAAATTCCTCTAGAAAATCTTCAAGGGATTCCTTTAGAAAATCCACCGTGGGGGGGGGGGATTATTTAAGATTTTTTTTGCCAAGGATATCTTCAGAAATTCTTCTGAGATATCTTGAAAATTTTCCGGGACCTCTTTTCGAAAACCCTTTATGGATCTCTTTAGAGATACCTCTAGGGGTTCATATAGAGAATCATCAAGGGTTCTTCCAAAAATTCCCCCAGTTTTCAGTAAAGTTTGAAGATATTCCGCCGAAAATAACGGAAAAAAAATTCCATATATTTCTTTACAAAGTTTTTAAATGACTGTTTCAGGAACTCCTACGAATTCCTCCAGTAATTCTTCCAGAGATTGCTCAAAAAATTCCTTTACAGATGCCTCCAAACATTTTCCAAGATTTCCTCCAGAAAATATTCCAGGCATTCTTTCGGAAAATATTTTAGATGTTCCTTCAGAAATAACTTCAGAAATTCGTTAAAAAAATCTTCACAGGATTCTTTCAAAATTTTTTCTAGTGTTGCCTTCAGAAATTATTGCAGGGATTCTACAAGAAATCCCTCTCAGGAGCCTTTTTTCAGATATTCCTATAAGAATTTTTTCAAAAATTTCTCCCAGTAATCACAGACAAAGTTTTCCAAGGGTTCTTTATGAAATTTCTCCAGGAAAAACCTCTTGAAAATCCTCTAGGGATTTCTTAAGAAAATTCACCAGAGATGCTTTAGGATTTTTTTCTTCTGGAATCAATTTAGAAATTTTTCCACTGATATATTCAGAAATTGTTGTGAGACATCTGGAGAATTTTAAAGAAATTCTTTAGAAATTTCCATTGATTCTCAATGGACTGCTGTAGAGAATCATCCAGGGTCTTTTCAAAATTTCTTCCATAGTGGCTTTCAGGAAGCTTCAAAAAGATTGCTGCAGAAACTTCTCCGAAAATTATGTTGCATTCCCTAAGAAATTCGGAAATTCCCCCAAGAATTAATTCAGAAATTTCTCGATGAACAGTTGAGGAAATCTTTCAAGGATTTCCGATTCTCTTTCGGAGTTTCTTTTAATTCTTTAAGGATTCCTTTTAATAATCTTCAATGGATCCCATAGAAATTCTCTGGAAATCTCTTCATGGGTTATGCTGAAAAATTTATTATTGCATTACTTCAAAAATTCCTGCATCGAATTCTTCAGAAAAAAAACCAAAGATACTTTAAAAGGCTCTTATAAGAGCTCATTCCGAAATTCTTCTGAAAATTCCACCAGGAGTTCTTCCAGGGATTACTACATAAACGTTTTCGTAGATTCCTACAGAATTTCCTCCAGAAACTGTTCCACAGATTTCTTACGAAAAGCTTTCGGCGATTCTTTGAGAAAACCTTCCAGAGTCCTTCACAAACCTTTTCTGGCTTTTTTGAGAAATTTCTCCGAAGATTCCTTTAGAACATCTTCCAAAGGCGGCTTGAAGAGTTTCTCGAAGTTCCTACAGAAATTCTTGCCAAGATTGCTCTACATTCTTTCGAACATTTCTCAAGGAACTCATTTTTTTTCTGCAGAATTTCCATCAGGCATTCCATTAGAAAATCTTCCTATGATTCCTTCTGAAATTTCACCAGGAAATCTTTAAAAACAATGCTTCCAAAAATTCTTCTCAAGATTCTCTCCAGGGATTCTTTTTGATACTCCTCTAAGAATTCTCTCAGGAATTTCGCTAAGTAATCCCCAAAAAGGTCTTTCATGGATTGCATCAGAAATTTCTCCTGGAATTCCTTTTGAAATACTTCAAGAGATTCTATTAGAAAATCCACCAGCTATTTCGCGATAAAATTCTTTCTGGGATTTTAGAGATATTTTCAGAAATTCTCTTCAGAAATCTCTGTAGAGAATCAACTTGGATTGTTTCAATAATACCTCCAAAGCGGCTTCTGGGAAGTTTTAAAGATTCCCACCAGAAATTTCTACAAAAATCAGTTAAAAAAAATTCAATGGGTTACCTGAAGATAATTTTTTTTAGGGATTCTTCCTGAAATTCCTCCAAGATTTTTTTTTTTTTGAGAATTTCTTTTACGAAATCTTCCATTGATTGCTGAATTTCCACCGGATTTTTTTTTTAATCTCACAGGAAAAACCTTCCGTGAAATCCGTAGATGTCATCTAACAATTCTGCAAGAAATTCTTCAGAAATCTTTCCACGAATTATAATGAAAAATCAACCAAAAATTACTTTAAAAAAAGGTAAGTGTAGAATCAGCAAATTGTTAAAATACACATAAATAAAAACAAAAAAAAATACTACAAAAATTCCTACATTGATTCATACAGAAAAAAATCAAGGGATACTTCAAGAGGTTCCTACAAGATTTCATTCGAAAATTCTTCAGAAAACTCCGTCAGGAGCATTTCCAGACATTACTTAACAAATGTTTCTTTAGTTTCCCATGAAATTTCCTCAAAAGACTCATCCAAGGATTGCTTTCAAAAATCTCCCATGGAGTTCTCAAGAAATTCCATCCTTTAGAAAATATTCCCGTCATTTTTTCGGAGATTTCTCTAGGGATTCCTATAGAATTTTTTTTCAAAGACAGATTCAAGAAGTACTCCAGAATTGTTTTCAGGTATTTGTTAAAATTTCCCTTAAAGATTCTTCCTGAAATGGCTTCAAAAATAACTCCAGGAATACCCTTACACGATCTACCAACGATTCTTTCATACTGGTTTCTTGTGCTAACATGAGAAATTCTTCCCAGGATTCTACAAAAAAATCCTTCAAGGAGATCTGAAGGGCAGAGAATTTCTGCAGAAATAAATCCTAATCCTTCAATTACATGGAAAATCCACCAGAGATTCGTTAAGAAATTTCTTCTGGCATTAATTCACACATGGGTATTTTTTTTATTATTACCGTACGTGAGTGTAGAATTAGCATTTAAGTTAAAATACACATTTTTTTATATGTATTAACGAGATTTTTAGCCCTAGGCTAGTTCATCTCGGGACCCACGCTTTACTTCCCTTCCGAAGGAAGAACTCACATTTTGCGAGTATGTCGGGAGTGGGATTCGATCCCAGGTCCTCGGCGTGATAGTCAAGTGTTCTAACCACCACACCAGGTCCGCTCCAAATACACATTAATAAAAACAAAAAAAAATACCGTACGAGTTTGGGCCGAAGGGTCTCAGATTTTCATGAAACTTTTTCCACAGGCAGGGCTCATGGATATATGAACAAAAAAAATTGAGGAAAATTCAGGGTCGCCTATTTTCCCGGATAACTCAGGTGGATTTTTTTTGTTTTCCCCTGACACTACATACTTACTTTGAAAAATCACAACTCAAGAACGAAGCATCGTAGAAACAAAGTTTTTTTTTAGAAAATGAAAGCAAATTTTCTCAGAAACCCAAAAAATATGAGCTGGAAAAAGTTTCCCACAAAATTTTCCACAGTTAAGAAAGTTCGTAAAGAAAAGCCGGAAAAACTATGCCCGAACTCGTGGAAAATTTAAAAAAAAAATTTAAGAAGGTTATTTTATGTGCTTTAATCGCTGAAATTTTTGGAATGCACTTTTTTTCGTTTTTTAGCTATGGCCAATTTTGTTGAAAAATGTCCACATGTGCCATAAAAGCCTTTTCTTTGAAAAATCAAAACTCAAGAACGAAGCATCGTAGAAACAAAGTTTTTTGATTAAAATGAAAGCAAATTTTCTCAGGAATTAAAAAAAAAGACATGTAAAAAGTTTTCCACAAAAATTTTTCACCGTTGAGAAAATTCATAAAGAAAAGCCGGAAAAACTATGTCCGAACACGTGGAATTTTTTTAAAAAAATATATTTGAGAAGATAATTTTATAAGCTTTGATCGCTGAAATTTTTGGAATGCGCTTAATTTTCGTTCCTTACTTACCTTACCGGTCAGGCTAAGGCCGGGGTGGCCTCTGCTGTACATAGTAGCCGCCTCCATTCCACTCGGTCCATGGCTGTTTGTCTCCAGTTCCGCACTCTGCGTAGGGTCCGCAGATCGTCCTCCACTTGGTCGACCCACCTAGCTCGCTGCGCTCCACGTCTTCTTGTACCGGTCGGATGACTCTCGAGAACCATTTTAGTCGGGTTGCTATCCGACATCCTGATGACGTGACCCGCCCACCGTAGCCTCCAGATTTTCGCGGTATGGACGATGGTTGGTTCTCTCAGCAGCTGATGCAGCTCGTGGTTCATTCGCCTTCTCCAAGTCCCGTCTTCCATCTGCACTCCGCCGTAGATGGTACGCAACACCTTCCGTTCAAAAACTCCAAGGGCGCGTTGGTCCTCTGCACGTAGGGTCCATGTTTCGTGCCCATACAGGACGACCGGTCTAATCAGCGTTTTGTAGATGGTTAACTTCGTGTTACGGCGAACTTTATTCGATCGTAGAGCTCTGCGGAGTCCAAAGTAAGAACGATTTCCTGCCACAATGCGCCTCTGAATTTCTCTGCTGGTGTCGTTGTCGGCGGTCACCAGTGAGCCCAAGTACACGAATTCTTCAACCGCCTCGATTTCATCACCGTCGATATGAATTCGGGGTGGCGGGCGCGGTGATTCCTCCCTGGAGCCCTTTGCCAGCATGTACTTTGTCTTCGACACATTAATGACTAATCCGATTCGCCTGGCTTCACTCTTTAGTCGGATGTACGTTTCCGCCATCGTCTCAAATTTACGAGCAATAATATCAATATCATCGGCGAAACCAAGCAGCTGAACGGACTTCGTGAAAATCGTCCCACTCGTGTTTATCCCCGCTCTTCTGATCACACCCTCCAAAGCAATGTTGAACAGCAAGCACGAAAGACCATCACCTTGCCGTAACCCTCTGCGAGTTTCGAAGGGACTCGAGAGTGTCCCTGATACTCGAACTACGCACATCACTCGATCCATCGTCGCCTTGATCAACCGTATCAGTTTATCCGGGAATCCGTATTCGTGCATAATCTGCCATAGCTGTTCTCGATCGATTGTATCATACGCCGATTTGAAATCGATGAACAAGTGATGTGTGGGCACGTTGTATTCGCGGCATTTCTGCAACACCTGGCGGATGGCGAACATCTGGTCCGTTGTAGCGCGTTCACCCATAAATCCAGCCTGATATTGCCCCACGAACTCTCTTGCAATCGGTGATAGACGGCGGCATAAAATTTGAGAGAGTATCTTGTAGGCAGCGCTCAGTAGTGTGATCGCGCGGTAGTTCCCGTAATCCAACTTGTCGCCCTTTTTGTAGATGGGACACACGATACCTTCCATCCATTCCTCCGGTAATACTTCCTCCTCCCAAATCTTGGTAATGACCCAGTGTAGTGCTCTCACCAGTGCTTCTCCACCGTATTTTAGAAGCTCACTTGGTAGTTGATCTGCTCCAGCGGCCTTGTTGTTTTTCAACCGGCCAACCTCCTCCTCAATCTCTTGAAGGTCAGGGGCCGGAAGTCTTTCGTCCTGTGCACATACTCCTAGATCTGTTACCACGCCACCTTCGTTCCTTAGTTATGGCAATTTTCTGAAAAATGACCATATAATATAGGCTCATTTTTTTTTTGTTCATATATCCATGAGCCCTGCCTGTGGAAAAAGATTCATGAAAATCTGAAACCCTTCGGCCCAATTTGTACGATAATAAAAAATGCCCAAATGTTTCCAAGGATATCTTCAAAAGTTCTTCTGAGACATCTCGAGACATCTTACGAATAATTTCTTTGGAAAACCTCCCATGGATGTCTTCAGGAACCCCTCTATGGGTTCCTCTAGAGAATCATCCAGGGTTTTTATTCCAAAATGCCTTCAGAGCGACTCAGCGGAATATTCTCCAGGGAATCTTTTGGAAATTCCTCCAGGAATTAATTGAAAAATCCTATTGGGGTTTCCATCAAAAATTTATCGAGGAATACTTTTAAGAAATCTTCCAACCCATGTCCCAGGATATTTTTTATTTTTCACGGATTTTTTTAAAAATCTTCCATAGATGTCCTCACAAAGTTCTTCGTTAACTTCTTCAGAAAATACTGGAGGGCATTCTTAAGAAGTATCACCAGAGCTACCGAAGAGTCTTCCAAGAATTATTTTAAAAATTCGTGCAGATTCTCTCAAACCCTAATAAAAGTTCGACAGAAGTTCCACGAGAATTCACCTTAGAAATATTATCGTAGATTTTTATAGAAGTTCCTCCATAAACTCTTTCAGGAAGATTCGTTACGAAAATCTTCCAGAGGGTTTCTTAAAAAAAATTCCTACGGGAATTTTTTCGGAATATTTTCTAAAGATTCCTCCAGAATTGTTTTTCCAATACGTCTGTTGAATGCGCCACGTCAATTGATCCGTTCAACCCCAACGGCCCCATACCTGCGAGCTCCAACAGTGACATACGATCACACCCGTGTATTTATCAGGGGATCGTCACACGGACGATAACCCAGAAGGGCAAACTATTGTATACGGAAAACTGAAGAGAAACACAAAATTGAAAATTGAAGATCGATGACTATTACGTTACGAAGTTAATCAAATTTTTTCTTAAAACTATACCATATCTTCTAAAACGCACTTAAACCTATAAATTACATTCAGTGGTTATCTATATGATAGGTATTAACGAACAAAATGTGTACTATTAAGGAAGGTTTGACAAGAAGTGCTTAAATTATTCTTACATTACAGTTAAAACCTAGTTGACCCCTAACGATTACGAATTTGTACGTACGGCTTTCATAACGTCCTATGAATTACTAGACTTACCTAAGGTGAGAAAATGAATTATCTACTAGCTTATGAATCTAAAAATAACGTAAACATTGAACTTAACAGTACATTGAAGGGGATCTATCAAGTGCTATTTGGATATAAGTCGTTGAGCTGGCGAATCACCAAACGTAAGAAAACTTATTACTATATATAATTGCCTAATTAATAATTAAATTATATACAGGAATTTTGTAATTCTACCAATACGCCGGAATAAATTGACAAAATCTACGATTCGCTTATCGCGCGCAAACAATTTACAAAATTCGTTTGCTTGTCTGCGATGTCTGGCAAGGGATCGAAACCTGGATCTAGCAAGGGCGGTTCTATCACAGCTACGCTCACCGACCTCGGACGTCCTGATGGAAGGACGGGCGTAGAAGACGACGACGCAGCAATTGCTCCTATCAACAGCCCCATTGTAGCTGTATGTACGACGAGTGCAGCAGCAATCGCAACAAGCGAAACAGTGGATGTGACACACCAGGGAGCCAGCGCATCGCGCATTGCGAACGTAGTCACCACCTACTCGTCCGGTTTGACCAGGATTCCCCCTCCCACCATATCATCCTCCCACCAGGTAAATGTTGACGTTGCCAAAGTATACGGAGCAAGGCCAAAACAACAGGCTTTGACTACCAAACCAAAATCTGTATCAGCCCTGTCAAATACACGCGAAAATGTCGTAGTTAGACGTAATCCGGTTCGTCGCGCGCGTCCTCCTCGGTTCAATAGCTGTGAGTTGTGTGCAATAAGTGATAACAGTAGAATGGTGCAGTGTGATGGTTGCGAGAGATGGTTCCATTTTTCATGTGTCGAAGTTACAGAAGGTATAGCAGAAATCAGTTGGATCTGCCCATTGTGCCCAATTGAAGAGAGCGGAAGCCAGCAACAAATCCCAATCAAGGACGCCCAAACAGCAAAGCCGAGTATTAATCTACCCCCAACGGACTATAGCGAAACGAAATCTTCCGGAAGGAAGAGCAGTAAGAAGAGTGAAAAACGAAGGAAGGAACTGAGGTTGCAGAAACTAGAGGAGCAGCGGAAACTGGAACAGAAGTATTTAGAGGAGAAGTACAGGATCCTAGAAGAGCTGGAAAGTGACTGCGATACGGAATTGGATGATGGTGATCTCGAGAAAATGTCCAACTTGTCACAATGGATCCGAGACACGGAACGCGGTGGAGTTGCAGAAGGAGCAGCCCAGGACTCTGGGGTTGCAGAAGAAGACCTGTTGGAAGTATCCAGGATTCCGTCCGGGCTAGCCGGACAGCTCGCAGCGCTCAACCTACGGCAACCGGACCAACACTATCGTTTACAGGGAGGAAGACGTAATACACTACCGAATTTTGCTCCCGGACAACGTTCTACACCACAGGGTCAACTAACATTTTCCCGTTTGGATCCTACTTCAACACGTTCTAAGGTGCTTCCAACGGCTACGCGAAGTTTACAACATCCTCAAATAATGCAGGCCGAACCCAATACTGCGGAGGAGACTATCTGCCTTCTTAACCGGAGCCAAATGGCCGCCCGGCAAGCGGTATCCAAAGATCTGCCAGAGTTCGATGGAAACCCCGAAGACTGGCCGTTATTTTTCGCGATGTTCTCTTCATCGACGCAGATGTGCGGCTTCTCCAATGAGGAGAACATGCTGCGCCTACGCAAGTGTCTCAGAGGAAGAGCATTGGAAGCCGTAAAATGCCGATTACTACATCCGTCAAACGTAAATGGAGTTCTCTCTACACTGAAAATGCTATACGGTAGACCCGAAGCAATAGTTCATGCAGCGATAAGGAGAGTGCGCTCTTTACCACCCCCTGAGATTGATCGCCTTGATAGTTTGATCAACTTCGCCCTTACCGTAGAGAATGTGGTGGCAACGATAGAAGCCTGTGGAGTACAAGATTTCATGTACAATGCTTCGCTCAAGTCAGAGTTGGTCGAACGATTGCCACCAACGTTAAAGCTAGATTGGGCGAAGTACACTAGGGGAAATCCGGCCCCAAATCTCGTGGACTTCAGCTCCTGGCTATATTTCATGGCAGAGGATGCAAGCTCAGTCATGCAAACGTCCACCTATACTCCTCGAGGCCGAAGCAATAAGAAAGATGCGTTTATCAACGTACATTCAGAAACCAGCAATATTCGACACGAATCTCCTGAATCCAGAGCGTACGAAGTCCACACCCAGTCGCAAGAGTCAGCAAAGGAATGTTATGTATGTAAAAAGGCCTGTCCGTGGATTGCAAAATGCAAACGTTTCGCCGAGCTGAGCTACGAGTCAAAGTGGGCAGTTATACGTGAAGCGAAACTGTGCCGCAAGTGCCTTCGTAAGCACAATGGTACCTGCCGACAGCAAAATCGGTGTGGAATCAACGGATGCACTTACTTGCATCATCCTATGCAGCACAGTGAGAAGAGCGAAGCACTGAACTGCGTCTCCTCCGTGGAAGCCGCTACAAATACCAGCTGCAACGTTCACCAAGCCCAGACCAACGACGTGCTGTTCCGCATTGTTCCCGTAGTGCTCTACGGCCCGTCAAGGACGGTTCAAACGCACGCATTCATCGACGATGGATCTGAGCTTACGCTAATGGAGCAATCTCTTGCACAGGAGCTTGGTTTGCAAGGTTCTTCTACGGCACTCTGCCTGAAATGGACGGGTGATACCATAAGAACGGAGAACGAATCCCAAAAGGTGGAGCTGGAAATTTCGTCTACGAGAAATACATCCCAAACGTATAAACTAGCAGATGTTAGAACTATAAAGGAGCTAAAGCTTCGGCCACAAACTTTGATAGCCTCCGAAGTTCAAAGCCGATACAGTCATCTCAATGGAGTCCCCTTCGATTCCTACACTCAAATAAGCCCACGTATCCTAATTGGGCTGGATAACGCGCAACTGGGACACGCGCTAAAGAGTCGAGAAGGAAAAGCATTTGAACCGATAGCTATCAAAACACGTCTCGGCTGGATAGTGTACGGAAACTGTTCGTCTAATCGCCAGCTAGGTAGACACGTAAACTACCATGCTGTACAAATTTGCGAGTGTAATAAAGCCACTGATGATAGTCTCCATGCAGCGATTAAGAACTACTTCACCCTTGACAGTATGGGAATCTCTAAACCTGAAAAGCTCCCACTTTCCACAGAAGATCAACGTGCGTTGGAAATACTTAAAGCTGTAACACTACCGAAAAACGGCCAGTACGAATCCAGCCTTCTTTGGAAGTACGACAATGCGCGACTTCCCGATAGTAAGAAAATGGCCTTCAAAAGATGGGAGTGTTTGGAGCGACGAATGAAGAACGATGAAGGATTAGCAGAAACTCTTCGTTCGAAAATCGAAGAGTACATCCAGAAGGGGTACATCCGCAAGTTGTCAGCTGAGGAGTTGACAGTACATCAACCACGCGAATGGTATCTCCCTGTCTTTCCAGTTTATAACCCCAACAAACCGGGAAAGCTGAGACTGGTTTGGGATGCAGCAGCAACCGTTCAAGGTATCTCCTTGAATTCAATCCTATTGAAGGGACCTGATCAGATGACGTCGCTACTTTCAGTATTAATTCAGTTCCGGGAATTTCGGATCGCGGTGTGTGGAGACATACGGGAAATGTTCCACCAGATACTAATAAAGGAAGAAGATCAGCACTGCCAGCGCTTCTTTTGGAAACAAGATGCTAGAAAGAGTACGCCGGACATATACGTCATGAGGGTGATGACATTCGGTGCTTGCTGTTCGCCTGCGACCGCCCAGTATGTAAAAGACCTTAACGCCAAACGATTCGAGCATCAGGCTCCGAAAGCCGTTGAAGCCATAGTTAAAAAACATTATGTCGACGATATGCTCGTCAGCATCGAGTCGGAGGAGGAGGCCATAAAGCTGGCACAGGACGTGAAACGCATCCACGCTGCCGGAGGGTTCGAAATGCGCAACTGGCTATCTAATTCACCAAGTGTCTCATTATGTCTCCAAGAAGTTGCCTCGGTCGAGAAGAAACTCGGAGAAGAAAACCTCACCGAGAAGGTACTAGGACTCTGGTGGAATACGACTACAGATTGTTTTACCTTCAAGATGTCTCCCCGTTACGATCAGACCCTGATGTCTGGATTTCGTCGGCCTACTAAACGTGAAGTACTCCGAACACTCATGATGATATTCGACCCTCTCGGTTTTATCTCGCATTTTCTCATGTACTTGAAAGTACTCTTGCAAGAAATTTGGAGGTCCTCGGTTGGCTGGGACACTCCTATAGAAGAACCACACTTTCAAAAATGGCTGACGTGGTTGAAGGTTCTTCCAGAGGTAGACAACGTTCAAATCCCAAGGTGCTATAGAACCTCTAGGGTCCTAGACAACACTAGCAGAGTCCAAATGCACACGTTTGTAGATGCAAGCGAGAACGGTTTTGCAGCAATTGTGTATCTAAGATACGAGAAAGCAGGCGTAGTCGAAATTGCATTTGTTTGCGCAAAAACGAGGGTGGCACCATTGAAATTCCTCTCTATTCCCCGCTCAGAGTTGCAAGCCAGTATTCTTGGAGTCCGCTTAGCAAACAGTGTTGCGCAGACACTTTCAATTAAGGTCACTGAACGATATTTTTGGACCGACTCCAAAGACGTTCTCTGCTGGTTAAACGCAGATCATCGACGGTATACCCAGTTCGTGGCATTTCGCGTGAGTGAGATACAGGAATCTACGGATGTCAAGGATTGGCGAAGGGTCCCAACGAAACAGAACGTGGCCGATGAAGGGACAAAATGGACGCGTTACCCTGATCTCAACTTGTCAAGCCGTTGGTTTCAGGGACCAGAATTTCTTCGAAGACCGGAGTCGGAATGGCCGTCTGCTTCAAAATATGAAGCGACAAATACAGAGCTACGAGCACATCTGCTAACGCATGTTCCAGTGGCAGAGCCAATCATGCAACCACATAATTTCTCCAAGTGGACCACAATGGTACGAAGCACAGCGTACGTTTTCCGGTATATCTGTAATTCGAAGCAAATGCTCATGAGGAAACAGCGAACCATTGGTCCGCTTACGCAACAAGAATTAGCCAGAGCAGAAAACTTTCTACATCGACTTGCTCAGACTAATGAGTTTCCCGATGAAATTGCTATACTCCTCAGCAATCGTATAAACGAAACGGAAAAAAGGACAATCCCCAAGAGCAGCTCTATCGCTTACTTGAGCCCCTTTCTCGATGAATCCGACGTGCTGAGAGTCCGTGGGCGGACCGGTGCTTGTGAACTAATCGACTACGATGCAGTTAACCCGATCATTCTTCCTCGTAACCACCATGTGACGCATCTGGTAGTGCTGCACTATCACCGCAAATACCACCACCAAAATCATAACATCGTCCTTAACGAAATCCGGCAGCGATACAGAATTTCTCGTCTCAAATCCGTCTACCACAAAATACGAAGGGAATGTCAGAAATGCATGAACGAGCGAGCAGCACCACAACCACCAATGATGAGTGACTTGCCAAAAGGACGTTTAGCTGCATTCTGCCGTCCGTTTACGCATATGGGGGTGGATTACTTTGGGCCAATAATAGTCTCCTGCAACCGCAAAAGGGAAAAACGTTGGGTACTGATTGCTACCTGTCTGACCATCCGCGCCATACACTTGCAGATTGCACACACTCTTAGTACCGACTCATGCATCACAGCTTTGCGCAACGTGATTGGTAGGAGAGGTACACCAGCAGTCATCTACAGCGATCGAGGCACTAACTTCAGAGGTACATGCAAGGAATTGCAAATCGCCATGGAGAATCTGGATCACGAACGATTGATGACCGAGTTTACAACGCCGCATACCAACTGGAGTTTCAATCCGCCGGCATCCCCGCATATGGGCGGAGCGTGGGAGCGCCTGATCCGCACAGTCAAACAGAACCTCACTAAGTTGCTCCCAGATCGTTCACTCTCGTATGAGGTTCTTGAAAACTTACTGGTGGAGGTAGAGAACGTAATAAACTCTCGGCCGCTAACCAGTATTCCCGTGGAAAATGATGCATCTCCGGTACTCACTCCAAACCATTTTTTACTGGGGTCCTCTAACGGCTTGAAGCCTTTGGTAGCTCTTGATGATAACCCTGCCTCTCTTCGCAACTGCTGGCAACTCTCTCAGACCTTGGCCAACCAGTTTTGGAAACAATGGCTTAGAGACTACTTGCCATCCATAACCCGCCGAAGCAAATGGTTCAACCCCGTAAAACCCATCGAAGCTGGCGACATTGTTGTCATTGCGGATCCGAACTCTCCACGAAACTGCTGGCCGAAAGGACGCGTGATAGCAACGAAGCCGGGAGCCGACGGTCAAGTAAGGTCCGCTAGGGGCTGTCCATAAACCACGTGGTCATTAGAGGGGGGGGGGGGGGTTCGGCCAATGACCATTTTGTATGGACCAATAAATTTTTTTGTATGGACTAATGACCACGCAGGGGGGGGGGGGGGTTTGAAAAGTCCCAAAAAAATGACCACGTGGTTTATGGACAGCCCCCTACCGTCCTGACCGCAAGCGGGATCTACGAACGTCCAGCTGTGAAGCTCGCCGTGTTAGACGTAGGCGTTTGTAAGAATACGACTTAGGAGGACCATCGGCGTATTCCGGGGGGAGTGTTGAATGCGCCACGTCAATTGATCCGTTCAACCCCAACGGCCCCATACCTGCGAGCTCCAACAGTGACATACGATCACACCCGTGTATTTATCAGGGGATCGTCACACGGACGATAACCCAGAAGGGCAAACTATTGTATACGGAAAACTGAAGAGAAACACAAAATTGAAAATTGAAGATCGATGACTATTACGTTACGAAGTTAATCAAATTTTCTCTTAAAACTATACCATATCTTCTAAAACGCACTTAAACCTATAAATTACATTCAGTGGTTATCTATATGATAGGTATTAACGAACAAAATGTGTACTATTAAGGAAGGTTTGACAAGAAGTGCTTAAATTATTCTTACATTACAGTTAAAACCTAGTTGACCCCTAACGATTACGAATTTGTAATAGCTTTCATAACGTCCTATGAATTACTAGACTTACCTAAGGTGAGAAAATGAATTATCTACTAGCTTATGAATCTAAAAATAACGTAAACATTGAACTTAACAGTACATTGAAGGGGATCTATCAAGTGCTATTTGGATATAAGTCGTTGAGCTGGCGAATCACCAAACGTAAGAAAACTTATTACTATATATAATTGCCTAATTAATAATTAAATTATATACAGGAATTTTGTAATTCTACCAATACGCCGGAATAAATTGACAAAATCTACGATTCGCTTATCGCTCGCCAACAACGTCCTTTAAAAAATATTTCAGATATTCAATTGGAAATTCCACCACGAATTTCATCACATTTTTTTTCAAAGGATTCCTCCAGATTTTTTTAAATAATTGTTTCAAAAAATGTTTTAAGGTATTCTAGAAGAAAGAAGTCTAAATTTCTTTTTTGAAATTTCTTTAGAATATCTTCCTTGGCTGCCATCCAAAGTTGATCCATGCATACTTTTAGAAAACCAGTAGTGATCGCTATCAGACAAAAATTTTACGAATTACTTCAGGAATCTCTATAAGGATTGTTTTACTATATCTGAGAAATTCCATAATGAATTTCTTTGGGAATTATTCCAATTTTTTGATAAAATTCTAGAGATTTCACCATAAATTTCCCCATGGGTTTCATTGGAAAATTATATATCTTTCCGAAAATATTCCACAGCTTCCTCAAAAAACATCGAAAATCCCGAATAGTTTCATAAATTTCTCCAAAAATTTCATCAGAACAACTTTCATTGAAAATTCTTCCTAAGGTTTTTTTTTTCGAGAATCCCTCTATGAATTCCTTTATGAAATATTCCAATGATTCTTTCAGAAATACATCCAAATGGTGCCTTCAGAAATTCTTCGAAAATTTATCCAGGGATTCATTCAAAAACAATTCCAATATTTTTTTTAGAAATTTTTCCAGTGTTTTTTTTATATTATTCTAGGGATTCAATACAACTCTCGAATTCATTTATTTATTTCTTCATGAACTCCTCCAGGGATTCCAGGATTCCATCGAAATTTCCCGCATTAATTGTTCAGGAATTTCTTCATTAAAAAAATCCAGTAAAAATTCTCCCAAACATTTTGTTCCTTTTTTTCGAAAATTTCAGCAGAAATTATCCCAGTGATTCCTGCAAAACGAAATCATACTAAGGTCGCTTTATGAGTTCTTCGGGAGTTTTCTCTGCGTATTTTCTCACAGAATGCCTGTAGGGATGGATTCTTTTAGAAATTTATTCAGATTCTTTCCAAAAATATTCCTACAGGATTTTTTATTTCAAATTTCTCAGTTTTAGGGAATTCAGATATTTTATTTTCGCCGTATATTCATCTAGATCCACCGTGAATCGACAACGAATGGAAAGTGAATTACATCTACAAACCACTGTGCGCCGTCACCAGGCTTCGCGTTCCCACAGAGTTCTACTCAGTTTATTTATTTGTAGTGCGCCACTGCAACCATCCACACTTTTTTTCTCTCACTTCATCCACTACCACCGCTGGCTGGCAGGCTAGCTGGTTATAGTTGGCTTCCACTAGTCGAATGTTGCATTTAAATTTGAATAAAACTGACCAAAGCTAATTTGCAGCGTGCAGAGCTGCGAACGTCCGCGCGCGATCCGGCCGAAAGCCATAAACATGATTTATTGTTTAATTAAATTTAACTTTTCAACATATTTTGCAGGACTGAGCTCTCGAAGTTTTTTTACCGGGAAGAACCGAGCGAAGTGGGTTTTGAAGGATGGTGAAAGGTGACCAACACGATGAAAGGATTGCGAACGTAGAATTTCCAGGATGGATAGTATAGACTAAAGAACAGAATCGATGTGCAGCTAAGGACAGAATAAGCAGTAAGGTGTAAAACGTGAAAAGGGGCAAAAACCTGCACCTTACTATATCATTAAGCACATTTTAACGGTTAACGGAATGAACCGCAAAACAAATCACAGAACAAACTGAACAGACAGAACAGACAGAACAGATAGAATAGACAGAACAGACAGAACAAACAGGACAGACAGAACAGACAGAGCAGATAGAACAGACAGAACAGACAGAACAGACAGAACAGACAGAACAGAAAAAAACAGACAGAACAGACAGATCAGACAGAACAGACAGAACAGACAGAACAGACAGAACAGACAGAACAGACAGAACAGACAGAACAGACAGAACAGACAGAACAGACAGAACAGACAGAACAGACAGAACAGACAGAACAGACAGAACAGACAGAACAGACAGAACAGACAGAACAGACAGAACAGACAGAACAGACAGAACAGACAGAACAGACAGAACAGAGAGAACAGACAGAACAGACAGAACAGACAGAACAGACAGAACAGGCAGAACAGACAGAACAGACAGAACAGACAGAGCAGACAGAACAGACAGAACAGACAGAACAGACAGAACAGACAGAACAGACAGAACAGACAGAACAGACAGAACAGACAGAACAGACAGAACAGACAGAACAGACAGAACAGACAGAACAGGCAGAACAGACAGAACAGACAGAACAGACAGATCAGACAGAACAGACAGAACAGACAGAACAGACAGAACAGACAGAACAGACAGAACAGACAGAACAGACAGAACAGACAGAACAGACAGAACAGACAGAACAGACAGAACAGACAGAACA
This sequence comes from Aedes albopictus, assembly GCF_035046485.1. Lineage (NCBI taxonomy): Eukaryota > Metazoa > Arthropoda > Insecta > Diptera > Culicidae > Aedes > Aedes albopictus. The sequence goes on from NC_085138.1 coordinate 350,583,830, forward strand.
GGCAGAACAGACAGAACAGACAGAACAGACAGAGCAGACAGAACAGACAGAACAGACAGAACAGACAGAACAGACAGAACAGACAGAACAGACAGAACAGACAGAACAGGCAGAACAGACAGAACAGACAGAACAGACAGAGCAGACAGAACAGACAGAACAGACAGAACAGACAGAACAGACAGAACAGACAGAGCAGACAGAACAGACAGAACAGACAGAACAGACAGAGCAGACAGAACAGATAGGGCAGACAGAACAGATAGGGCAAACAGAACAGACAGAACAGACAGAACAGACAGGGCAGACAGAACAGACAGAACAGAGAGAACAGACAGAACAGACAGAACAGAAAAAACAGACAGAACAGACAGATCAGACAGAACAGACAGAACAGACAGAACAGACAGAACAGACAGAACAGACAGAACAGACAGAACAGACAGAACAGACAGAACAGACAGAACAGACAGAACAGACAGACCAATCCAAATCCAATCCAAATCCAATCCAAATCCAATTCAAATCCAATCCAAATCCAATCCAAATCCAATCCAAATCCAATCCAAATCCAATCCAAATCCAATCCAAATCCAATCCAAATCCAATCCAAATCCAATCCAAATCCAATCCAAATCCAATCCAAATCCAATCCAAATCCAATCCAAATCCAATCCAAATCCAATCCAAATCCAATCCAAATCCAATCCAAATCCAATCCAAATCCAATCCAAATCCAATCCAAATCCAATCCAAATCCAATCCAAATCCAATCCAAATCCAAATCCAATCCAAATCCAATCCAAATCCAATCCAAATCCAATCCAAATCCAATCCAAATCCAATCCAAATCCAATCCAAATCCAATCCAAATCCAAATCCAATCCAAATCCAACCCAAATCCAATCCAAATCCAATCCAAATCCAATCCAAATCCAATCCAAATCCAATCCAAATCCAATCCAAATCCAATCCAAATCCAATCCAAATCCAATCCAAATCCAATCCAAATCCAATCCAAATCCAATCCAAATCCAATTCAAATCCAATCCAAATCCAATCCAAATCCAATCCAAATCCAATCCAAATCCAATCCAAATCCAATCCAAATCCAATCCAAATCCAATCCAAATCCAATCCAAATCCAATCCAAATCCAATCCAAATCCAATCCAAATCCAATCCAAATCCAATCCAAATCCAATCCAAATCCAATCCAAATCCAATCCAAATCCAATCCAAATCCAATCCAAATCCAATCCAAATCCAATCCAAATCCAATCCAAATCCAATCCAAATCCAATCCAAATCCAATCCAAATCCAATCCAAATCCAATCCACATCCAATCCAAATCCAATCCAAATCCAATCCAGATCCAATCCAAATCCAATCCAAATCCAATCCAAATCCAATCCAAATCCAATCCAAATCCAATCCAAATCCAATCCAAATCCAATCCAAATCCAATCCAAATCCAATCCAAATCCAATCCAAATCCAATCCAAATCCAATCCAAATCCAATCCAAATCCAATCCAAATCCAATCCAAATCCAATCCAAATCCAATCCAAATGCAATCCAAATCCAATCCAAATCCAATCCAAATCCAATCCAAATCCAATCCAAATCCAATCCAAATCCAATCCAAATCCAATCCAAATCCAATCCAAATCCAATCTTAATCCAATCTTAATCCAATCCACATCCAATCCAAATCGAACCCAAACCCCAATCATGTGAATTTCATAAGTTTTCCTCAACAATGTATGCACACACAGTATTTGCAAATCTGCACTACAAAAACAGAGATAGTATTCAACGTTTCCACATACTGGACCATCTTCGAGTTATTGCTACAAAACACCCCTTATCAGCTAGCAAAACAGGTCCCCCCGGTTTGGAGAGCAATTTCTCATGTAACAATTTGCATACCGTTCAATTCTGTAGCATCTCTCCTTCAGGAGTGCAGTACAAGGTAAAGGAATGACGCAGCTGCTAGCCGTTGTTCTACCCGGTAGAAGCTGATTCACGTCCTAGCGTCAAATTGCACTTTCTCGTTGGGTTGGTTGGCTTCCGGTAGCAATTTAACGCAATACTTTGTAGGTATCCCCTACCTAGCCAAAGGCGAACGATCCGGTGCGGTGCGGTGAGATATCCTTTCATCGCCACGAGGAAGTCCTGTTCCTGTTGGCGGCCAGCTAGCCCAGTTAAGGGTGCTGCTACTGCCGGGTTCTATTGTTCCACGACGCCGAATGTGGGTGTGAGAGCCGCATTTCTCACTTTGGTGATAAATGGTGACATTTTTCTCATATACACCTCACACATTCATTACGCGCCACTACTGGGAAGGGCGAGAGAGACTAGAGGATGTTGGAGTTTTTTTTTTCTGTTTTTCGCAGACCATCTATTCTAGGGTTTCGGACTACACTGCTGGAATGGAAAAAACGCTCTGGGTTCGCATCCGGTTACGATTTTCTGCGTATCATGTTTGTGTGAGGTTGCTTCGTGGAAACAGCAACCGTCCAGGGTGGAGGATTATTGCAGTTTTCTTCCGGAACGTTAGTTACATAATGAACGTCATGTTAGACGAAATTATTGAGGCAATAGAAAATGGATAAATAGTCTTGGTCATAACTTCGAATAAAATGTATATTATTACTATTACTTTATTATGAAGATTTTCAGCCTCCTCTACGTTTAGTTTTCAAAATTTTCTTATTTTTTCAGTTTCAACTGGATTTTGATTGACTAAGGATTGCTTTGTGTAAGACAAATGTTGAAAACAAGTAAACATTTAAATCTTCTTTATTATGAAGATTTATGGCCCAGGGTTTGTTCATCACTTAAAATATATAAATTTTATCTATTTTCATTTCGTTGTTGTTGTTGTTGTTGTTGTAATAAGGCAAAATATGGGTTTACTAAGGGGTTGGATTGAATAAGTTTCTTTTTTTAATAATTTCAACAGAACTTTGATACAAAAACAATTTTTATTCTTAAACACAGCAAAGAAAAGCCTCCAGAAATCCAACTGACATACCATGTTGCTTCCATGCCAAGTGGGTGAAAGCTTTTCAAAGGCAGAAAATGTAGATGTAGTACAAAGATGGAAATCAGACATCCACCTTCAACCATCATCCCACCCGAGTACTGTGGTCCCTCTGCCCGGGAGTTGCCACAATCAATGACAGAGAAGCAGACAGGACCGACAGACAGACCGAGCTACCGACTCTTGTCGAGGGTTGCATTAGAAACGACAACAAGAAGGAGAAAGCCGGTAAGTGTACACATTCTCCTGAAATCAAACAGTCAATCTCATCAGAGTCAGACGAAGTGTACGCCAACCAACAACAATGCAACCTGAAGTGCTTTGCTCGAAGTCGACGAGATTCAACCCGCTTCCTTGCTTGCTGGGAGCTTCCATCATCGCCGGCGCTGGAATTTGCGTCTAGGTACTGCCCTTGTGCCATCATCATGGACTTGATGGACAACAATCGAGCAAGAAGGTTGAACCGAGAGCATCTTCTGATTTCTCCATTCGCAAACGCAACGAAAATATTTGCTCATCCAGTTCTTTCAAGAAAAAAAAGAAGGGGGATGTTCGAAGGTTTCTCCATATTCATTCGTCCTTACATACCTACATCTACACGTGGAAAGCACATCGAGTATCGTTTGTCGGTTGCTCCGGTATGTGATTTCTGCCAAGGGTTGAAAGGCAGAACCCAGCAGCCGTGCCGTTTTGGTCCACCCGGCAGGCAGCAGCATTCACAGTCTGTAACAAATCTCACTAATGCACTACCGGCTTAAACGCTTTTGTACGAACATACACATAGAGGCCCTCTAAATCGTTTGGCGTCTTGTCCTTACCGTAGGTGGTGTAAGAGAAGGCCCCCTTTTTCTCGTAACAAGATATCGTCTTTACACCGTGTCCAATAAGTTCTCATACAAAATGCAAATTTAGAAAATATCATTTTATTTCACATATGTGATTCATAGTTTTTAGTTTGTATCTCAAGCTATGTACCAAATGGATATACTAAGCCTAAACCAACACAGTTTTAGTGATGATATGGTAAGAAATTTGCAAGTAAGTTCAATTTGGGCTGATTTTCCAATTTGGGCAAATTTATCACAATAGGAATACAAGCATGTTTTATAAGTGAGATTGGTGTGAATCAACCAGATAATATGCACCCATGTTTCTATAACACAACAAATCTCATTGAAGCAGGTGAATTGACATTTTTGTTTAATTTTCGTTTTATTTTGTACAAAATAAAACGGCTCCGTATTTTACCAATACAGGATCTAATATTCTTTCTCTTCTGGTCATAGTTACTACCAGCATTGGGGAGGACAGGAACCTAATTTGTTTCAACTTAAAACCATTACTCGTTAAAATACGACGAAATACCAGTGAAATGGCGTGCGTGCCAACTGAAATGGACTTACGACACATAAGCGATAAGCAGAGAAGGATACAGGACAGTTAGTTCCGAAATAAATGCAGTATTTGGTGTATGTTAGTTGGAATTACAAAAAATATACAGTCAGGTTTTTTTTTTACGCGGGGGATACATTCCGCGTATAAAAAACGCGTAAAAATAAACCGCGTTAATTCAAAAATCCGCGTAAAAATAAACCACGTTAATTCAAAAAACCGCGTAAAAAAACCGCGTTAATTCAAAAATCCGCGTAAATGAAAACCATGTTTTATAACTTTTAACTCAATAATTTCCTTCTTGATTTTACCATAAAAAATGAACTCAACGAATTATTTTAAGACATCATTTTAAGATTTTTGCCTGTCACTCAAAATTTCCACAAGTTACACAAACTGCCAAGCTATTGTTAAAGGTTGAAGGATTCGTCATTGATACCATCGTCATCATTGAAATTTCGAAGGCAGTTTTTTCGTTCAAAACACAAATATTTGTTATGAAAATGTATTCACTGTATTCCATTCTTCATCTGGAATACAGTGAATACATTTGCATAACAAAAATTAGTGTTTTGAACGAGAAAACTGCTTTCGAAATTTCAATGATGACGGTGATATCAATGACGAATTCTTCAACCTTAAAGGTTTAAAGCTTTTACCACCATTGATGACGTCATACCCGACATCATCCTATCATTCACCTATTTTTATTTTGGCCACCAAACCCAACATGGACCCAATACTTGTTCGATGTTGGTCCAACAGTGGCCCAACATTCGATAAAAATTGAACCGACTTTGACCCGACATTCGATATTTTTTCAGTCTGGCGGAATTTTGCAGGCTTTTCTCGTGTTTCGTGCCCAGCTACTCATTCGAGTGACAATGTATTCAATTAACAAGGATTCGCTTCTCATTTGATAGGTGCTCTGATTGAATGAAATCGTTTTAAACATGAATAGAAGTAAAAATGACTAAAAAGATTTGTTGGGTTAGTATTCAAATGAATGGGATGAAGTTTTGCAACACTGGTTTAAACCGGTTCGTTGTTAAGACTCCATCTCACAGTTGTCGAAGTACAGGCAATAAATCATGTTCACTTAACCTTCCGTAACTCGCGCGGTTGCCCACCACCGTCAGCACCACGCTTATGCTGAACACGAAAAGCGAGATTATTTCATCGTGTGGTACAAAATACAACAATACAAGCAATCGCGCGATTGCTCGAGGGTTGATAGTTAAAGGTCACAAAGCATTCTTAGAAAGTTTTGGGATATTCCAGGTAATCCTAAGTGTTCTGGAACTCAGTTTTTAATGTCTATGGCTATGACAGTAGTTTCTCAAGCTAAAAATAGTAACTATACATAATTAGACAGGGTTTAAATCAATAATCCAAAATAGTTTTAAATTATTCCAAATCAGCCAAATGAACAGCTACAAATGGACATAGTAGACATAATTATCTGATAGATAGATACAATAATTGATATTGTTATAATCTCTGGACATAATAGATTACAAATCGTAGATTTGTACTATGAGAAAAGTTCATGTAATCTCAAGAACGGTTTGGATGTCCTTAGACATCTCAACAGATCTGATGCTGTCTATTAAACTGAGATGTTCAGTAAGTCATGAAAGATTAGAAGTCATAGCTTTGTATTATGAATGAAGTTACCGGTACACACGTAGACTTTAGGATCTAAACAGTTTGGATGACCTAGGTTATCCTGACTGATCTAAAACTGTCTGTTGAACTTTCAAAAGACTCACTGGGCATAATAGATTACAAATCTTTGATTTGTATAATGCAAGAAGCTACCGCTACACCCGTAGACTTTAGGATCTATACTCCAGAATAGTTTGGATGACCTAGGATATCCCGACTGATCTGAAACTGTCTATTGAACTTTCAAAAGACTTACTGGGCTTAATGGATTACAAATCGTTGCTTTGTATAATGCAAGAAGTTACCGCTGCACCCGTAGAATATGGGATCTAAACTCTAGAACAGTTTGGATGACCTAGGATATCCCAACTGATCTGAAACTGTCTATTGAACTTTCAAAAGACTTACTGGGCTTAATGGATTACAAATCGTTGCTTTGTATAATGCAAGAAGTTACCGTTACAGACGAAGACTTTAGGATTTAAACTCCAGAACAGTTCGGATGTCCTTGGATATCCAGAAAATTATTCTGCATCATATTCTAACTTTTTAATGCTGTTAAGCACCAAAACTACAGAAATATGTAAAAAAAAAAACTCTATAATAATGCTTGGAAAAATTCCGGCTCAAAATTAAAAATCCTCGTAAATGAAAACCGCGTTAATTCAAAAATCCGCGTAAAAATAAACCGCGTAATTCAAAAATCCGCGTCAAAAAAACCGCGTTAATTCAAAAATCTGCGTAAAAAAACCTCGTAAATGAAAACCGCGTAAAAAAATCCGCGTAAAAAAAAACCTGACTGTATTTACTTTGAAAATCCTAATTTGAGAAGTGAAATGAATGGAATGTGATTTTGTATGAGAACCAGTGCTGCAATTTTTCGACAGGCCTTTATGATAGCGATATTTTGCCTTTTTCATTTTCTCTGTTTTGGTTTTCCTGTCAAAGTTACTTTCCGATCAGCAACACGGGAGCGAAATGAAATAGGTACTCACACTCGCACGCAGCGTGCTGAAAGCGAGAGCTGACAGGCCTAAATTTCCATTCAATTTTCTGTAGTTGAGTGTTTTCACCCGTGCTAACGTATAGGGCACTCACTCTCACAAGCCACCGCTTGAGACGAATGGCCTTTCAGCATGAGTAGTGCGTGGATGATTGGGAATTGATCGTGTTGGGTCGCTCACGAATGGAGCTCTCGGACTCTGTCAGTTCTCACATCGAGGAACTGAAAACGACCGCCGCAGTCATTCATTTTCGGCTGAAAAACAGGCACTGAGACAGATATTTTGCAGGACTGATGAGAACTTATTGGACACGGTGTATATTAGGTAAAGAGGATACGAAAGTCTTCTTGTAGATTGAATTATCATCAGTTGTGTTCAATGATTGATTTGGCATAATAAATCTGAAACAATTGCTTTCCTAGCTTCGTCTGCATATCAAATCTGTAAATAGAATTGAATTCTTAAGGCTCTATAGGACAGGCTCAACACCTGTTCTTCGAGTGTGTGTTTTTGCTGTTACTCAAATAATCAAAACGTATGTGTCTTACTGTTTCCAATAAAAACAAGCTTATGAGACCATTCAAAAGGTAGGTCATGTTTCTGATCTTGTTTCTTTGTGCATTTGTGGAGCTATAACCGGATGCAAAGAGGTCTGATTGCTACATATGTATTTACTGTCACTGAGAAAAATATGCACTGAATGTTTAAACCAAGTAACGATGGATCGATGCATATGGTGTTTCAGCATAACCATGCTGAGGATGACAGGTTCGACTTTCAAGACTGCGTAGCCGTTTTTAATGATAGTTGAAACGATACAGTCGAGCCTCCACTAGATTACGAAAGCTGACCTTCTCAGCACTGCCTGATATCATGTGGCCATCTTCGGAACCCGGATCAATTCCTCCAGATTGTTACTGGTATAAATATTTGTTACATTAATAGGGGTAGTAGGGGCAATATGAGCCACCCTGAATTGGGCCTTATTATCAAGTTTTGTTCTGTTCAAAGCCTTAGGATCTTTCATAGAATGCTTCAATCATGTCTCACTGTAAAAAACCTAACCAAAATTCGATTCTGAAATGCAAATATTAATGAAAATTTAATTTTTTGCTACGAACGCAAAAATGTTATATGATTTAAAACTCCAAAATAAGCTTTTAACAGATAACTCCCTACTGCCTAGGTAAACATTCCATTACAGTTGATACTGCTACTATTACTGAGCAGTTTGTGGACAAGTCTGCATTTTTTCGAAAATGAAATTACAACAAAACAAGAATTTTCCGAAACTAGTCTCTACGGGGCAATATGGTCATACCTGCTCGGACCAACATGATCGGTTTTATGTTGTAACCTAACCTCAAAATTTTGCTGTCAAAACATGAATATTATCTGCAAAAACATGGTTCATTACTGGTGTGAGGTTACAAGCGACGATCGGAACGAAAAAAAATGGTCACAAAGCAGCCTGAACACCGCCAAGACACAGGCGCCACTACAGATTACATCCCAATCTGAAAAGTTCAATAAAAGCGGATATTTGCGGTCTTCGCTTGGAACGATATCCTCTTTGGCAACGGCCAAGGAAGGTTGTTTTAGGAATCGTTCATAAATGACGGGGAGGGGAAGGGGGAGTTCTTGATATTGCTACGAGCCATGTATTAGGTATAGGAAAACAAATTACGAGTGGGGTGGGAGCAAGGGAGGGAGTATAGAAAATTGACCTAAAATTCTACGTAATTTGTAAGTGCTCCCTTACTGTGTCTCCCCTCGCCCGTTCATCCTCAGAGTGTGAGAGATGGAACCAGTGCCATCGTTGCCATTCTTGGATTCATGGCTGTGATGGAAACATGTGCCTATGTTGATTGAAATATTGCGTTTAAAAGTAAAATGCGATTAAATCTGCTTATGTTTTTTTTTTAACGAAAACAATCGAATTTGTATAAAATACACTGAATTGTTGTTAAATAATCATATTTTTCTATTTCTCACTCCTTCCGAAACATTCTCCAAAAAAAAACTAACAAGTTTTAAATGGTGGCTCATATTGCCCCGTATAGCTGGGAAACACATGAAAATCAATGGTTTTCAAAAGTATTTCCCAACAATTAACAAAAAGTTGTTTTCATAACTTATCGACGCAATATGAAGGGAAATACTCCTAAGCATGGTTCAATTACATTAAAATAATTATTTATTGAGTTATTCTGTGCATTTCAGAACGATTTCCTTAGGTGGCCCATATTGCCCCGATCACCCCTAAGACAGAATAATTCTTTAATATGTTCAAAGTTTATTATTCGTGCGTTCTTTGTGTTACATCCCGAGCAGAGGAGAATATCAAACCAAAAACTACGAAATCTCATAACCTGTTTTTATATCTTGTTTTGTTATTATTTAATTATCAAGGCATAGCCTTTTCATAACAAATTTTGTTGGGCAATCTCATTCAGCTATAATCAAGCTATTGATATACATTCACTTAATTACAATTCAATAACATGTTTTGTTGAAGTACAAGTTTTGTTATTGTTGTACTATTGATCAACTTATTTACAATAGCACAACAGTAACAAGTTTTAAAATCAAAGTGACAATTCGATAATAATGATCTGTCCTTTAATTTTGTTTTATTTTTGAATTCAGTTAGAAAGGAAATTTCCAAACGAGTCCTCTGAAAATCCCTTAAATAATATTCGGGAAAACAATTGGAAGTTATGGAGAAACCCTTCGATAGCCTGGAGAAATCTTCAACGGAACTTCTGGCGCAATCTTCCTAAAAATTCCAAAAGTAATTCTCCTGAGGAATTATTAGAATTCTTGGCAAAATCTTTTGGAAAACTCTAAGAGAACTCTTCAGAAAAAAAAACTCCTGGTGAAGTTCTCAAAGAAATTTTCAGAGAAATCTCAAGATGAAATTCGGGACAAATAATTCTGGAGGATTTTCTATAGGAGTTTTTGAAAATCTGTGAATGATTTCATGGAAGAACTCTCGGAGAAATTTTTGGAAGATTTTTCTTTCACATTCTCTTAGAATGAATTAAAAACTGAATAAAATATTTTTCAATCATTTAAAGTATTTCTGCTCATGTTATTTGTGGGTTTGTGAGACAAAGTGAATAATTTTATATAATAAGTATCATAATTTACTTAGAACTCGTAACTCGTAACTTTACGATTTTGATATCATAACAAATTTTGCTTTCCGATTATTATCAATAACAAATTAATATCAAAATTTATTATTGAAATAGTTTCCAAATTCACTGTTATTAAGTTGATATTGGAACTAACAAAACAAGTTATTAAAATGGTTTTCCAAAAACATTTTTTGTTATGATATTTGTTATTTTGCCGCTTATGACAGGCAAGTTTATAACATAATATGTTATGTTAATAACTTAAAAATAATCGATTCTATTATTCAATTAATTTACTCAAATAACACAACTCCTTATGCTGTTGATATTCCCTTCTGCTCGGGATGTTGACATTTAATTTGTAAATATTCCCCTTGTAGTAATTAACATAATAGGGTTCTGGAAAAGTAGAAGCCCATGAAACGCAATCCCACTTTGATTGTCAACTTTCAGGCCATTTCGTGCAGCGGTCAAGTACTAGAGATGTATACCTTTCCCTGTCACAGACTTCAAGTCATAGAACTCTAGTGATGAAACCCGAAAGCAAGCTATGAACACAGCATCAAATGCTGTGAACTAAAAGGCAAACTGCCAACTAAAATACAATTCCAGGATGACTGATGGACCCAAACCAATAAATGAAACCTCCCCGAGCAGAGGAAAATATCAAAATAATAACAACGGAATCACAAAACCTGTTTTTATATCTCGGTTTGTTATTATTAACTTATTAAATCATCACCGTTCCATAACATGTTCTGTTGGGCAGTCTTATTTTGCTATGATCGTGCTCTTGGTATATTTTCTTTAAATTACATTTCAATAACATGTTTTGTTGTAGCACAAGTTCAGTTATAATTGTGTCATTGAGACTGTACAAATAGTTGATCATTAATATTACAACATAACTAGCTTTGCAATCAAAACTACACCATTCGAGATTTCCGTTGTTCACAGCATTCCGTGAGGAACTGTAACAGAAAATATTATTTTGTCATCAGTTCCTCTGGCATTACGTTTTAACTGTGACAGAGCCAACTTATCAGCCTTTTGTTTTATAAGCATTTAGCCATTTTATGAAACATTTTGGATCAACTGGTGGAATTCAAGGACGAACAACACATTTTCGACAAAAATGTAAAAAAATAAGTCATCAAGAAGAAGAACTCCATGGATTATTTTAAGACATTTTATTTTTATTGATTTCATTGCATCGAGCCCACTTAGATTCATTTGATTAAATGTGTCAATCAATGAGGTAATAATGTAAATTAATCTTATGAACAATGAACCACCTAATAAAGGGCTTCAAAACGTCGGTAGTTTTTCATCTTAAGTTGTTTGGAAAATAAACGAAAACTATTGTTTCTCTCTGTTTTAGATAAATAAATCGCTTGCGACAACAATAGCGTCCCAATTATGAATGAAACATTTAACAATAGATCATATTGTTGCGTATCCCATTGAATTCATATGGGACTTTGGAGGAGTTCCTATCCGCAACAGAAAAAAAAAGCAAATTTTGTTTTCAGATTGTTATCAATAACTTAATCATATCAAAATTTGTTATTGAAATATTCTGAAAATTCGCTGTTATTAAGTTGTTTTTGAAACTAACAAAACATGTTATTGAACAGGTCTTCCAGGAACATTTTTTGTTATAATTTTTGTTATTTTGCCGCTTATGACAGACAAGTTTATAACAGGATATGTTATGTAAATAACATGAAAATAACACTTTCCGTTACTCAGTTATTTTTCCAAAATAACACATTTTATTATGCTGCTGCTATTCCCTTCTGCTCGGGTCGTCGTCCTGTGATCGGAAGGAGTTATCCATCTGGATAACAGGGCACATTTATGTTTTGTGTTGTGTTGTGTCAATTTGTGATGTCCATATATTGTGCATTTGTAAGGTTCTATGTGTGTATCGTGATGTGTAAATCCATTGAAATAATTAATTTCTTTCAATTTTGTAACAAGATCCCGGGTAGATTCCTTCAGAACCAGCCCAAGGCTACGTAGTATTAAACAATGAAAAAAATGTTGCCACACATCAATTCACACCTACGTCCTATAAAATAGCAAATAGGACACTACTAGACCTACATGTGAAAAAGGTGGAACAACCATTCTACGCCTCTGCTTCTTCCGTCTCTCCTAGGTGTTTTTCAATTTATTCATGCAAACTTATCCCGTTATCCGATAAAGAGAAGTCTGCTCTACCTATCACCGGTCAGAGATTCCGTGAATAATGGGAAATACGCTTAGGAGGACATGGAGAAGCGGAAATACGGAATGGTTGTTACGCCCTTTTCAAGTGTTAGTCTTGTTCTTACATCTCAGAGGACTGCTGTGAACCCTATTATAACAGCAGAATCCATCTGATTGCAAGATAGTAGTTGTTTTGTAGTTTTACACATGCATAGTAAGTAATAGCCTAGACGACTTTCACCACACACTCTCCCTCATACAATTATTGACATTGCAATGCCTTTGGTTATACCAGCAATTAAAGACCATGTGTCCTCTCGATCGGTCTCTTTTCGCTGATCGACCACACTCTAAGTAAGTGTAGTGAATCAAATGTTTAATAAATAGTTAGAGAGTAGACGAAGTTCGGTCTTATTCTTTCTGCGCGAGATTACAAGGACATACGGCCGCTTCCGGATAAGGTCCTCCCCGGAACGGATTCCAGCCAATGAATTGAAAAGAAAACTTACACTTCTACTAAATGTTAGATTTCCAACAGTTACCTTCTTATCTCTGTAAAATGTCCTTCCTTCAGGGATCTCTCTTTTAGTTCCTTCAGCAAACGCTCCGGGAGTTCTATCAAGGGTACCTACAGGAGTTCCGTCTGAGATCTCTTCTAGGAATTTCTTCAAGGACCCTTTCTCAAATTACTTTAAGGATTCCTATTGGAATTCCTTCATATGCGTCATGAAGATTTTTGTTATAGATTATATCAGGAGTTCTTTCAGCGATTTCTCTAGAAGTTCCTTTAGGTATTCCTACAGAAGTTCCTCTAGGGATTAATCTAGGAGTTCCTTTGGGGACTCCTGCAATATTGTAGTTCCTTCAGGAATTATTCCAGAAGATAATACCTGGATCTCCCTAGTAGTTCCAGAAAGATTCAGAGATGCCTTAAGGAGTTTCACCAAGGATTTCTTCAGAAGATCCCTCAACTATTTCAACAGAAGTTCTCTAAGGTTTTCCTCTAAAAGTATTTTCAGGAGGATTAAGCGATGCCTCCTGGAAAACCATCAAGAGTTCCTCCAGAAGATCCTTCTGGAATTCTTACAGGAGGTCCTTTAGAAATTAGTCTAGATGTTCCTTCATAAATTCCTTCGCGAGTTACTACAGAGATAAGTCCATGAGTACCTTCAGAGTTCCCTCCAAGAACTTGAGGAATTCGTGCAGATGTTTCTTGAGGGATTCCTCCTGAGTTCTTTCAGGGATTTTCGCAGAACTTCCTGCAGAGATCTCTCCAGGAGTTTCTCCAGAAATCTGTCCAGGATTTCCTTCAGTTTTTTTAACAAAGTATTGATGGCACAAATTTCCCAAATGGAGGAGAACGTTCTCGAGCTCCAGTTTATGGGGTGCTTCCATGCTACGATCATCTCGTTGACGGTCTTGACGTCGCAGTTCAGCTGGTAATCCTTCTGCGCCAGATGCAGGGCGCTGTAACCGTGATCAGCTTCACATACAGTGCACATACATTTCATGACGGTTCTGGCTCTCTATGAAATATGCCCGCAACTGCTGGATCTGGGAGACACATAGTGCCTGGATATTGATGACACCCCTTCCTCCTACTGCGCGTGGCAGGGTGACTCTCTCGATGGACGACTTTGGAAGGCGCATGCGGTGCTTGGTGAACGCCACTCGTACTGCTCGTTCTAACGTCTCGAGGTCAGTCTTGGTCCACTTTACCATCCCAAAGCTGTAGGTCAACAGGGCGCACAGCAAACGTGTTGATCGCCTTCACCTTGTTGCTGGCTGACAGAAAACTCCTCAGAACACATTTGACGCGATGCAAGAACTTATCCTGCAGTTCCTTCTTGATCGTTGTGTGGTGAATACCTCTCAGTTGCAGGAAGCCGAGGTATTTGTACGCTTGGCCTTCAACCATATTCCGAATCTCCTCCTGTTCGTTGACGGGAAAACAACTGGCGTCCACTACTTGACCCCGGCGAAGATGGACTGACCGACATTTGTCAATTCCAAACTCCAACCGTATGTCATTGCTGAACACCGGCACAAGCCGTTGATGCAGCCTCTGTACTGATTCTGCAAACAGCTTCAGGTCGTCCATAAAGAAGGTGTGGGTTATTCTTGTACTCCTTCTCCCACTTTTCAGTTGGTAGCCATAGTTGCATTGGTTGAGTGCTCCGCTGAGGAGGTTCATCGCAAGGCAGAACCATAGCGGCGGACTAAAGGTATCGCCTTGGAATATCCCTCTCCTGATGCTGAGAGTTCTGAACCGCAGCACAGCTGTTCCGTCGGTAATTTGCAGGGACGTGCTCCACATCCCCATAGCGTGTTGCAGCAGCCAGATGACGTTCCCATCTACCTTGTACAACTGCAGTGCCTTAAGAAGGTACGCCTTCTTGTAATCCATGTACGCAATGCTCATGTTCCTCTGCTTTCCGGTGGCTTGACTCACAATGACTGCGTCAAACACCAGCTTTGCAGGGTTATTGTCCGGCATTCTTGCAACATGCCCTGCCCGCCGTATCCTCGCGACTTTGGCCACCTTCTGGATGCTGGGTTCACCGTAAAGTGCAGCTAGCTCGTGGTTCATCCTTCTCCGTCACACACCGTTCTCCTGCACACCGCCGAAAATCGCCCTTAGCACGCGTCGCTCGAAAACTCCGAGTGCTTGCAGGTTCTCCTCGAGCATGGTCCATATCTCGTGCCCGTAGAGGACCACCGGTCTCATTAGCGTTTTGTACATGGTGCATTTGGTGCGTGGGTGAATCTTTTTCGACCGCAGTTTCTTCTGGAGCCCATAGTAGGCCCGACTTCCGCTGATGATGCGCCTCCGAATTTCACGGCTCACGTTGTTGTCGGCTGTCAGTAAGGATCCAAGGTAGACGAATTGCTTCACCACCGCGAAAGTATTCCCGTCTATCGGAACATTACTACCCAGACGGATCCGGTCGTGTTTGGTTCCGCCTACCAGCATGTACTTGTTTTTGAGGCATTCACCACCAGTCCGACCTTTGCTGCTTCGCGTTTCAGGCGGGTGTACAGCTCTGCCACCGTTCTAAATGTTCTGGCAATAATGTCCATGTCGTTCACAAAGCACACAAATTTACTGTTGAGCCCAGCTCGTCGCATCACACCTTCCAGAGCGATGTTGAAGAGTAGACATGAGAGTCCATCACCTTGTCGCAGCCCCCGGCGAGATTCGAATGAACTGGATAGTTCACCCGAAACCCTTACGCAGTTTTGCACACCGTCCATCGTTGCTCTAATCAGTCTAGTCAGCTTCCCAGGAATGCCGTTTTCGTCCATGATTCTCCATAGCTCTGCGCGGTCGATACTGTCATACGCCGCTTTGAAGTCGATGAACAGGTGATGCGTTGGGACCTGGTATTCACGGCATTTCTGGAGGATTTGCCGTACGGTAAAGATCTGGTCCGTTGTCGACCGGCCGTCGATGAAGCCAGCTTGATAACTTCCCACGAACTCATTCGTTTTACGTGACAGACGACGGAAGGTGATCTGGGATAGCACTTTGTAGGCAGCATTCAAAATAGTGATCGCCCTGAAGTTCTCACATTTCAAATGGTCGCCTTTTTGTGAATGGGGCAGATTACTCCTTCCTTCCACTCCTCCGGTAGCTGTTCGGTTTCCCAGATCCTGCTGTTTCCGCTTCTGTTTGTAACGTTGCACATTCTATCGAGTCCCTTGCTGCAGCATTACCGCCCTCGCTGCGTTCTTCTCCTCCAAAACCGTTCTGCACTCTTCGTCATATTGATGAAAAAATGAGTTCTGTGCCACTTGGAGAAGCAATCAAAGGCTAGTTGCACTCCCAGGGGCTTTCCCCCGCTCCAATAAAGTATATAAAGAACATTATTTCAATAAAAAAAAAAGTGACCAAGAAGCTAATGTCTAGTACTGTACATAATAAGAATTTACTGAAATAAAGATTCGCGAACATGAATCCTTTCTATTCAAAGCTTAAATATGCCGTGGCCCGTGTCGCGATTGGTTACACGTTTGCTTCATGAGCAGATGGTCATGGGTTCGATCCCAGCCCCGGCACTTTCGTCAGTTGCTCTTCCCCCTAAGAGCAGCTGATACTGACCCTCTCCTGAGCCCATGGCTCAAATGGACCCGGCTACTTGGACATCGGTAAACGGCACCCCATAAATGGACCCCCAATCGGACTGGAAACAGGAACCAACAGCCACACATCAACATCCTCGTGCTCATCATTCTACCATGATAGGGTAGAAAGTGAAAGCAGCGCAACAGCGCAGTGAATCGCTCACGCAGTACCCTAGTGAACAATAGAGCTGTAAATTAGGTTAAGTGATTGAAGAATAAAAAAGCTAATTACAGCAAAGAATCGGGTTTGCTCAAGTTCGAAACGACATCCACCCTCGCCGCAACAATTATTGTTCCTCATATCATTATTATTTATCTTCTTATTGTTGTTCTTCTTCTACTTATGTTTCTTCTTTTCTTTATTTTTATTGTTTTTTTTTCTTCTTCCCATTATAATTCTTATAGACAGTAATAAATTGTAAAATGTAAAATCAATATAAAAACTAAAGATTTCGGCTCAGTTATGCCCATGTGGCGCCCGAGCCGCCCAAATAAATAAACGAATAGGTATAATTCTTATTTTTTTCATTATTATTGTTATCATTCATTCTATGATTATTTTTCGTATTATTCCCCTTCTTATTATTCTTCTCTTCCTTCCTCCAGGTGTAGAATTAGCATAAGTTAAAATACACAGAAATAAAAATTAAAAAAAAACTTCGTTTCTCTTAGTGTTCTTCTTAAATATATTCTTCACATTTTTCCTTGATATTCTTATTATCTTTCTTATATTTTTTATTCTTATTGTTCCTCTTCTTTTGTTGATCGTTCTGTTTCATATTATACACCTGAGTGTGTTACCTGTTCCTTTTAATTCCACTAAGAGTTCGCATCTTTTGACAGATACGTATTTCGACCTTACAGTTGAGGTCGAAATACGTATCTGTCAAAAGAGGCAAGTTCTTAGTGGATTTAAAAGGAACAGTACTTAACCCGATTTTCTTTTTGTTTATTACTATTTATCCTTTCGTAGACGGATCGGACTCGTCTATGAGTTCCATTCCCCTAAACACGCCTATACTCCAAAAATCTCTTTCCTATTGTAAGGCAGCAGTTCGACAATCGAGCAAAAGCCGTTTCACCAAGGAATTTTCTCATTGTTGGCTTTATGCGATCCACAACTCACTTACTAGGAAATCGAGGCGCTGCTGGCTGCTGCTCTGCCAACAGTCGGAACGCCGTTATCCATTATCTCCGGCTCGGAAAAGGAGGCAAATCAGTGCACCGGAAATTCGTCTCAATAAATATTTCATGATAGGTTTTTCGATTTTTCACTCGTTTCCGTTCCAGCAAGAGCGGACCCACCATCGCATCGTTTACTGATCGAGCTAACAGCAGCTGCCGAGATGAGCAAAGCTGCTAAAAGCGGCAGAGCGCGCTAACACGAATTCCATTCACAACATGCGAACAAAACTCAGGAAATCGATGTAAGATGTTGGAGAAGTCTGTTGTGTTGTGGCAGTCAGCAGAGTGGAGCTTCTTTCGAATTTAGTCCGGGGAGATACTTGGGTGGCCACATATGGCTGGTACAGTAATGGACAAAAAAATTTGAAACTTTTCTGGTTTCAATCTAAAATGGTCAACTTCTAAGGACTAAATCTAATACAATTATGAATTTATAAAATATCTAGTTAAATTCAAATGTAGATGATATATTGAACAAAGCAGTATATGTTAACAGAACTCAATATTTTTTTATAAGTAAGTTCAATAAAGTAAACACAATTTTTCTTCTTTTTCTCCTTAGCGTAACGTTCCAATTGGGACAAAGCCTGCTTCTCAGGTTCAAAGAAACCAAGGAAATTCCCAACCCAAAAAGTTCCTGGATCGACCGGAAATCGAACTCATCACCCTAAGAATGGTCTTTCGGTATACCCTATGTTAACCCTTATGTGGCCGACAGGGTACCCGGGTACCCAGCGTCCATTTAAAAAGCACGGTGTTGAAAAAAGCAAAAAGTTTGTCGGACACATAACGGTTAACGGCTTCGGCTATATGGACCCTGAGCTGAATATTAAATGTTAACTATATTTCGGGAAAATGCACTACGCATAAAAAATTAGAATTTCACAACCCTCAAAAATGTATATAACGAATTTCAAATTATGCTTGTATAAATTTCAACTAAATGGCTCAGATTTAGCACACCAAAATTTGTACATTAGAAAATATTAAAGTTGCAAACTTGATATCCAACACTATAACCATTGCACTTCCATTCCATGAGGAGCCAGCGTCATTTGCCAAACATTGCTGAACGTGACGCAAAACGAGTTTACAGAAGCATGTTGCCTTCCCCTAATTCCTCCAATCTATCTGTTCAGAAGGTAGGTACCTATAGAATGTACGTAGCTCTTCATATGTGTTTCGTGGTTAGCTAGGCACACCGATAAACATGTTACGTACGTCGTCGTAGTGTTTTGTTTGTTCATATGTAAACATAAAGCTTGGATATTTGTCGCAGTGGTTTCTTTGGTGTTGCTGATGGTCGTCGTGTCGCCGGTTGGTTCGCAGAAAATGACTGAAGTTATCTAAATTTGTTCTGGGGGTACAAAGTGGTTATTTATGGCAGTTATAACGTGGTAGTTTTGGCACGGTATATAGTAATTGCAATTGATATTTAACCTTCTTCGGGCATTAAAACAAGTTACGAATAATGCATTGGGGTCATTATGACCCAGAAATTCAAACTCTTATGGAATGATGATTTTTTCACCAATTCAAATGACCAATGTCTTATTTGAAAGATAATTTCGTCAAGAATGTGTTAGGAACATTGGCCACCGGAAATCTGCTACACAGGGCACCATGTCGGACATGTGGGGCACTACATTATGCCAGTAGTTATTCCATGGAATATCTCGCGTTCTGAACCAGTTAGAATGAAACTGTCTTCGACAAAATTGCTCAGAAGACTAAGAGATCTCGCATAGAAAACAATTAAGTTCGAGAATTAATCACTGCGTGGCGCTAGTGTTCTTACGAACTTCCAGTTCAATTTAAACGTCGTATATCTCGCGTTCTGTCTTAGTCAAATTTGCTCATAGGACTGAAACTATCACATAAAAACAATCTAGTTTGAGAATCGCGTTTTGGACCACTTGGAGGGATACTGTCTTCGACAAAGTGGCTCATAAGATTAAAGACTTTCACATAGAGAACAGCTTAGTTCCAGAATTACTCACTAATTGGCACCAGATTTTTGTTCAGACTAAACGTTCTGGACCACCTAGGTGGACGCTGTCTTCGGCAAAGTTACTCAGAAAATTGAAAGCTTTCACATGGAAAACAAACTGAATTCACTCACTACGTGGCGGCAAAAATGTTCAGAAGACTAAGATTTTTCAATGCATTTTCGCATTTTATTACAAAATTGGGGGTGGAAGCTCAGGTAAAATATTATCTCCTGGGCGCCCATTAAAAACACCACCCCTGGCGTAGACTGGCGCTTGAGCCTAGCTATTTAGCACTGTAGTTGGAGGAAATGCCAGCTCAAAACCAACAAAGCGGCTGTTAAGGACGGTATCGCAGCTGAACTCATCAAGATGGGCCCAGAAAAGTTGGCCACCTGTCTGCACCAGTTAGTAGTCAAGATCTGGGAAACCGAACAGCTACCGGAGGAGTGGAAGGAAGGGATAATCTGTCCCATCCACAAGAAAGGCGACAAGTTAATGTGTGAGAACTTTCGAGCGATCACCATTTTGAATGCCGCCTACAAAGTGCTATCCCAGATCATCTTCCGTCGTCTTTCACCTAAAGTAAATAATTTCGTGGGAAGTTATCAAGCCGGCTTTATCGACGGCCGGTCGACAACGGACCAGATCTTCACCGTACGGCAAATCCTCCAGAAATGCCGTGAATACCAGGTCCCAACGCACCATCTGTTCATCGACTTCAAAGCGGCATACGACAGTATCGACCGCACAGAGCTATGGAAAATCATGGACGAGAACAGCTTTCCCAGGAAGCTTACCAGACTTATAAGAGCAACGATGGACGGTGTGCAGAACAGCGTAAGGATTTCGGGTGAAGTATCCAGTTCATTCGAATCTCGACGGGGACTACGACAAGGTGATGGACTTTCCTCCCTACTCCTCAACATCGCCCTGGAATGTGTCATGCGACGAGCCGGGCTCAACAGCCGGGTTACGATCTTCACGAAATCCGGCCAATTTGTCTGTTTTGCGGATGACATGGATATTATTGCTGGAACATTTGGAACGGTGGCAGAACCGTACACTCGCCTGAAACGTGAAGCAGCAAAGGTCGGACTGGTGGTAAATGCGGCTAAGACAAAGTACATGCTGGTAGGTGGGACAGAGCGAGACAGTACAAGCCTCGGCAGCAATGTTACGATAGACGGGGATACTTTCGAGGTGGTAGAAGAATTCGTCTACCTCGGTTCCTTGCTAACGGCTGACAATAACGTGAACCATGAAATACGAAGGCGCATCATCAGTGGAAGTCGTGCCTACTCTGGGTTCCAGAAGAAACTGCGGTCAAAAAAGATTCACCCCCGCACCAAGTGTACCATGTACAAGACGTTAATAAGACCGGTGGTTTTCTACGGACACGAGGCATGGACGATGCACGAGGAGGACCTGCAATCACTCGGAGTTTTCGAGCGACGGGTGCTAAGGACGATCTTCGGCGGCGTGCAGGAGAACGGTGTGTAGCGGAGAAGGATGAACTACGAGCTTGCTTCACTTTACGGCGAACCCAGCATCCAGAAAGTGGCCAAAGCCGGAAGGATACGATGGGCAGGGCATGTTGCAAGAATGCCGGACTACAACCCTGCAAAGCTGCAAAGCTGGTGTTTGCAACTGATCCGGTTGGCACAAGAAGGCGTGGAACGCAGAGAGCACGATGGGCGGACCAGGTGGAGCGTGATCTGGCGAGCGTTGGGCGTGACCGACATTGGAGAGCTGCAGCTGCAAATCGAGTATTATGGCGGCAAATTGTTGATTCGGTATTATCATGAATTTGATGTTAACGTGGTCATATTATCCTTTGGTAATTTTTTGTTCAATTTCTTCTGAAATCACACAGGAAATTCCTTTGGAAATGATCGGGAAATATATTCAAAGTTTTTTGGTAAACTTTATTGGAATGCTTTGGAAAGTACCTTCGACAACTTATTCGATATTCTTTTTGGAAATTTCTTCTGCAACTTTTACTTCAGGATTCAGTTGCGTAATTTTAATCGCAAGCCCTTTGGAAACTCCTTCGGTGCTTTCAACTATGACTACATTCAAACTTATTCGGACAATGATTTTTGAAATATTCTGGCAATTTTTTTTTTTTTTTGAGAACTTCTTGGGCAAACACCTTGATTTTTGGAAATTCCTCAGGTAATTCCTTTGAGATTTTCTCCGCCATTCTATTGTATTTATTGATTCATAAGCAAGTATCTTATTGAATTTCCAAAGTAATAACAAACAGAATTTCGTAAGGATTCACCAAAGAAGTTTCCAGAGGAATATTGAAGAATTTTTAAGAAAATATTTTGTTATGTGGGAGCAAAAACGCGCACTGATCTTGAGAGCAATTTTATTACAGCTTCAAACTAGAAATACCACTCCATTAATTATGCAAATTTATTATGTAAATGATATTATGTACTTCCATAAAACAGTGCACATTTCAGTTTAGACGTGAAATAGTAAAGACTTGTTCTACTAATTCGTCTAGCTTCTGGGATATTCAAGAGGACTTAATAATCTTTAGCACATATTTTGATTTCATTCATAACCTACCAAGAATCAACACATTTCATTGCTCTACTACGGGCGGTTTAATCGATAAATTCTAATAATTCCTAAATATAATATCTCGATAACTAACATGTTATTCAATATTTCGATTAGTAACTTACAGATTTAACCGGGAGGCGTTAAATGGAGTGAGGCCTAAACGAGAATCACGTCATCACTTCCTTGCCTATCCTCAATTGACCTGGATTCGGACGCGGCCGGCGCTGGCCCAGCCAGCAATTTGGTTGCTATATCGAAGTTGCGACTGAAATAGTCACACATATATAGCACGAAAGAAATCGTATTCATTGCACGAAACAGGCATATACATACTAAAGTGGAGGCCATATCGAAACATATATACGATTACTGCGATTCCATCCAACATAATTTACGATTTCTCGAAAAAAATCAACGATTTCGCCGATTTTATCCATCTAAATATACGATTATGCATGATCTTATTACGATTGAGAGTACCAATATACGACTCAAGATTTTCAAATAAAAAAAAACAATTGGTGTTCAGTGGGAATCGAACTTAGGTACTTTGATTGAGAACTGCGCGTTATCTCTAATGGCTATATTGCCAAGTTGAAAATAGAGAGTTCAAATTGAATGGCATGCAACGAGTAAAAATTAGCATGATACGGTGCGAGACTTGTGGTGGGAGCGTTGTTGTTGTGCATTGAGTGGCACCAAAAGTGGTACCGTACAAGAGGCCCTGAATTCACATCGTTGTTGGAATCTATACATCACTTATTGTAAGTCATCTGCTAGTATGAAAACCTATATATTTGGTTGAAATTATTGCTACCATGGTTGGAATATATCAACAGCAACAAAAATACAAATTTGTGATGAATAACATTTTTTTCTTTTTCTCCATCATACAAATATGTAAACAAAATCATTTACGATTTCCGAGATTAAGATTCTACTATTAAAAGTGCAATAACAATCATATGCGACTGTAACAATGAATATACGATTTCTACGATTTCATTCACTTGGTATACGACGCAAGTGTGACGCAAACGATCAATATACAACATTGTTTTAGTTGTATACGATTTCACCGATTTTCATCATACCTTTAGGTAGCAAGCTCGATTTAGCAGATTCATGTACGATGTGAAGCGATGATTTTCACGATTCAAAGAAATCATATATACGATGCTAGCGAACTTGCAGCTTGACACTAAGAATGTATGTTTTTTTTTCACGATTCTATCCGATTCTGTGCGATCCTACCGATAGTATCTCGCACCTTTTATGATCGGAGACGACTATATGAATCAAAATCGCAATTGAAATTAAGTTTGGCATGGAATGCGATTTTACGCAATCATTCTCAACAAATATATATATTATTATACAATTCTGATTCAATATATGAAAATATACGATTTTTTCCACACAATGATTTACGATATGTGGTTGGCTGGGTGGTATTGCATATTGAAAAGTATTGGGATACCAGCATTTACACAATGAGGAGAACGCTAGTCCCAAGCTTCATCTGTTGGTTCTTTGTGTAAATGCAGATGTCCTTGCAATAACAGAGGAGCAATCGCGGGCGGTCAATCATGCTCATGCTCATGCTCATTTCGATTAGTAACTTACAGACTTAAGAAGAATTAACGTATTTATCTCCTACTAGATGGCATGTGTTGTATATGCATAAACCATCAATTTTACTTTTGTGAAGCAACTAGGGATTCGTGGGCATGTATTCTCCCTACTGTCCTGATCGTATGATACAATACTAACGGGCTTCAACGGGCTGTAACGAACTTATTTTGCGCGGGTTGCCGGTTTCGCGCTCACAGCAACAATTTTGCAAGAAGCTATCGAAAGAATTACAAAAGTAATTGTCAGGTTCCAAGGGGATTGCAGGTGAAACTTCCAAAGAAATTGACGAAGGAAATCCCGTAGGAGTTGCCTGATAAATTTGCACACCGTCTTCAGCCAGAGACCACAGACTGTATATAACTTACACTAGACAACGAATATCATCTAAGACTGTAAGACATCCCATTGAAGAATTCCCATTTGACGAAATTTTTCTTCCGACTGGAATGGGAATCGAACCCATAATCCGTAGCTTACAATACTCCTACTGTTAAGAAATCACACAAAAGAGTTATCAAACAAAATTCCAATGGAGGAGCCGAAATAGTTTCCAAAAAATTTGCCCAAGAAAACCCAAAAAAAACTAAAATGAAGTTTTGGATCGAATCCAATAAAAATTGCTGAAAGGATTTCCAAAGAATTTGCCAAAGAAAATCCGCTAAAAGGAAATTCAAAATGTTTTCACAGTGTAAAAGGAATTTCTACAGAAGTTCACAAAGCCATTGCCGTAGCATTTGCCACATAAATTATTTGGAATTTGGAAAACTTTTTTGTCACAGAAACATTTTAAGAAATTTCTAACGAAGTTCGTAAAAAACTTTAAAACTTTCTCCAAAGAAATTGAGAGTTCAATTGTGCACACAATAACTGAGACAGTTTCTAAAAAAGTTGTCAAAAAATTCCAAAAATAATGCAAAAAGGTTTAAAAAAATGCCAAATAAATCCTCAAAGGAACTGCCGAAGGAACATCCTGAGAAATTTTAGAACCGATTTTCAAAGAAATTCCTTAACCCTTAAAAGATGTGGACAACTTTTTTGCATAGTTATACTTATAGCTTTTGACACAGTGGGTGGATTTTCAATACCAAAATGTTTTTATCAAGGGGATTAGTTGTGCTACCATATACATATATGGAGATTATGTTATGCTAGAACATTTTAAAGATAAAGCTGCAAATGTAGTGTACCCCACTTGTTATTCGCTCGATTTCGGGTAATATTTCTATGCAAATGTGATATATGTTAGTGAAAATTGCCCAAAACTCCTTTTTCGGGTTGAAGCTGTTAGAAAGAAATGAGTTATGTCCTTATACAGCTGTTACATAGATTTCCAGGTTATCCAAAACGTCCAGAAGTTTTGAACTCTGTCTACTTAATACAAATAGTTATGTTTACTTTTTAAATCACTTGAACTTAAAGAATTACATTCAAATATACATTTTAAAACATGAAATGATGGTAGTCATAACCCGGTGATGTTCTAGGCAACCTAAAAAAGCTCTGAAGTTGTGATTGTAAGGCCTTTACCTGTAATAGTATATCAAACTAATGTGGGCATGACAGAACTAATCTCATTAGATCCATACATGTAAATCAGAGTATGACAGACCAACTGCACATCAATGGCGATAACTTAGGCCATCCAAATCATTCTGGAGTTAAGGCCTTCATATCTACACCGGTAATAACGCATCGGTTGCATTTCAAACTTAGTATAGTGCGTTTTGGTAGTCATAGAAGATCAGTTGAATCATATGATACTTGTATACACATCATAGAGGCATCCTGGATCATCCGAACCAGTGCTGAAAAATTCATTTCGACATATCTAAATTCAATCACCTACAGCTCATATGAGAAGCTGAACCTGAGAATATGGTGTATGAAAAATTTGTGCGGCTAGATCAGTTCTGCAAGAAAGTCACCTAAAAAACGCTATTTTTTGAAAATTTAAGGTAAATGTCACGGAATACCTTCGAAAAATGCCAATGATATTCACGGTAAATATTCGATAAATAACGGGTTTTCCGAGACTTTCTTGCAGAACTGATCTAGCCGCACAAGTTTTTCATACACCATATTCTCAGGTTCAGCTTCTGAAATGAGCTGTAAGTGAGGTATGACGAAATGAATTTTTCAGCACTGATCCGAACTATTCTGAAGTTGAGAAATATGGTTTGAATTTGAAATTGTGTACCAACCGAAGTGAACAAACATAAGGTTTTGCCCATTTGATTTATACACATAGTGCAAGCCATGGGTGAGAAGTTTCCAGATCATCAAGGATATCTGAGGTCACCTTTCAGTATTATGTGGTTACCCGGATAGACGAGAATATCTAAATCATATCTCAAATCGAACACTTTTTGCTGTCATAGCTCGATGTGATTTTGATGAGTTATTCGAAAATCTAATGAATATCGCACGAATAGCTCAAAGTGATATGATATCAGTTTTTGTTCTTATCGAAATAGCTGAAAATTTCTACATAAGAACAAGTTTAGCTCTTCTGCACAAAATGGAACACATACACCCATAGAGATGGCTCAATGTTAGTGAAATGCCATGTGCCCCTTTCTGAGCTGTGGAAACGAAGAACTTGCTCTTATTCCCATGCTATTTACAACAGCGAGCCCCAGTTGAGTGGTAAGCATCGCCGCCTGCGAATCCTAAGGTCGTAGGTTCGATGCTGCATGCTGGAATTTTTTTTATTTTTTTTTTTTTTTCTAGAAAAAAGTGACAAATCTTGTCTGCTATTATTTTGATCTTGTAATATCTTAACGAGCTATTATTGAGTAGTTCACCATATTAGATTTTGCTATTATTTCTGTTCTTTTACCTCTTATATCAATCAAACCAATATCAGTTTTTTCTTTTCAGTAACTCAGTCACAGTTCATCAGATTTTTCCTCCTACTCGGGTAAGGCCTTCAGATCTATACTCGTAACAAAGCATCCTGCACGTTCAAAGCTTGGTGTAGTGTGTTTTAATAGACATAGATGATGAGTTCACCAATATATCATTTAACTTAAAGCTGTTCTAGATCATCCAAACCATTCTGAAGCTAAAATTGCTGATGTACTGGAAATTTGTCTCCCCCGACTTGTATTACATGTTTGAATCAAATGAGATACATACTGCTATTAGTGCACTTTTATTGATATGTCATTACAAATGAAAACCGTGTATTTCAGCTTCAGAATGGTTTGGATGATCTAGAACAGCTTTAAGTTATATGATATATTGTTGAACTCATCATCTATGTCTTCTAAAACACACTACACCAAGTTTTGAACGTACAGGATGCTTTGTTACGAGTATAGATCTGAACAACGATTATTTCAGGTTCACCCTAAATATTTGTTTACAGAAATGTGTGAAGAATTAGCATTAAGTAAAAATTCACAAATACAAAGAAATTAAAAAAACAAAGGTTTACAGAAATTTGCCGAGTTGAAAGTTTTAGCAAAATATTTGTAAAAACTCAGCAAGGTTTGCTGATTTGTTCAATGAAATCTACTAATCACCATCAACGTTTTGCTGTAACTTAGTAAATTTTGCCGAAAGTTCACAAGAAGAAGCTGAACCTTTCAGCTCAGCAAAATTTGGCTGAAAGCGTCATGGTGTGTAGCATCACATCACGAAAGCTCTTAGCTGCTGCGGTACTTACTCTTCTGAGTAACTTCACCGAAAACAGTATCCTTCTAAGTGTTCCAGAGCGCGAGATATACCACATTTAGACTTAACTGAAAATACAATAACACCATGCAGTGAGTGATTCTCTAACTTAATTGTTTTCTATGCGAAAGCCCTTAGTCTTCTGAGCAACTTTTCCGAAGACAGTATCCTTCTAAGTGGTCTAGAACACGTGATATATGACGTTCAGACTGAACTAGAACCTCCCAAGAACACTAGCGCCACGTAGTGAGTGATTCTCGAACCAAATTTTTTGCAATACAAAATTTCTTAGTTTACTAAGAAACTTTTCCGAAGACGGTATTCGGTAAGAGGTCCATAACACGAGATATTCCACAACTACTGGAAAATGTAGTGCTTTCCCACATGTCCGACATGGTGCCCTGTGTAGCAGATTCCCGGTGGCCAATGTTCCCGGAACCACTGTTTCAACATATCAACACATTCTTAGCGAAAATCTTTAAAACAAGACATTGGTCATTTGAGTTTATGAAAAAAAAAATCATCATTCTAAAGGAGTTTAAATTTCTGGGTCATAATGACCCCAGTGCAGTATTCGTACCTATTTTTTTTTTTGTGGCGCCATTTTGGTTCCACCTTAAGATTTTTTTTTTAAATGCTTCGTTTCTGCAAAATATTAAAAGTCAAGAAGTTTCATTACGATAAGTTAATTAACAAAGGAGATTTTAATGCTTGAAGTCGCGTTTTGGATCATAATGACTCTAATGCACGACGAAGGTTAAGCTTATTAACCTCCTCTAGTCACATTGGCATTAACATTGTTCGAAGGAAGAAGTGAAAAATGATGCGTGTTTGGAGCAGTTGCGATGGGGATCGCGATCGGGTGGCATTTTTTGAAGTGATAAAAATGGCTGCACACTTGGTAGCAAACAGCAGAAAATTGAAGGAGTTCAGGAGTGGTTACGGTCATCCGACGACATGGAACTGGGTGAGATCATTCCGAGTTTTTTTTTTCTTTACATACTAGAAAAAGTTGAGGTAATTTCGCCAATGCGTTTTCATGAGGACTCCTTGAGGCTGTAATATCTGCAAATTAATCTTTTAATACGTTAGAAGAAAGTGATTGCAGTTCACAACAATCATTGAGCAAATTTAAAATAATAGGCTTAATTACCTCAACGGCTGTCGATCACAGGTAACACATAGGACTACTCTTAGTAAAATACATAATTCTGAAATAGCCATCTAAGCTTGAAAGTTTATTCTCCGTATACTCTAAGTTCAATACTGTGGGAAACGCGCGACTTTTCCCGTGAGTCGGTCGGTTTTCTCGATAGGGAGATGAGAACGCGAATATTGAATGCAAAATCAGAAGCGCGCGATAACTTTCGTGGGAAAGTCGGTTGTCACGGTTGTATAAACGATCAATGCGGTGGCGCGTTTAATATAGAACGATCTTTGACGTATGTGCATTACCCATACTATCGCGACCAAATAAATCATAATCGGGATGAAGACCGTGTCGAGTATTTTCATATAACTAGTGGATCATATCACCTACCAAAGGTGGCTCCAAGATCCACGCCTTACTCTACCCTACTAGCAAATACTCCTTCCCGAGACAACTGTGGGGATGCTGTGGATTCCACGGTTTTTAGTAACAACGGCTGTCGAACTAACATTCCTTCCCCTTTCCCGATGACCGTAAGGACGTGGCCGGCGCCGTTATTGACTTGAAAATATTGAACTCTCGAATTGTGCACATTGAGAGTGTGTAGCTAGTCCCAAGCACCATTCATTGGATCTCTGTGCAACTTCGATTGTTCTGGTCAATCACGGAGTAGCAACTAAGATGTGTACAGTTATGTTTGCTTTGCTTTGTTTTGCTTTGCGAAGTTTCTTCTTGATCCACTGATTTTGCGGTTAATATTCGACAGCAGCTCTTCAAATGAACATTCCATTCCAAGCACAATTGAGAGACTCAACACGATACCAATCAATAGTTTAGCGGTTCACCAACTTATACTAGTCCATCACTTCCAATCTGCCATATCACAATTTCGACTCCAAACTCAAGCAATTTTCCATTCACTTGACTTTCGATAGAAACCGATAAATTTAAAGCACCACTACCGTGCGATGAACACACGGCACGGACCACTCCATCAGAGGAGCTCATTCTTTTCGAACTCATCGTCCTAGGGCCCTTGTCTCGGGTACTCAACTTCTCGATAGGTAGGTACGTAGGTAGGTACCGATCCGTATCAATCTCCGATCCTGCTGCTACTGACCGTAATTTATTATTTTACAAAACACAATTTAAATTGCCGAGGTTTTTCATTCTTTCCCACGGGAAATTGGCGCTCTCCTCATCCGCCACCATCGCATCGCGCGCCGCACTCATCACGCTGAGTGTGTACACAAGAGCACAACTCCAGCCCAGCATCCCCGGGACGTTGACGTCGGGACGGCGACGGGACGATTGCTTCCTCATCTCTCGCCGTGTCGTTATTAAACCGAGCACTCGGGGTTCGTTCTCGTTGTTGTTGCAAATGACACACAATAGCCGATGAGGAAACAAGCGCCATCGCCGTTTTCCATCCAGGCAGCCAGCCAGCCAGGAGTCGATACTGCGCTGGTATTCTTTGCCATTGGCCACTTGAGATTGGTTTGTGCGAGGTTGAAGAAAATGAGGTGGGGTGAAAAAAGCTCGATACGGAAAATTGCGCGTGACGAAGCTCTAGTGGGAATACACCTGGCAGGCTGGATAGGATGAATGGGACCGAGCGATATCGATGGGCATTGGCGTAGGAGCATGGTGGGCAAAATTCGTAAGATAATAACACCTGCGCGAATTTCTGTTATCATTTAAGGCACTATTATTGTAGTTAAGAATATGATAGAATAAATGATAAGGTACATTTCTAAATGCAGAATTAAACAATTTCCGATTTAGTTTTCCTTCCATGAAGAAATTAAAAACAATGGACTCCATGCAATACCCCAAAAAAATTTATGAACCTGAACAAATTTATTTAAACGAGTTTATTAATGAATGTTCCTGAAAATTTTTCAAAAATCATTGTTTACACTTCCCAAGAAAATGTTTCTTTCAAAATTCATAGATTCCTCTTTAAAAAAACTGAAGTTTCGAGGAGTACACTAAAATCACTTTTAAGCAGGTTATTTTTATGCACTTCAAATTTATACATCTTTTTTATGACCAGCTTGAAAAAAGAAGAGCCAGAACCAATATTGTGCCAAAGAAAATGTAACATTGACGGTAACTATGGCACTGGCTACCAGGGAGAATAGGGAAGAGCAAATGTAGGTTGCAGGGGGGTCTCAGGGGTCCCGGCGGGATTTAGTGGACCACCAGGAGATCACAGAGGCGTTTCATTGGGGTCTCATGATGATTCCGGGGGATATCTAGCGAGTATCAGGGGCGATTTATGGGGTTTCAGGGGAATATCAGGGGTTTTCAAGGGGTACTATGAAGTCAGAAGTTCTTTTAATGGGTGTTCCGGGGGTTTCAGAGGGTACCGGGTAGTCCCAGGAGCATTTTAGGGGGCTTCCACAGAATTTTAGAGGATTTCGACGGGTTTTGGAGGCGCTATAGGGGTGTTTCTAGGGGTTTCGGAGGGTCTCAGGTGTATAGGGGGTTTCAGAGGCATTTAGGAGGCATTTCAGGGAGTTTCAGAGGATTATCGGCTGGTTATACGTCTCGAACAGGTGCATTTTCAGTGATTTCAGGTGCGTTACATGGGGTCCGAGGCGGTTTTAGGGGGTTTTCATAGGCATTTCTGGAAATATCAGAGGGTTTTCGGCTGGTTTTGGAGCGGAGGGTCTCAGATGCGCTAGATGGGGTCTGAGGAGGTTTCGGAGGTATTTCAGTAAGTTTTAGAGGATTTTCAGTGAGTTTCAGAGGCGTTACGCAAGCGTTTTTGGGCCTTTGGAGGGTCTCAGATGCGTTACATTGAGTTGTTATGTGAGGACCGAGGGGAAATTAGGGGGATTACGACGGCATTTCAATAAGTTACAGAGAATTTTTGGCGGAGTTTAGAGGATCTCAGGTACGTCATATGGGTCCCGTGTTGGCTTTACGAAGACTTCAGAGGCATTCCAGGAAGTTTCAGAGAGTTTGCAGCGAGTTTCAGAAGCATTACATGGGGCCTCATGGGCATTTTCGGAGGTTCTGGAAGGTCTCAAGTGCGTTACTCTCTGAAACCTCCAGTAAGGCCCTTGTAATGCACCTGAAAACCCCAAGCAAAGGGAAGCACCGCATACCATCAGCACCATCCCTTTCTGTAATGTTGATAAAGTTAAATTTTAACATAACTATACTAAAATATCAGTATCGGATTAAAAGCGATATTTTCACTAAATTTATAAATATAGAGTGCAATAGGCTAAAATGGGCCACTTATTGAACTCAGCACCACACACCATCACTACCATCCAATTCTGTAAAAAACATTCAGTTTGTACATTACTATACAAAAAATCGTCAGCATGGGATTTAGGGCGACATTTTCATTAAAATTATAAATATAGGGTGATGTAGGGGGCTGTCCATTAATTACGTAAGGGAAATTTTACGATTTTTGGACACCCCCACCCCCCTTTGTAAGATTTTTTGTATGAGAACCCAAATATTTTTGTATGGCGCGTAAGATTTCTCAAACCCCCTCTCCCTCTATAAACCCTTACGTAATTAATGGACAGCCCCTAGGATAAAATTCACTATTTCTTGAATTCAGCTCCTCATCTCATCACTGCCATCCAATTCAGATAACATCAAATTTGTCAATTACTTTGTACTATTTTTATACCAATTTATAGAGTTCTATTTGTAAAATAACTCATATAGGGTTTAATGGGGTAAAATGGGCTATCACTTAGACACGTGGCAGCATGACTCCATCATCATTCAATGCTGTAGAGCTGATAATATATTACTTGTTCAATCATAAGCTCAAATTATTGCATCATTTGCAGCTATATACTAGGCCTGTCCAGCTTTTCAAAAATTTTCTCAGATTCTCAAGTCCACCCCCATATTTTGATTGGCATCCTAAAAGAAGTAACTGGTCAAAATTTTAGCCAAATCCATTGAAAATAAGAGGTTCATCAAATCAATTTTGTATTTTTCGATTATTTTTGAACTTCAAAAAATCATAACTACACTAAAACATGTCAAAACTTAATTCTTTTGACAGAAATTGAAAGCTATACTTGTTTGCTACAACTTCTCCGAACAACTTGTGCCAATAAAATTGAAGGAAACATGTGTAATTATCACATTTATAATCAGAAAAACCTTAAAAAGTTGATTTTTTAATAGATTTCGTTTTGAAACACCCTAATTTACGTAATAAGTTGCATTTTTCAAAACGGCATTATATTCTCCAATGTTTTTGGTTATTTGCTTCTTTGACACCAATGCTGTAGGAGTTGAGCAAAAATTACTAAAATTCGTGACAGCCAAATGTGGCCTAAAAACTAGCTTTTCGTGTGCAATCACGCTTTGGCGCGCAAAAAGTGGCATCGCGTCAGCACTGATATGATAGCCAACACCTGTCATCACGCTTGTTTGTTATCACCCGTGGTAGGGGGTAGCCAAGGCAAACTACAAGGAAGCAAAGCTACTACGTTCAGTACAATTTCGCGCCACAGCGTGATTGCCCCCAAAAAGCTAGTTTTTAGGCCACATTTGGCTTTCCCGAATTTTAATATTTTTTTCTCAACTCCTACAGCATTGGTGTCAAAGAAGCAAATAACCAAAAAATATGAGAGAATATGATGCCGTTTTAAAATATTAAACTTATTACGTATATTAGGGTGTTCCAGAACAAAATCTATTAAAAAATCAACTTTTTAAGGTTTTTCTGATCACAAATGTGATAATTACACATGTTTCCTTTAATTTTATTGGCACTTGTTGTTCGGAGAAGTTGTAGCAAACAAGTATAGCTTTCAGTTTCTGCCGAAAGAATTAAGTTTTGATATGTTTTAGTGTAGTTATGATTTTTTGAAGTTCAAAAATAGTCGAAAAACACAAAATTGATTTGATGCACCTCTTATTTTCAATAGATTTGGCTGAAATTTTGACCAGTTACTTCTTTTCGGATGCCAATCAAAGTATGGGGGTGGACTTGAGAATCAGAGAACATTTTTGAAAAGTTGGACAGGCCTATACGCCATATTCATCAATACTAGTAATCTAGAGTGAAATGGGGTAAAATACGCCACTTCATGGATTTTGCATAGCATAATGCCATCGTCAATCAATTTTGTAGATATAATAGCATGAAATTTCTTCATTCATGTACCAGAAAATTTGAATGAATAGAAGTCACAGGCACATATTCAATGAAACAGTAAATTTAGGGTGAAATAGGGCAAAATGTGTTACTTATAAGGTTCAACACTGCATAAACTCTTTCTCAGTCTATTCTCTACACATAATAACATCATGTTCGTCAATTATGTACAAAACAATCAGCGACATGTAGAGTTATGGAAGTATATCCATTGAAAACGGCTGATTTAGGGTAAAATAGGGCAAAATGGACCCCTTCCCGAGGTCTGCACAAGATGAAACCATCACCATTCGATTTATTGGCCCATTTTCCATAGAAAATGCATCAGTTTGAGTTTTAAAACCAACGGCTTCTAGATAAGTCCGTTCACGGGCCCCCACTGTGCAGCGGGTGGAACAACATCATACAGGGGATGGCCAAAATGTTTGGGATAGGCAACTTTTTATTCTCTCACAAAAAAGTTAAACATGCTATAACTTTTCATAGAGTGCATAAAAAAATCTCAAATTTTGACTGTTTGCCAACCTATTATGATGCACATATTAGTACAAATTTGGGCTCGATTGATTAATCTTTCGCAAAGTTAGAACCGTTCGGGTAAAACACTATTTTAAGACAACTCATTTTTGAGATGTCATATCTCGGAAACGAGAGAACAGAATTGAATGAAATTTTGAACGTACTCTAACAATATACCAATGCTTCACAAACTATTAAAACATAGATACTTTTTGAACGTTGAAAAAAGTTATCATGGATTGGCACTTTTTGGATTTTACTCGAAAAAATGTATTTTTTTTTACGTCAATGTCAATAAATTTTAGTGTTGATGTCCAAAGATTTTCCACTTCTGTTCTCAAGTTATCGTTAATCAGATATATTAGAGCCATTTTAGATTAAAATAAGAACTCATTTAATAATTTTTGTGTGGTATTGTAAATTTGACTTATTTTCCTCTATATGGGTAAAAATTTCAACCCGGTATAACTTAATTCGTCGTGAGAAAATTTTACATTTTATAACGTTGTATTAAGTATCAATACATTGTTCATAAACGTTAAAAAATTTATTCAATTCGGTTCGATCACCTGGCAATCATTTTACTCATTTGTCTATAACTCAGTTCAGAAGCATAATTTTAAAAAGTGATGTTCGGCAAACTTATAGATAAGTGTTTTTCCTACAAAAAGACGCCATACTCTAACTCTTATATATACGGCTTGAGAGCGCTAGTATCACCTACTCGCGTTAAAAATGCCAAATTTTCAATTCCACGAGAGTTTACGATTGGAACTTAATGCTGTGAACAAATATTGTGATATAATAACTACACATAAATTTACCCACATTTACCTAAATCCAGATTCGAACTTGAGACCCGTCGATTGCCAGCCGCATGCCTTCCCATTTGCGCCATCTTAGAGATGATGAATTTCAGCGCTCAAATCAAAACATAAACTTTCCATGGTTTAATAATGATCAGACTTCTACTCCTATTCAGCAGTGGCGAATTATCACAGACATTATGGTTAGCGACTGAACAGCAGATTAATTCAGCTGTTGTTCAGTAAAAAACACGTGTTTTTCATCATGTACTCTGAGTCGAAGTATGATGAAACGAAAGCGCTTATTTGACTTGTGAAAAACACATTATACAGATACATTCGTTAATTTTTACATGAACTTAACAAGCAGCAAAAACTATGTTGTAAAGGAATTACTGCGAGTCGAATGAAAATCTTACTAAACGCTTGAAAAGTGTTTTAATTTATCATTGTTAATGCCTTTTCGTATTGTTTTCGTCAGTTGAACGCTGGCTACTTTTTCAATTGAAATAGCATTTGTACAATAATGTGTACAGCATAATTTTAGTTCAGCTATAATTAGTATTAATAAGCAACAATTCAGCATGCATGCTTGTTTGCTGCTGGCGATTGTTAGATGGGTGACCTCGCGCTTCGATTAGCCAGTATTCGTGGAGTGGTTGCTCATGATGTATAACACCGACGATCTAGTCGGATCGTCAAGCGGCGCGCCAATGCCAAGGCGACCCCTATCTAGAAATGGGTGTACTGGTAATACCTTGAATTCGCATGACTCCGCCCATCTTTTCTAAGCGCTAAGAAATGCGAGTTCCTTACCGATGAGGGTAGAACGGGTCAAGGTGAAGCGGGCGGCTCAAACCAGCACTGAACAAAGAGATCAGGGCGAGTAAGTGAACGCACCTCGATAATCTCTGCCAGGCAACCAAAACGAGGAGATGCCTACAGGGTAATCATGGCTATAACGAAAGGCACGCAACCACCACCCGAAACGCTCCCTGGAGATGTTGCAGAAGGTCGTGTATATGTTGTTCCCGCGCTCTGGCACACGACCATGAACTTCCGTCGCCAATAGCCAAACAGGGTAAAACCAGGTTGCTCCGGTGACGAACGAGGAATTACTGCTATTACGAAGTCGCGTAGAAGAATAAGGCACCGGTTCCGGATGGTATTCTCACATTAGAAATTAAGGCATCCATCAAGGCTCACATTGACACGTTCAGAATGGCTATGTAGATGTGCCTGCACATGGGCGAATGTCCGGAGAGTTGGAAAAGACAATGACAATGCCCGAACACGGAAAGTCACCAGGCAATCCGTCTGCAGACGAATTATACAAACCAATCGGTCTACTGGACACAGCCAGGAAGTTGTTGGAGTGGATCATTCTGTCGAGGTTGATGATCTATACCGATAGACCCGATGACTCTGAGCTCTTGGATACCCAGTTCGGCATACACAAGGGACACTATTAGGTTTGGTCTGTGGCCGAGATAGCGCTCCAAAAGATGGGATGGGAGTCTGTACAACAGTGTCAACTGGGCCACCATCGAGAGCGCCATACATCACCTGGAAGTCCCGGATAGCCTATGCCGAATACTGTAAATCTACTTCTGGTGTTCATCTACGACACGGAGGAAGAAGCAGGGGTATCACAGGAGTCAATCCTGGGCCCGGTACTGTGACACGTGGCGTATGACGGCGTATTGGTTGACTTTGCGGTGAGTTGATAGAAGTTGTGGAGATGACAGCATGCAGTTGACACACTGGCGTAGCCGCGGGGGGGTTTTAGGGTTAAACCCAGCACCCCCCCCCCCCCCCCCCCCCCAAGGCCAAAAACTTTGAAACAAATTTTCAGTATAAAGCGCTTTGTGACGAAAAAATTTTTCGGCTGCGCCGCTATTTTCAAACTACGAATACAATTGCTCATTACTCACGTATGTGGCAACCCTAATCCCACCTAATGCATCTGACAGGAGCCAACATCTATCGTGTATCCACAATGGAATCCTTTGTGGATACACCAATGTTTACATACAGATGTTTGATTCTTAAAAATGACGGCCTCGCACCCTGGTGTCATTACTATTTACAAAATGTAAGTGGCAAATCAAAAACAGGTACCATTGACCGTCGAAAACCCCTTCTAGAGACAATTTCTGGCTACGCCACTGAGTTGACATAGTGAAGAACAGAATGCGGTCGAAACAGTCGGTACTTGCACACCGCAAAACGGAGGCGGTAAAGGTCAGCAACCGCAAGTCGTCTGAAAAACAGTGAGTTGTCAGCACAAGCGGGCGCACGATCAACTCCAAGCGATCACTAAAGCAACTAGGGTTGGACGACAAGCTGAACTTCGGAAGCAACTTTTTATGTAGCTCAAACGCTCGAAATGTTTTGGAACGTTTGGAACCAACCTGACCGAGGCCATCTACCCGAGCAAAGGCGGATAAGAAAATGATAACAAGTTCTGTTACCTGGTTATCATTCGTTTGATAATTGAGTTTGTTATCATTTTGGTTGAATTAAGAGCCAACATAACAAAAATGATAACTCATATTTACTTCTCGAATACCAAAATGATAAGAAGTTAAGTTATCATTGAGTTCCAGTTGATAACTAATTGTGTTATACAATATTTTGTTCAACATTTCATTTAGTTATCAACATGAAAAAATACATGTGACTGATAACTGGTTTTGTTATCAATTAGTTATCATTTAGAGTTATTTTATCGAACAAAATAGTAAAAATCTACTTTACCGACATCGTCACCTATTGAAAAAAGTTTCTTGTAACTTACAACCAATGTTTTCGACTATTGCGCCCAGGCGGGTCTCGAACCCTGATCGAGTGATTGTCGGTCGCAGCCGACAACCCCTATACCAACGGGACTCATTGAGAGTGAGAGTAATAAAAGGCTACGCTTTCGTACTGCAGTCGCATTGTAGGTGGGAAGCGGAATCTATTTTTAGATTCGAGGTTCATCAGACTCTCAGTTTTGGGAAAGCTTTGAAATGTGCGTTTGGAAACAGATAACATATTTTGTTATCATTTAGTATTTTTATGTTATCGCGATATACCAAAATTATCGATAACTAAATTTGTTATCATCTGGTTATCATCAATTGAAAAATATGATAACAAAAATAACAAAATGATAACACCGATAACACAGTTTATTATCAAAGTGATATCACTTTGTTATCCGCCTTTGCTCGGGTAAGCCCCCTCCTGAACTAAAATATTGCAACGCCAATGTCCCTGGTGAAAGATAGTGATAGGAAAAATTGAAATGAGCACCGGCAATCGAGCTGCAGTGATGATACTCAATTGCCTCGAGTGGTTTCAATAAATGAACGTAGAAAGATCGGAGATCGGCAATCAATAGTGCTGAATGGCAACGTAGATACTAACTGTCACTTGGGGAATCCATACAAAAACCCATCGGAGTGCGATAACAAAATGGAACGCCCGATTCGGGGGAATATGCACTGAAAACTATTATAATCAAAATCCGGAAACTGAGCGCAAAAACACATTCCGGACCAGTGGTCACTTGAATACGACCAAACCGCTGCAATTCTGGTGCTGCAACAAATTGAATTCCATATTCAATTAGGGAATATTACCCTCGTCCGAAACCCCTAATTACCAGAACATCAGCAATATTTTTGCAACCGTCCACCGGACGAATAGTGACACCAGCGACGTGCTAGGAAACGTTCCAAAAGGAGATTACAGAAGACTTTGGGAACGCTGACTGCATAACTTGCAGACGCGCTTGGTAGTATATCTCGTGTGCATATCTGCAGGCGTAGACAGCTATCTCCCGAGGCTCATCCCAATTCCTCTTCACGCCGATGGCCCCGCGCTGGACTCGGACAGGACAAAACAATTTGCTCGCTGCATTAATTTTCCCATTTCGACGGCGAATCCGGGCAGCCAGCGTGGCAACTAGCCAGCAATTCGCCTCCGCGGTTGTCTGCCTTCCCTTGCCACCGCTCACAGTGTTTTATTTTGCCGATTTCGTGCGCTTTTTTAATAACTTTTTAACCGTTGATTTTTGCGATATAGTTTCTTCGGAGAAATTTCTACATAAGACAAAGCGCATCTTTTGACATGAAGAGCTGGATGATCAATCCACCTATAAGTGAGATAAAAAAAATATTTTATCAAAAAATGCAGATAGACGTTTGATGTCTTCTGCTAAATTGTGCAAAATGCAATTTCAAACAACTTTGTCGAAGACGTCATAATGCTAAATCTCATACTTTACGAGATATATTGCGTTGTATGTGCATGACCCCTAGAAATCATATATTTCATCATAACTTTTTAACGGGATTTTTTACATTTTTTTTTTCGTCTTCTACAAAGTTGTTTAAAATGTAAAAACACATGTTTTTGCTGAACATCGAAATACGCTAGCTTTTAAAATAAGAAAATTATTTACAAATTACTGATTTTTATAGGGTAACTTTGAACACGTCTAACTGCTTACGGCGCAAAATGGCGCAGAGAACCGTTTCGAATAATGAAACAACTATGTTTCTACTTTATGTAAACGGCTTAAACTTTTGTATGCAAGTGTATTCTTTATGTGTTATGGTAAATAAACAAACAATTATCAAATATTGAAATTATTTAATAACTTCTTAATTTAACGAGATAGAATGTCGCTATGTTCAGCAAAATTGTGAATTCTTGTATGCCAAACAACTTTGCAGAACATGCAAATAATGTAAACATTCTGGATTAAAAGTTATAATAAAAAAAAATTCTAAGTGATTTTTTAATATGTTTATTTTTATAACTCGTTAAAATAATCATAGCTTTTTATTAGGATTTTCAACATTATTTTCATGTCCTAAAAAGTTTTTGAGCATGCAAAAATACGCAATTTTGCTGAACATTGCGACATTCTATCTCGTTAAATTAAGAAGTTATTAAATAATTTCAATATTTGATAATTGTTTGTTTATTTACCATAACACATAAAGAATACACTTGCAAACAAAAGTTTAAGCCATTTTCATAAAGTAGAAACATAGTTGTTTCATTATTCGAAACGGTTCTCTGCGCCATTTTGCGCCGTAAGCAGTTAGACGTGTTCAAAGTTACCCTATAAAAATCAGTAATTTGTAAATATTTTTTTTATTTTAAAAGCTAGCGTTTTTCGATGTTCAGCAAAAACATGTGTTTTTACATTTTAAACAACTTTGTAGAAGACGAAAAAAATGTAAAAAATCCCGTTAAAAAGTTATGATGAAATATATGATTTCTAGGGGTCATGAACATACAACGCAATATATCTCGTAAAGTATGAGATTTAGCATTATGACGTCTTCGACAAAGTTGTTTGAAATTGCATTTTGCACAATTTAGCAGAAGACATCAAACGTCTATCTGCATTTTTTGATAAAATATTTTTTTTATCTTACTTATAGGTGGATTGATCATCCAGCTCTTCATGTAAAAAGATGCGCTTTGTCTTATGTAGAAATTTCTCCGAAGAAACTATATCGCAAAAATCAACGGTTAAAAAGTTATTAAAAAAGCGCACGAAATCGGCAAAATAAAACACTGTGCGCTGCTGTTGTAATCTGGGTCAACCACCCACACGACCAGAGTGCTGGCTCTGTGCAAATATGTAGAATTTACTTTAAAGCAAAAAGTCTACGGCGCATTTGGGTGGTTGGCCTGTCGTCGGCGGCGAGACCGCGACGATTGCAACGACGACGACGTTGCAATTGCCGGTCCCACATTTCTTAGTCCACCACCACCATCCTGCTCACGTTTCTGCTGCTATCTCTGGCTAGAGTTGCGATGAAGACCACCAGGCGAGAACATGCATTCGGGGTTTCAGCACCCACCACCGGGGAAGGCCGTCCACTATCCGATTCCTCATGTACCTAGTCGGAGTGCAGTCAGTGGAAGGCGATATTTACTATCCGGTAGGGTTCCGGTTACTCCAACTCCAAGTCAGATACACAGGAGGCGAAACTGTGAGCCATGGAACGAACGGCATGTAATTTGCCTGACTAGACACTTCCACAGTGCTGCCGTTTTTTTCACATCCGGTCTGGAACAGAGTGGTGGTAGTGCCAACGCCGTCGCCGCTGCTGTGGATGACGATGAATGGTAGCAAATAGTCCGCCGCATCTGAATGACAAATGGGATTCTTGAAAGCGATTTGCAGAAATGCGTCTACACTGTTTGCTTGGAAGGGATAGATAAATATTATAGGATAAGAATACTATAGGTTCTATATTTTGACAGTATTGATACTATGATTTATTTATATAAATTTTAAATCAATGCATATAACCACAATTTGCAATTTGTTCAAATTATTCTCATTTTCTATTTTTTTCACTTTTTC
Source organism: Aedes albopictus (assembly GCF_035046485.1). Lineage (NCBI taxonomy): Eukaryota > Metazoa > Arthropoda > Insecta > Diptera > Culicidae > Aedes > Aedes albopictus. Next base: position 350,625,500 of record NC_085138.1, read on the forward strand.
ACTTTTCTTATTTTCAAGAACATCTGTGGTAATTACTTTGAAAATCTGGCGTTCGAATTCGAATCGAATCTACATAGGAATCACTGCAAACATACGATCTATTCAAATCAAACGCTTGAAATTTCCTCGACAAATTTCTAAATTATTCACTTTGGGAATTTATATTTAAAAAAAAACTTTTGGCAATCCTTTCAGAACTCCTGTGTACATTCCTTCGGAATTTGCTTAAAAATTCCTTCGACAATTCCTTTTGGAATTCTTTATTAAATTTCTTCAGAAATTTCTTTTGTGATTCCTCAAACAATTCCTTTAAGAACTACCCTGGCATTGTCATTGGAAAATGGTTTGGTAATTCATTAGGAAACTTCTTAAGCAATTCTTTTGGGAATTCATTTCGGAATCGAAATTGAGAAAAATTTCTTTACGGATTTTTTTTTTGGGAATTCCTTTGGAATATGGGGAATGGAATCAATCTTAACACGTACGTCCCCAACCCCCATTTCGACGAAAATTTCAAAATTCAAATGGCTGGTTCTCAGTCATTTTTCAACGGATTTTAAAAATTTTTTGCACCAATCGATCACAAATTCCTTCTAGTTTTAAGAACCGGAACCACTTTACGGAAGCGGTCATGGTTCCGGAATTATTCCGGGGAGTCGTGGGGTAACCTCCTTATCGCTCATGGTGGCCACATTGTAACGTTAGCAAAAACCTCACATGCAGCATACCAATCTTCATGATTTTGCAAAACAGGAACTCTAGAAGGTATTACGAGACTTTCTGGAAATATTGGCCACTCGGAGATACTCCGGGAACCTGGTTCCCCCGGGGAAGTGACCAGTTCGTGATTTTTTTCTGAACCCTATCTTGCGACATATCATTCTTCATGATTTTGCAAAACATGAACTCTTGAAGATATTTTGAGACTTTCTGGAAATATTAGCCACTATCAGAGGGACTCCGGGAACCTGGTGCCCCCCGGGAAGTGGCCAGTTCGTGTTTTTTTCTGAACCCTGTCTTGCGACATATCATTCTTCATGATTTTGCAAAACAAGAACTCTTGAAGATATTTTGGGACTTTCTGGAAATATTGGCCACTACTGGAGGAATTCCGGGAGCCTGGTGCCTCCGGGGAAATGGCCAGTTCATGATTTTTTTTTTTTCAGAACCCCGTTCTGCGACATATCATTCTTCATGATTTTGCAAAACAAGAACTCGAGAATGCATTTCGAGACTTTCTGGACATATTGGCCCCTATCGGAGATACACCGGGAACCTGGTGTCCGCAGGGAAGTGGCCAGTTCGTGATTTTTTCAGAACCCTGTATTGCTACATATCATTCTTCATCATTTTGCGGAACAAGATCTTTAGAATGCGTTTCGAGACTTTTGGACATATTGGCCACTATCGGAGATATTCCGGGAACCTGGTGCCCCCGGGAAAGTGGCCAGTTCATGATTTTTTTTCTAGACCCTGTCTTGCGACACATCATTCTTCATGATTTTGCAAAACATGAACTCTAGAATGCATTTCTAGACTTTCTAGAAATATTGGCCACAATTGAATGTACTGCGGGAACCTGGTACCCCCGGTAAAGTGGCTTGTTCGTGTTTTTTTTCCTGAATACTGGCTTCTGACATATTATTCTTCATGATTATGCAAAACAAGAACTCTAGGATGTATTTCTAGACTTTCTGGACATATTGGCCACTATCGGAGGTACTCCGGGAGCCTGGTGCCCCCGAGGAAGTGGTCAGGTTGTGATTTATTTTCTGAATACTGTCTTGCGAGGTATCACTCTTCATGATTTTGCAAAATAAGAACTCTGGGAGATATTTCAAGACTTTCTGGACATATTGGCAACTAACAGAGGTACTCTTTCCGGAACGTGGTTTCCCCTGACCAGTGTTTTTTTCTGATAACGTTCCTGCGACATATCACTTCATGATTTTGTAAAACAAGAACTCTTGAGAACATTTCAAGACTTTTGGACTTATAGACCATTATTAGAGATTCTTCGAGAGCCTCGTGCCACATCAATCTTCATGATTTTGCATAACAGAACAATTTGGTCATATTGGTCACTGCCAGAGGTACATCAGCAACCTGATTTCCTTGGGGAAGTGGACTGTTTGATTTTTTTTGAACAAATATAGGGTCAGGGATTCTCGTATGAGTTTCCCAGAAATACGTCCAGGACTTTTTCTTGACGTTTTTATGTGATTCTGAAATGTCTTCTTCTGGTCATTTATGAATTTGCAAAACAAGAACTCTAGAAGACATTTCGAGACTTTTTGGTCGATTCGGGATTTTTTTTTCTGAACCCTGTCTTGCGACACATTTCATGGGATTATTCTTTGAAACTTTTGGAGATTCCTCTAAAAGTGGTTTGGAGATTACACAAGGAGTTTCTTTTGGAATTCCTCCAAACATGTTTCTGGGATTACACCTCAATGGATTTCGCTTTATTAGCCTTTAGAATTCGTAAGAAGTATTTTTGTAGGGATTCCTCAAGGAATTACTTATGCGGCTATTTTACCATTTCTTATGGAATTCTTCAATTTTATTCTTTGGAATGCTTCCAGAAATACTTTGAGGATTCTTCAACGGGTATTATGGGATTTTTGTATGTAATCTATGTAATGTATGTAATCTATTGATTACTCTGGGAAAGTACTCGGGGAACCTGTTTCCCCACAGGGAAGTGGTCAGTTCGGGGTTTTTTTCTGGACCCTTGCGACATATCAATCTTCATCATTTTGCACAACAAAAACTGTAGAATGCATTTTGTATTTTTTTTTTTTGGACATATTGGCCATTATCAGAGGTAGGTACTCAGGAAACCTTGCCGGAATCGACTCGTTTGGGATTCTCGGGAGAAGCTTTTAGTGTAAACCTAGTAGGAAATCTTGGAGAAATTCCAGAGACGATTTTGGAGGAAATTCAACAGAAGCATTTGCAGAAATCTAAGAATAAGGGCAAGGATGAAAAGTACTATATAAGAAACTAGGAATCCTTACAGGAAGTCCTGGAGGAACCTCAAAAGGAACTCCTGCAGAAATCCATGGATAAATCTCAGAAGGATTCCTTGGAAGAATACCAAAAGGACCTCTTCTGTGAATCGCAGATGGAACTTCAAAATGGATAGAATTTCACTTTTTCATGAAAAAATCCCAAGCAGAAATTCTGTGGGAACTCATGTAGAAGTTTCAAAAGGAATTATCGAAGAAAAAAAATCCTGGAACAATTATCATAGGAGCTTTTGAAGAAAACGCCGGGGGAACTCTTACAGGAATATCCAAATAATAATCTTGGTGAATTTCAGAAAGAACTCCTGGAGCAATTTCAGAAAGTAAAACCCAGAGTTCATTTTTCGAAAAAATATATCAATTCCTGGCGGAGGAATTTAAAAATTGGCACCTGGGTCAATCCTAGAAGCAGTTCTTGGAAAATTCACAGACGTCAAACATGATTTTAGGTGTCCAAATAAGAACTTCACACCGAAATCCAAAAGATAACCTAATCCTTGGAGGAATCCCAGAGAGAAACTCAGTAGGGAAAACAAAAAAGTAATTTTGGATAATATCTAGAAATCTGGATATCTGGAAATGTATATCTGGATATGGATACCTGGAAATATCAAGAAACTACATGTAAATATCCCATTCGTCGAAATATCCTGAAAGTACTTTTGGAGGTAATCTGAGGAACTGTTTGGAAGAATTTCATAAGAATTCCTAAAGATAAACTCTTTGAAGAACCTCTAAAAAATACTTCCTTCAAAATCGAGCGAAATCCAACGAGATATCCCACAAACCTTTTCCCTAAGGAATTATTTGTGTTAACTGTAAACCGCTTGAGGAGGAAAAATTATGAATATTGATGTGTCGAAAAACAAGGATTAGAAAATTTTCACAATTTGGCCTCTTATCAGAAAACAGGTTCCTGAAGGACTCGCCAATATGTCCAAAGTTGTTGTACTGATATGTCATAAAACCGGGGTCAAAAAAGTATCTCGAAGTATCTCCTGATTGTGGCTAACATGACAAAAATGCCTTAAATATCTTCTAGAGTTCTTGTTTTGCAATATTATGACGGTTGAAATGTTGCAAGACCGTTTTCAAAATAACGAACTGGTGGCTTCCTTGGAATAATCAGGTTCTCTGAGCTCCTCTGATAGTGGTATGTATATCCAAAAATTCTCCAAAAGTTTCCTACAGTTCTTGTTTTGCAAAATCAAGAAGATTGATATGTATGTCGCAAAACAGGCTTCAGAGGGAATCAAAAATTGGCCACTTCCTCGGGGAACCAAGTTCCAGAAGTAACTCTAATAGCGGCCAATATTTCCAAAAAGTCTTGAAATGTCTTCTAGAGTTCCTATTATGCGAAATGATGAAGATTGAAATGTTGCAAGACCGGGTTCTGAAAAAAAAAATCACGAACTGGCGGTTTCCCCGGGGGAGCCAAGTTCCTCTGCTGCTGGCCAGTATATCCAAAAAGTCTCCAAATGTCTTCTATTGATATGTCGCCAGACTGGCTTCAGAAATAATCACAAACAGGCCACTTCCCCGGGGGCACCAGGTTCCTGGAATACCTTTGATAGTGGTCAAGATATGCAAAAATCAATTCTGTGGCAAGACATACAAAAAACACGAACTGGCCACTTCCCCGGGGCACCAGGTTCCCGGAGTCCCTCTGATAGTGGCCAATATGTCCAGAAAGTCTCTAAATACATTCTAGAGTTCTTGTTTTGCAAAATCATGAAGAATGATATGTCGCAATACAGGATTCAGAAAAAAATCACGGACTGGCCACTTCCCTGGGGACACCAGGTTCCCGGTGTATCTCCGATAGTGGCCAATATGTCCAGAAAGTCTAGAAATACCTTCTAGAGTTCTGTTTTTGCAAAATCATGAAGAATGATATGTCGCAATACAGGGTTCAGAAAAAACACGAACTGGCCACTTCCCCGGGATCACCAGGTTCCCGAAGTCCCTCTGATAGTGGTCAACATTTCCAGAAAATCTCAAAATATCTTCAAGAGTTCTTGTTTTGCAAAATCATGAAGAATGATATGTCGTAAGATAGGGTTCAGAAAAAAATCACGAACTGGCCACTTCCCCGGGGGCACCAAGTTCCCGGAGTATCTCCGATAGTGGCCATTATCTCCAGAAAGTCTCGAAATGCATTCTAGAGTTCTTGTTTTGCAAAATCATGAAGAATGATATGTCAGAAGACAGTATTCAGAAAAAAAACACGAACTGGCCACTTCACCGGGGGCACCAGGTTCCCGCAGTACATTCAATTGTGGCCAATATTTCTAGAGAGTCTAGAAATGCATTCTAGAGTTCATGTTTTTTCAAAATCATGGAGAATGATGTGTCGCAAGACAGGGTCTAGAAAAAAAAATCACGAACTGGCCACTTTCCCGGGGGCACCAGGTTCCCGGAGTATCTCCGATAGTGGCCAATATGTCCAAAAGTCTCGAAACGCATTCTAAAGATCTTGTTCCGCAAAATAATGAAGAATGATATGTCGCAAGACAGGGTTCAGAAAAAACATGAACAGGTCACTTCCCCGGGGGCACCAGGTTCCCGGAGTATTTCCGATAGTGGCCATTAACTCCAGAAAGTCTCGAAATGCATTCTAAAGTTCTTGTTTTGCAAAATCATGAAGAATGATATGTCGCAATACAGGGTTCAGAAAAAAAACATGAACTGGCCACTTCCCCGGGGGCACCAGGTTCCCGGAGTATCTCCGATAGTGGCCAATATGTCCAAAAGTCTAGAAACACCTTCTAGAGTTCCTGTTTTTGCAAAATCATGAAGAATGATATGTCGTAAGATAGGGTTCAGAAAAAAATCACGAACTGGCCACTTCCCCGGGGGCACCAAGTTCCCGGAGTATCTCCGATAGTGGCCAATATTTCCAGAAAGTCTCGTAATACCTTCTAGAGTTCCTGTTTTGCAAAATCATGAAGATTGGTATGCTGCATGTGAGGTTTTAGCTAGCGTTACAATGTGGCCACCATGAGCGATAAGGAGGTTACCCCACGACTCCCCGGAATAATTCCGGAACCATGCCAGCTTCCGTAAAGTGGACTCCGGTTCTTAAAACTAGAAGGAATTTGTGATCGATTGGTGCAAAAAATTTTAAAATCCGTTGAAAAATGACTGAGAACCAGCCATTTGAATTTTGAAATTTTTGTCGAAATGGGGGTTGGGGACGTACGTGTTAAGCAAAGTGCTCCCATTTTCATCGTATCAAAAACAAAGCTAACAAGCGCCATTTCTTTTGTTATTTTTTTTAATTGCTGTTGGGAATCGACTGTAATCTTGACTCTATAGATTAACGGCTACGCAATCTTAGGGTTCAAAAAACGAGTTTTATTATTCACCCGACGTTTCGACACGGGGATAGTGTCTTCCTCAGGGGGAAAATAAATATTAACGTTTTTGGTCAAATGTTTGTCTAACTTTAACTGTCTCGTTTTGTGTCGTTTTTGGTACATGCTTACACTTCGAAATCACTTAAACAGTTCAACGGTTTTTTTTTTTTAATTTTTGTATTTTTTCTAAGGAGGGATCTTGCATGATAACTTAGATAACGAAAACAATAGGTGCTTAAATCGTCTATTTTTGGAATAGGATGAACAATGCTAAAAAAGGGTACTCATGTCTCTTTGTGGCCAATTATTTTGGGATTGAATTTGGTCAATTTATTTGAAAAGCTTTCAAAATTTCTGAAATTTCTTATAGGAACCCAGGTAAACAATAAGCACTATATTCAGCAATATTTCAGCATTATATGCGCCTTGACAGCTGGTCAATTAATGCCACTCAGCCGTATATGCGCCTTAAATGCTACTTAAATGCAGGTTTTGGCCCAATATACGGCTGCTTAAATGCTATACCTTCAGGAACTTCTTAAACAACTGTCAAGATAGTAACGCCTTGACTGTAACGCCTAATATGAGACAAACCAAAATAGAAAAAATCGCCCCTTTCACTCGGCTCTTCCACTTGCTCTGTCATTTTACACTATTATTCAGTACAGCATATTTTCTTGTAGGTGTTTTTTTTTTTGCTGATTACTGCTCTGACTGCGACTCGATCTCAAGACCCTGCGATAGAACGTGTTGGAAGGAGCTCCTGTGCGCTACAGGATAGGCTGAAAATGAAGCTGTGAAGAGCGCTGATTTTTTGTTCTATTTTAACTTTGTAGTGATTGGGTTTCGTTCCTGATCAGGTGGCATTCTTTCGCTTGGAGTGTTTGTTCGAAGTTGAGCGGGAAAGATTGGAATGGGTACAGAAACAGAAATGTAAAATCATCTTATTCAATACGCCATGTTTTGATTGAGTGATTGAGTGATCCTTTCACCACATATAGAAGCTTCTACAAACGTCGATAATAGTATGCATAGACGCGACGAAGCGACACAAAAATTAAAAAAAAAAAACAATAGTAGCAACACATTATTTTTAAGCAGTTTTATGGCTTTAAAATGGCATTTGGAATGCTTAAAACCCAAAATAAAATGTGCATTTGAAATGCTATATAACAGCAAAAGGTTTTTGAACTGCATTTTGAATGCTAATTAAGGGTACCTAAGCTGTCAAACTGCTATGCTAGGGCAGCAAGCAGATTACATGCAAATATAAGACTGATGCACTACTTATTCAAATGCTTATTGGTTACCTGGGAATTCATATAAGATTAATCTCCTTCATATAAGATTAATAAGAAAAATCTCCTTTGAGCGTAGAGAATTCCTTGGCAAATTTCCAAAATACTAATTACGGAAATTTTTATGGATTTTTTTCACCAACTTCTTAGGAATATATTTCGATAGTTTATTATGAGATTTGATTTGGCCAACAAAATTGCAATTATTTTAGGTCCCACAACAAGTCACAAAGTCATCATTTTTGTTTTGTTGACCTGAAAATTAACAATGAGTTGTGTTAGCAAGAGATAACTGTGCGGGAAATCACGCTTCGTCATTTTGAGCTCCAGATAGTCTGCCGAATACGCACAACTCAGGGAAACCAAGTGCAACCTAACAAACACTGAGATGACCCAGCCAACCACATATCGTAAATCATTGTGTGGAAAAAATCGTATATTTTCATATATTGAATCAGAATTGTATAATAATATGTATATTTGTTGACAATGATTGCGTAAAATCGTATTTCATGCCAAATTAAATTTCAATTGCGATTTTGTTCGATAAAGTCGTCTCCGATCATAAAATGTGCGAGATGCTATCGGTAGGATCGCACAGAATCGGATATAATCGTGAAAAAAACATACATTCTCAGTGTCAAGCTGCAAGTTCGCTAGCATCGTATATATGATTTCTTTGAATCGTGGAAATCGTCGCTTCACATCGTATATGAATCTGCTAAATCGAGCTTGCTACCTAAAGGTATGATGAAAATCGGTGAAATCGTATACAACTATAGCAATGTTGTATATTGATCGTTTGCGTCGTATACGAAGTGAATGAAATCGTAAAAATCGTATATTCATTTTTACAGTCACATACGATTGTTATTGCACTTTTAATAGTCGAATCTTAATTTCGGAGATCGTAAATGGTTTTGTTTACATATTTGTATGATGGAGAAAAAGAAAAAAAATGGTATTCATCACAAATTTGTATTTTTGTTGTTGTTGACACATTCCAACCATAGTAGCAATAATTTCAACCAAATATATAGGTTTCCATACTAGCAGATGACTTACAATAAGTGATGTATAGATTCCAACAACGATGTCAATTCCGGGCCTCTTGCACGGCACCACTTTTGGTGCCACTCAATGTACAACATCAACGCTCCCACCACAAGTCTCGCACCGTATCGTGCTAATTTTTATTCGTTTCATGCCATTCACTTTGAACTCTCTGTTTTTAACTTGGCAATATAGCCCATAGAGATAACGCGCAGTTCTCAATCAAAGGACCTAAGTTCGATTCCCACTGAACACCAATTGTTTTTTTTTTATTTGAAAATCTTGAGTCGTATATTGGTACTCTCAATCGTAATAAGATCATGCATAATCGTATATGTAGACGGATAAAATCGGCGATATCGTCGAAATTTTTCGAGAAATCGTAAATTATGTTGGATGGAATCGCAGTAATCGTATATATGTTTCGATATGGCCTCCACTTAGTATGTATATGCCTGTTCCGTGCATTGAATACGATTTCTTTGGTGCTATATATGTGTGACTATTTCAGTTGCAATTTCGATATAGCAACCAAATTGCTGGCTGGGGAGTTAGAATTTCATGACAATTAGCCAGTGTGTTTTATAAGTGGTGTTTGGTGTTAAGTGTGAAGTGTGGCTCGATAATCCAAAGGTTACTAGTTCGATACTGAGGTGACAAGAATTGTTTTTTTTTTCTAATATTATAAAGTCGCGTAAGATGCTATATTACGTCGCAATAATGCTCACCGTGCATCGCATAAGATATCGCTTCAAGTCATATAGCGTTATTATATTCCCGTCAATGCACGTATAGCACCTCCACTTTTGTACACATAAGGCACTTTTACTGCATCTTATGCGATGTAACTTTACTGCATAAAAGTACGTATAACATGAACATAAACTTCATTATACGTGAAAATTGGTTGTCTTTTTTTTATAGAATGAGAAAATCTGCAACAGATACCCAAGAGGTGGTTCCTCGGGTGATATGGGGATCGACCCACTACCTTCGCGGTACGCCCGTTAGGGATGACTTCGAGAAGGGGGGGGACCCTACATGAGTACACTCTAATAGTAAGCGTTCCACCAGCTACCGCCTTAAGTTGTTCACTCTCCCCTGGAGGCTCGGGTCCTGGCTAGTACTTAGACTACCCGTTGAACTCAAGCTCCTGGATGGGGAAGGGGGGCCAACTCAACAAGCTGTTGTTCGGCTCGCCATTTACTCTGTAGTTCAAGTACGATTCGAGAAACCGTGGAAGTAACGGAGTCCCACTTGTCCGCCCCCATACACATCCTTTCAACAATGTTGTCAGGCGTGATATCTCTACCGCATACCTCCTGCATACTCGACCTTTGCTCCACGAAACGTGGACATTCAAAGAGCACATGCTCCGCGGTCTCGTCGCAGTCTGCACACTCCGGACATGCGGGGGAGCCTGTGTGTCCGAATCTGTGCAGATACCACCTAAAGCACCCATGGCCTGACAGAAATTGAGTCAAGTGAAAATTCACCTCTCCATGGGGCCTGCTCGTCCACTTGGACACGCTCGGTATGAGCCTGTGTGTCCATCTACCCTTGCTGGAGGAATCCCATTCGCTCTGCCACTTCAGCATAGACGAGGTTCAGGCGATACGCCTCGCGCCTCTTATGCCGCGTCGCTCGAAGCATTCTGCATCCTCTGCCACCACTAAAGCTATGGGCATCATGCCCGCTAGCACACATACCGCGTCCTTTGAGACCGTGCGGTATGCGCTCACCACCCTAAGGCACATCAGCCTGTGGGTACTCTCAAGTCGCTTCACGTTTCGGTTAACCACTAGCGCCTTCGACCATGCAGCGGCGCCATACCGTAGTATGGAGACCGCTACTGCCGCGAGCAGCTTACGCTTACTCGAGACTATTGCCGAGCTGTTTGACATTATCTTTGACAATGCCATTATCGCCATGCTTTGCCTTTTGCAGGCATATTCTACGTGGCATCCGAATTTCAGCTTATCGTCGATCATGACCCCCAATTGCTTCAGTGAGCGCTTAGAGTTGATCGTGCATCCACCTGTGGTGACCACTGCCTGCTGTTCTGACTTGCGGTTGTTTACCACCACCACCTCCGTTTTGTGGTGCGCGAGTGCCAAATGTCTCGACCTCATCCAATCCTCCACTATGCCAATTGCGTGAGTTGCTGTCAGTTCCACTTCCTCTATCGACTCGCCGTATACCACGAGGGTAATATCATCGGCGAAGCCGACCAGCTTTACGCCCGGTGGAAGTTTGAGCCTCAATACGCCATCATACGCCGCGTTCCAAGATGGACCCCTGCGGCACCCCTGCGGTGATTTTGTAGCTCCTCTCGCCTTCCTCGGTGTCATAGATTAGCACTCTATTCTGGAAGTAGCTCTCCAATATCCGGCATAGGCTAACCGGGACTCCTAGGTGGTGTATTGCGCACTCAATGGCGGTCCAGCTGACGCTGTTGAACGCATTCTTAACGTCCAGCGTGACGACCGCGCAATAGCGGATTCTTGTTCGCTTCTTTTGGAGCGCTATCTCGGCCGTTTTGGTTACAGCCCTAATAGCGTCCACCGTCGATCGACCCTTCCGGAAGGCGAACTGGTTATCCGAGAGACCAGAGTCATCGGGTTTCTCGGTATAGACCATCAGCCTCGACAGAATGATCCGTTCCAACAGTTTTCCGGCGGTGTCCAGCAGGCAGATAGGTCTGTATGCCGACGGGTCGCCAGGTGGCTTCCCGGGTTTGGGCAGTAGAACCAATCTTTGCCTTTTCCACCTCTCCGGAAATTCGCCTCTTTCTAGGCGCATCTGCATAGCCATTCTGAACATGTCAGGCTTAGCCTCGATGGCCGTCTTGATGGCTAATGTCGGGATACCGTCCGGACCCGGAGCCTTGTTCAACTTAAGCGACTTCGCTATTGCAATGAGTTCGTCGTTCGTCACCGGGGCTACCTCGCTATGGCCGGTTTGGCGATAGGGAACGGGGGCCCATGGTCTTGTATCGTGGCGCGGGAACAGCGTTTCCACGATCTTCTGCAGCATTTCTGGGGAGCGTTCTGGGGGTGCTGACGCGCCCTTCGTTTTGGCCATGACTACTCTGTACGCATCACCCCATGGGGTCGTGTTAGCTGCCTGGCAGAGATTTTCTAAGCACGCCCGCTTACGAGTCTTAATCTCTTTATTCAGTGCCAGTTTAGCCGCCCTGCAGGCCTCGCTTCGTTCAATTCTATCCTCATCGGTACAAGCTCTTTGCATCCTCCTTCTAGCTCTTAAACAGGATGCGCGGAGTTCTGCGATTTCTGGACACCACCAGTACACCGGTTTGCGTCCATTTCTGGGTAGGGATCGCCTTGGCATAGCGGCGTCACATGCACGGCTTAGGGTTCCGACAAGATCATCGCTGGATAGATCGTCGGTGTTACTCTTCATAAACAATCGCTCCACAAATGCCGGCTTATCGAATCGCGAGGTCAGCCATCCCCGATGACGGTCGATGACCTTCGGCTGTGGCCGTCTTCCTCCGTGTTCCACTCTGTATCGAATCGCCAGATGGTCACTATGCGTGTTTCCATCGTCGACCCTCCAGTCCGAGCTAGGGTTTAGACCCGGGCTCCAGAAGGTTACATCAATTATGGACTCTGCACCATTCCTACTGAAGGTTTTTTTGTCGCCTACGTTCGCGACATCCACGTTTAGTCTAGCCATAGCTTCGAGTAAGGCCCAACCTCTCGCGTTAGTCAAGCAGCTACCCCACTCAATCGCCCAAGCGTTGAAGTCTCCACCGATGACCACGGGACTCAATCCCACCATTGCGCTTGTTAACGATTCCAGCATAGACGAGAACTGGTCTATCGTCCACCTGGGAGGGGCATAACAACTGCAGTAGTATACCCCGTTGATCTTCGCTATTGCGAAGCTCTCGTGTGACGTGGAAACTATTTCCTGGACCGGAAAACGACCGGTTGTACAGATCGCCGCTAGCTTGGCCTTATCCGCTACCCAGTTTCCGTTATCGGGAGGGATGCGGTATGGGTCCGATAGCAGTGCGATGTCTGTACTTGACTCCGAGACTGACTGCCATAGCAACTGTTGTGCGGCTTCACAGTGGTTCAGGTTTAGTTGTGTAACCTGCATTATCGTTTGGAACTTCGACCTCCTCGCGTGCCTGGACATTTAGGCCCGCCCGTCGTGTGGCCCTTGTTGGCCGTGCAAATCAGACATTTTGGTGCAGAGTTGCACTCCCTGGCGATATGGCCTTCTACTCCACACTTCCTGCAGAGCTTACTCCGGTCTGGGCTTTTGCATGCCCAGGACTTATGCCCTTGCTCAAAGCACTTGAAGCACGCCACTGGCGGCTCGTATATGCTGAGCGGGCACACTGACCAAGCTACCTTGATCTTCCCGACTGAAATCGCCTTATTCGCATCCCCTACGGGGAGTTTGAACACGGCATCTGCGTGCCAGCCGGACCCTTACGCAGGCGGATCGATGCACTTGGTACACACTGCTGTTTGAGTGCGGCTGCGAGCTCCTCTGCGTCGGTAATCTCGTCCAGGTTTTTACACTGGAGAGTTGCCTCCGCCGTTAGGGCTTTTACCTGCACCTTTTCGCCAAGTACCTCTTGGGCTAGTGCTTTGTAGGAAGTACCTTTATTGGCTGCTTCCTTGTTCAGCACTAGCATCGTCTCTCCCGTCCTGGTGCGCCGGATGCTTTTTACATCCGCGCCCAACGGTGAGAGACGATTTTCGCCTCGCATGGCCTTCAGCACCTCGGCGTATGTGTCTGCCTCGGTTTTGAAGACCAGCGCGTCACTTCTCGCTCGTTTGCGGGCTGGTTTCGTAGTTCTCACCTTCTTCTTTTTTCCTACCGTAATCCAAGGGTTCTCCTTCCCTTGGTCCGGTTGGCCTCCGTTCTTCCTCTTGTTGGCTTGCTGGGGCTTGGTTTCCCTGCCCCTTGCGCGCTTCGCAACCGGCTTAGCAGCCTGGTTACCTACGCTAGTCTTCACCTTCTCTTTCTGCGGCTTTGCACCCGACTCTGCCGGACGCTTCTTGGGCCGCGTCTCCTCAGCAGGTTCAGAAGGCTCAGCAAGGAGGAAGTTGTCCGTTTGGGTGGACCGCTCTTCCCTGCTCGCATCAGCAGCACTTCGCTCTTCCACCAGGAGTTCGTACTCCTTCTTGGCCAGAGCCAGTGATTTGCGGAGCTTCACTTGTCTGGGGTAAAGGGTGAGTCGATAAGTATTGTGCCATTTTCAAACTAATGTAACTTTTTTCCTACTTCACCAAAATCAACCAAATTTCGCACAGTTTCTCCTTATAGTCTACTGTTTACATATAATGAATTGAGCAGTTATCAGTGAGGTTCCGGTCGATTTAGAATAAATTTAGTTAACAGTTCTTAAAAAAATGTACAATCACATGCTACAATCAAAAATCATGGTATCGCGACTTGGAACAATTAGTGATTATACATTATCGGATAATTCTTAATGTTCGTCAATAGATTTCAGGAACGGTTGTCGGTGAAACATAAGCTTGGAGCTGGGTGAAAACCAGGCACGATGTGCATAAACAAATCAAAGAGCTTTAATTATTTGTTTCAAGTGGAGTCTGAACATGTCCACATTGAGGGCGTTAATTAAAAATGTCGTGAATTTCACTAAAACGCATCCTAAATTTGAACCTATACCAAAAAGTTGAAATACATACATATACTAAACTACCTTTAAAAAATAGTTTCATTTCGTTAACTGTAGACAATTTGGGAATCAGTTGAAGGTAGGATGGCACACAAATTAACGACTCACCCCTTATTTCTTTAACAGCTTTGTAAAAACTTTTAAGGGTATTTTGGTGGAAATATATTCAGCAGTTCCATTGGGACTTTCTCAGGAAGTTTTTCCGGAATTTCTTAGAGGAGTCATTTGAGAATACCTTCGGTAATTCCTTTGAGAATTGATTTGGTAATTCTAGTCTAGTCTAGTCAACACAATTTGTAGACTATGTGGATGGCCCACACTTATTTGAAAAACAAAAAAAAATAAAAAATGTCAAGGCTTACTCCTGAATTGGTTGTTTTGGACTCCCAGAAGCTACGTACAAAATTTGAGCAAAATCGATTAAGCCTAAGAGGGCGCTCAAAGTGCTTAAAGTTTGTATGGGAAAACGTGACCAAATGTATGCAAAAATTTTAAGTTTCCGATGTTTTGTCGCTAGATGGCGCTGTAAGCGTGTGATAAAACCCTTTGGTATTATTGTAGGAGACTATATATCAAACAACTTTGTCGAAGACCGCAAAGTGATCCGGCGCATGCGAGAAAAGTTTTACCCTTTACAAAGTGAGGCGAAGTATTGAGATTTCATTATTAACATTATCCCAAGTAACCACGAAGCCGTATATAAGTGCATCAATTTTGCCATATATTTATATTTAAAATTGTGTAAATAATGCTGCATTACTTTAAATACCTCATTGAAGCAATATTAAAGTCGAAAAGGGCCCCACTAAAATTAAATTAGTGCCACATATTGCTGCACGTTGACAGCCATTGCTAAAGTGACATAAATGCATGTGCTGTACATTTGCATTTGCACATGCTTAATACGTGCAACACGAAAAACCAAAACAAAAATCTATTTTTAGCACCATTTCGTTATCGACGGTACTAATGCCCCCCACATGATTGTTTGAACCATTTTTTTTTGTTGCCAGGTCGGGAGTCGAACCAGAAGTGTTGAAGACCGCTTGATGAGTTCCATACGCGCTGGTGCTGTGGACCGTTTCTGCTGCAGTGATAACAGCCGATATTTCATTAACTAAAAGGAAACTGTTCTTCTGCATCAACCATTTCAATAGAGGTCAAAACGACTATGGCATATGTAATTACAGGGATTCGTAATCACATTCTGATAAATCGCTGATAAATACATAATGCATCCTAGAAGATATTTAATCAATATAAGAAAATTAAAACACCTTTCGTACAATGCTCATAATATTATGCTAATTGTGGTTTCCATCATAATTGGCATGCGATAGCAGTCAACAGAAAAGAGAAAAGGTCATCTCTAAAAAGGGTTTTCTGGAGAAAGTCGTCGATCGGTGGTTCAAACGAAGATTAAGTTGGTCGGGAGTCGAATCAGAAGTGTTGAAGACCGCTATAGTTGACCATGAAGTTGTTAACTTTTCTTGATTTCATTTGTTTACCATTAGAGTCAAGCTTTTATAATTGTATTGTTAGAGCAACCTTTGCTAGTTTGTACATTGCATTTATACAGTTTTTGCAGTGTTGAATTATTGAATTATCGTATATCACCTTTCAATGCACCCTAATGTAAAGAAAAAATGTAATGCATCAATACATTGATAATGCCAATCTAAAGGTATATTGCATGAGAAGTGTGGAATTACTGCATTTCGCATTGCAAAGGTTGATATTCAGTCTAATTCCTGCAATGATATAATGCTTGTGGTTACTTGGGTATTCCTTTAAATAGGGTATCGGGATGCTTCGTTAGCATAGTCCCCTCATTCGGCCTATCTTAACGTTAACCAAAAACTCAAACAAACACGCATAACTGGAGATCGGAAAAGCTATGCGCCAAACAACTGTAACATTTCGTTTCAATTTTAGCATTTTGGAGCATTAAAATTGAATGAAAATGTCACTTTGTTTAGCTATTGTAGACGCCATGACTCTTCGGCTTAGTGGGTAGTCTATACACATGATCATAAATGGCCTAATTCTGGAACATTTCGAATTGACTTTTCGATAACTGAACATTTTATGCGACGGTCAAAGACGCTATTTTGATCTTGTATATTTGTTTTCAACGAAAAATAACTATTTTACAAATTAAATGTGGGCCGAATATTGAGGACATTTTTTTCACTATGTACCCAAATCTTGGCCCATCAATAAAGTAACGTCAACAATACCGAAAAAGTGACGTCAACCACATTGCTTGCGAATGAACCAGAAAGACCGAACGGGAAGAACGATTTTGTGTGCGGTGACTGTAAAAATATAACACAATAATGGGGTTGCATTGTTATCGTTACTAAATTAAGAAAGAACTTTAGTTTAAATGATTTATTTATAGTTATGTAAAAATTTGGCTCCGAAAATGTAATTTGAAAGCAAGATTGGTAAACAAACAGTGATAATACTTCAGCAGAAATGTTAAAAAATGAAAGAATAAGTGATTCTAGCGTTTGGAAAGCAGTAGGCCAACGTTGTATCCACTAATAGGCCAATTTTTGTACCGTAGACCAACGTTGCATACCATCGCATCGAATCTTTTCAACGTAATTAAGTAAATTCTTGAATATTTACGCTAGTTTACATCCAATTGCAGAAACATACACTGCCTAGAGTGCGTGATAAAGTGAACACATCGTTTATACTGCTTTTAATTCACGAGTTATGGTCAAAATTGTCAAGCCGGCTGGCATATTAGGCCAAGGAACGGTACACATACCCTACATGCACTGGAAAAACAATCATAATGTCTCGCCTCACTTTACCTAGGGTTTAACTTTTTTAATAGGTGTAGTATTACTTGACATTTTTCATTTTTTTTTTGTTTTTAATATAAGTGTGGGCCACCCTAATACACAGCCATTCATTGAAAGAATCCTGGAAAATCGACAAATTCTATCATTTTTCTTGTCATTATTAATGATTGCAGTACATCATAGATACATTACAACCATTAAAGCGGCCAGGCCCTACTATGCAGCGTTATTGATTTAACCTTCGCGTACCCAACGTCAATTTTGGATGATTTTCGAATCTAGAATCAGCTATCAAAAATGCATTTCCCAACCGATTTTTTTATAGTCAATTGCATTCGATCCAGATTTGTCCACATTTTCAAGGACCACCATACGGAACCGGTTCATCCTTCCGTTCCGGAGTTATTCCAGATTCCGTTGGGGTCATGACCGGCCGGAAAATGACACATGAATGCATTTTACTCTGCATCTATTGTTATTTTGGAAATTTGCACATATTATACGCCAGGAATACAGAAACTATATAACTGCAAGGAACCATTGACTTGAAATGTCCTGGGTGCCCCCAGGGAAGTGGCCAAAGTGGCCATTCTAGCAACATTGTCAGAATCAATCGTGCGGCACATCAAACTTCATGATTTGTCAAAACATGAAGGAAAATAGTCCCTCCAGGCTCCCAAGACCCTCGGAAACGGCCTGGCCATACCCGGAATGTTCCGGGTGCCCCCAGGGATGTGACAAAAGTGTCCATTTCCACAATGTTATCAAAATCAACCGTGCGACACCTCTAACTTCATGATTCGTTGAAGCATAAAGGAAAATAGTCCTTCTAGGCCCTTATGGCCCCTTGGGACCGGTCTGGCCATACCCGGAATGTTCCAGATGCCCTCAGGGGGAAGTGGTCATTTCTCAAACATAGTCAAAATCAACCGTGCGGCACCTCTATCTTCATGATTCGTTGAAGCATAAAGGAAAATAATCCTTCTAGACCGTTATGGCCCCTTGGGACCGGTTTGGCCATACCCGGAATGTTCCGGATGCCCTCAGGGAAGTGGTCATTTCTCAAATATAGTCAAAATTAACCGTGCGGCACCTCTAACTCCATGATTCGTTGAAACATAAAGGAAAATAATACTTCTAGACCGTTATGGCCCCGTGAGACCAGTCTGGCCATACCCGGAATGTTCCGGATGTCCCCAGGGAAGTGGTCATTTCTCAAACATATTCAAAATCAGCCGTGTGACAACTCAAACTTCATGATTTGTCGAAACATGAAGGATAACAGTTCTTTTAGGCTCCCATGACCCCTTAGACTGGTTCTGGCCACACTCGAGATGCTCCGGATGCCCCCAGGAAAGTGGTCAAAATTGCCTTTTCCACAACGTTGATCAAATCAATCGTGCGGCACCTCAAACTTCATGATTTATAAAAACGTGGAGGAAAATAGTCCTTCTAGGCTCTTATGACCCCTCGGGAACGAGCTGGCCATACCCGGAATGTTTCGGGTGCCCCCAGGAACGTGACAAAAGTGGAAACTTCCACAACGTCAAAATCAACCGTGCGACACCTATAACTTCATGATGTTGAAACATAAAGAAAAATAGTCCTTCTAGACCCTTATAACCAGAGTTGCTCCCTGTCACTATCAATGGTAGGCAAACCGCCGATTCTGATAGGCTGACTGCGATCCAAGTTAGCGTGTGCTCTTTTGAGTCACCGTCACTTTTCTTTTTCCATCACAACTGGACTGATTGCGATGGCGGGTAGATATCACTGATAGGCCATCATTAAAATTTGTTTAAAAATCAAAATAAACACTTACCGTGATGAAATTTGAATATGTGGTACAGCTTTACAAATTTTGTATGTTGGTCATTAAACATTTTGAGTTTTGTATAAAATCGCCAAAGTTCAGTTGCTATGATAGCGCTCTTGAGTGCAGGTCAGTATCAAGTCGTTACCGGTCACTATCGTTTTCCGGTCACTATCGTGATCAGCCTACAGTGATAGTGACGGTGGTGCAAAATCAGTTATGACTGATATTTCGCAGCTCTGCTTATGCCCTTGGGACCGGTCTGGCCTCATCCGGCCAGAGGAAGTGGTCATTTCTCAAATATGTATTGTCAAAACCAGTCGAACGACACTTCAAATTTCATGATTTGTCAAAACATGAGAGAAACCAGTCCTTTTAGGCTCCCATGACGTCCTGGCTACACCCGAAATGTTCTGGATGTCCCCAGAAAAGTGTTCAAAATGACCACTGCCACAACGTTGGTCAAATCAATCGTGTGACACCTCAAACTTTAAGATTTTTCGAAACGTGCAGAAAAATAATACTTCCATTCTCCTCTGCTTCCTACCATGGCTGTCAGGGAGCTGACCAAATCTGCCATTTCAACAATGTTATCAAAATCAACCGTGTGACTTCTAACTTCATAATTCGATGAAGCGATGAAGTCATTCTGGAAAACTTCAAGCATTTGAGACTAAACTCGAAATGTTCGAGATGTCATCTTCACAGTGCTATATTTTTTTCGAAAAACTAAATAGTATAAAGACGATTAAGAGCTATGAGTATTCGGGATCAATCTGGTTGCATAGAATATGTTTCGAAGCATTTACAGAAATGGTGATGATTACAATGTTGAGAGAATCAAGCGTGAAATTGAGATATTAGATTTTTGAGACATGAACAGAATGTATTTGAACTCACATGGTCCCAACTTTGGGTATATTATTCAGGATGCAGGGTAAATTAAATAACTTTATAAATAACGTTAATTGTTAAACTTTGAAATTTTTATTTTACAATCGTTTGCATGTGCATTTTTCTTCGCTAGCCCAGCATTTGCAACAAAATGTTTGCATACATCTGCTTATTCCATGTTTTCTACAAATAGCCTTGAAACATGAGGAACATTTAGTGTGAATTGTCACATCCTTGGATCAGCATCAGAAAAACAACATTTTTTATTCGATCGGATACGAATCTAAAATCAGAATGCAAAACCCTCTCTTGTAAACCCTTATAAAGTAGGCTCAACATCAAATTTGCAGTATTAGAATGGGTTTTGCATGCAATGTTTGAACACTTATACCACCACTGGACTGTGCACTAAGTTTTCATAAGTGCGAAAACATAAATAGAAATGCACGATTGCATCAAATCAATTTGATGTCTTCGGCGCACTATTTCTACGATCTATGCAGAATAAGTGCTCTGAAGACACTGAGTTGATTTGATACAATCGCGTACTTTTATTTGCGTTTTCGCACTCGTGAAAACTAGTGTGATAGTCTAGTGCTGAACTAAATGCGCTATACAACAATTGGATTAGTTACCCTTACTCGAACCCACAAAACAAGTCCTTATCAACGGAAGATAGTTACCATATATTTCCTCATAACTTTTCAGATATGTGGAAATTTTATCGTATACATTACTTGACAAACCGAACGCTTTTTGTCGTTGTTTTGCGTGTTCAAGGGCCAACTCCTTTGCAAGCTAGTCCAGAAATTAACGTTTTCTGGTTTTATCGTTGCGGTAGTAACTAGGGTTGCTGATGTGATCAGAAAATATGCATGGTGGCTGCAAATGTCAATGATTCACCTGTCTGTTCTGCGTTTACATGCGACACCACCTTTCAACTTATTATAAAGCAGGTCCACATTCGCCTTTGGCGTCGATTTTTCAGCCTTGGCCTGAAAATTAAGGCGCCATTAGACTGTTTGTCGTAATGCCAAATATTTGTCATTGTAGTCCGACATTCATCAGGATTCACGTTGTGTTGGCCTTTTGTCGAGCTTGTTTGGCCAAATATTTGTCATGTCTAATGGAACCTTTACAGTAGTTTCCGTGGTAAATGCGAAACGAACTCTGTGAGGACCGATTGGTCTCAAATAGTTGATTTCGACAACGTTGTAGTAATGCCTAGGGTAATTCTATCCTCGACCATTTCCTCACGGGGCACACTGGGCATTTCTAACAATCAAAGGATCAAGACTCACTATTTTCTTTTATGCTTTGACAAATCGTTAAGTTCAAGGTATCACACTATTGGTTTCCACAGCCTCTCGCCAGACACGAATGCCACATAAGTGGTAAAGTGTCTTTAATAAATATTAATAATAATAATAACAGCCTCCCGGAGGACTTCTGGGACATATCCGGTGTGGGGAAGTTGTTTCCAAGGGGCCTTGGGAACCTAAAATGGCTATTTTTCTTCATGTTTCGATAAATCATGACGTTTGAGATGTCTCACGATTGATCAACGTTGTGGAAATGGCAATATTGACCACTTTCCTGGGGGCATCCGGAGCATTTCGGGTGTGGTCATTCCAGGACCATCCTAAGGGGTCATGGGATCCTAAAACGACTGTCATCCTTCATGTTTCGACGAATCATGAAGTTTGACGTATCGCACGGCTGATTTTGGCAACATTTGCGAAATCACCCCATCACTGGGGCCATCCGGTACATTCCAGGTGTGGCCAGACCGATCCCAAGGGTCCATAATGGCCTAGAAGGACTATACTCCTCTTTGTATCAACAAATCATGAAGTTAGAGGTGTTTCACGTTCGATTTTGACAACTTTGTGGAAACGGGCACTTGGTCACTTACCTGGGGGTATCCGGAACATACCATGGCCAGGCCATTCCCGAGAGGTGAGAAGATACTGGAAGGACTATTTTTTTGTGGTTCAACAAATCATGAAGTTCGAGGTGTTGCACGATTGATTTGACCAACGTTGTATAAATGACCACTTTCCTGGGGGCATTCAGAATGTTTCGGGTGTGGCCAGAACCATTCTAAGGGGTCATGGGAGCCTAAAAGGACTGTTATCCTTCATGTTTCGACAAACCATGAAGTTTGAGATGTCACACGGTTGATTTTGACGTTGTGGAAGTTTCCACTTTTGCCACGTTCCTGGGGGCACCCGGAACATTTCGGGTATGGCCAGCTCGTTCCCGAGGGGTCATAAGAGCCTAGAAGGACCATTTTCCTCCACGTTTTTATAAATCATGAAGTTCGAGGTGCCGCACGATTGATTTGACCAACGTTGTGGAAATGGCAATTTTGACCACTTTCCTGGGGGCATCTGGAGCATCTCGAGTGTGGCCAGAACCAGTCTAAGGGTTCATGAAAGCCTAAAAAAACTGTTATCCTTCATGTTTCGACAAATTATGAAGTTTGAGGTGTCACACGGCTGATTATGAATATGTTTGAGAAATGACCACTTCCCTGAGGGCATCCGGAACATTCCGGGTATGGCCAAACCGGTCCCAAGGGGCCATAAAGGCCTAGAAGGACTATTTTCCTTTATGTTTCAACACATTCCGGAGTTAGAGATGCCGCACGGTTGATTTTGACTATGTTTGAGAAATGACCACTTCCCTGAGGGCATCCGGAACATTCCGGGTATGGCCAGACCGGTCCCAAGGGGCCATAAGGGCCTAGAAGGACTATTTTCCTTTATGCTTCAACGAATCATGAAGTTAGAGGTGTCGCACGGTTGATTTTGATAACATTGTGGAAATGGACACTTTTATCACATCCCTGGGGGCACCCGGAACATTCCGGGTATGGCCAGGCCGTTTCCGAGGGGTCTTGGGAGCCTGTAGGGACTATTTTCCATCATGTTTTGACAAATCATGAAGTTTGATGTGCCGCACGATTGATTCTGACAATGTTGCTAGAGAGGCCACTTTGGCCACTTCCCTGGGGGCACCCAGGACATATCCGGTTCACGAGACTGCTTGATTGCCTCATTTCAAGTCAATGGTTCCTTGCAGTTATATAGTTTCTGTATTCCTGGCGTATAATATGTGCAAATTTCCAAAATAACAATAGATGCAGAGTAATATGCATTCATGTGTCATTTTCCGGCCGGTCATGACCCCAACAGAATTTGGAATAACTCCGGAACGGAAGGGTGAACCGGTTCCGTATGGTGGTCCTTGAAAATGTAGACAAATCTGGATCGAATGCAATTGACTTCAAAAAAATCGGTTGGGAAATGCATTTTTGATAGCTGATTCTAGATTCGAAAATCATCCAAAATTGACGTTGGGTACGCGAAGGTTAACAATTGAGTTGATACATCTCGTACCAACCTAACAGCTTATTAAAAAAAAACGAAACAAAAATAAACGTGAAAATTGGTGGCAGTGCTGTGAAGTGTCAGTAACAACCGACATTCGAAGCTGAAATTGAGATAAGTAACTGTCGTGACTGCGGAAAACTACCAGCCAAATCTCAAACAGATGATGCGCAAAACACATCCATCTGATCCAAGATCAGCCAACAGAATGCCCTTGCCTTTCAAGACAAGAGAAAGCAGAACCTCCAACTTCAGGTGCTCTTGTTCGAACACACCAACACATCTCCCCTCTTACATAGCTTCAGATGATAACTATCACGCGCACCATTCTCAAGCGTTATGCACACATTCATGAGGGCTCCTATGCTGCGCAGCCCCAACAGGGCTGCATGTTGTAGGATGAAGGATGATGAATGCAAGGTTGCGACCATTCATTTGCAAAGATTTACATTCATTTGCTCTTATCTCAGTTCAGAAGCATGCTATCGAAAAACAATGTATGGATGAATTTAACCTTGTAATTTTATCTGAAAGTTTGCCGAATAACGTTGGCGTCGCAAACGTATACCAAAGTCATGAGCGAGCTGTGAAGGCAACTCTCCTCGCGATGAATGTAAATTACATTCACGCTGTGGAAAGTTGCCTTCACAGCTCGCTCACGACTTTGGTATGCGTGTGCGACCCCTACTCTATTCGGCAAACTTTCAGATAAAACTACAAGGGTAAATTCACCCATACATTGTTTTTCGATAGCATGCTTCGGAACTGAGATAATAGCAAATGAATGTAAATCTTTGAAAATGAATGGTCGCAACCTTGAATGAATGTATGATGAAGGAAGATAGATGTAGGATGAAGAAGGAAGGATATATGATGTAGGATGAAAGATAGAGGAAAGTTGTTAGATGAAGTATGAAGGATACATATAAGATGAAGAATGTAGGATGTAGGATTAAGGAAAATGGTGATGATGATAATGATTATGATGATTACGATGATGAAATATGAAGGATACAGGATGCGGTGATGATGATGTGAGTGGAAGATGAAGAGGATAAAGAATGAATGATGTAGGATAAAGTATGAAGGATGAAAGATTAAGGATAAAGAATTAATGTTGTATGATGAAGGATGAAGAATGTATGATGAAGGGAGATAGATGTAGGATGAAGAAGGAAGGATATATGATGTAGGGTGAAAGATAGAGGAAAGTTGTTAGATGAAGTATGAAGAATACAGGATGTGAGATGAAGGATAAAGGATGTAGAATGATGGCGATGATGATGATGAAGAATGTATGATGAAGGTTGAAGTACGTAGGATGAAGGATGAAGAAAGAAAGATATAGGATGTAGGATGAAAGATGAAAGATAAAGGAAAGATGTTGGATGAAGTATGAAGGATATAGGACGTAAGATGAAGGATAAAGGATAAAGGATGTAGAATAATGGCGATGACGATGAAGGATGAAGTATGTAGGATGAAGGATGATGAAAGATGAAACATGAAGGATGAAGTATAAAGGATGTAGGATGAAATGTGCTGGGATGAGTGATGAAGAATGTAGGATGTAGGATGAATGATGATGATAATGATGATAATGAATATGATTATGATAATGGCGAAGGATGAAGGATAAAGATGAAAGATAATGGAAAGATGTTGGATGAAGTATGAAGGATATAGGATGTTAGATGAAGGATAAAGGATATAGGATGTAGAATGGTCGTGATGATGATGCAGGCTGAAGTATTAGGATAAAGGATGATGAAAGATGAAGGATGATGATGATTATGATAATGGTAATGAAGTATGCAGGATAATGGTTGAAGGATAAAGGGTGAAGGACGCAGGATGAAGAATGAAGGATGATGATGATTATGATGTTGATGAATGATGTAAAATGGAGGATGCAGGATGTAAGGTGAAGTATGAGAAATGACGAATGAAGAATAAGTAGCATGATAATGATGATGATGGAGGATGATGATCATGATGAAAAGCTTACTTTAAAGGATCTGAATAACAAATGGGCTTTTTGGACAGCTAACTTACCCAAAGGTCGCAAAAAGCTTATAAAAAATTTGCATAACAATGCCAATGTGGCCAAGGTTTAAAATAAATATAAAAAGATTTAATCAAGGTGTCGAACAAATTGGTTGGAAATTAAGAAAATGCAATGATGATGATCGATTTTATTACTTTTGTTTTCTAACGAAAACAATTATAAGTTGTACTTCAATAATGATCAATGCAGGTTTATAATGTTGGTAGAAAATCATACATTCTTTATTGTTTTTTACTCTTACTTTTTGAATTTTTAAAACAATTAGAGAGTAGGACAGGGGGAGAATGTAGGGGTTGAGAGAGATAGAGAGAAAAAGATTAATAGGGCATATAACGTCAGTTGCGGTGATGCACCACCGGAAAAACAAAGCAAACGATCAACATGAAATGAAACGTCAGTCTTGTAAAGCATTTTGTGCGAGAAGGTATCGCTCCTCCTCGTTAGCGTGCGTTTGGCTGCAGGATTCGGCTGGTGTGTTCGGAAGTGTCCCTCCGGACACTACAATAATGAACTGGTTGCCGTTGCGCTGCTGTCACTTTTCTACCCTGTCCATGGGTAGAATGATGAGCACTAGGATTTTGATGTGTGGCTCTTGTTTCTTCTCCAGTCCGATTGGGGGTCCATTATGAGTTGTAGTTAGCCGATATCCAAGTTTCCGGGTCCGTTAGAGCATATGCTCAGAAGAGGGTCAAGTGTCAGCTGCTCTCGGGGGGGAAGAGCAACTGACGATAAATTGCAAGTGCCGGGGTTGGGATCGAGCCCATGGCCATCCACTTATGAATTTAACGTGTAGCCACTACGCTACCGGCCCCGGCAATTGTTATTTAGTGTGATGTCTTCAAACATATGTTCAATAATACTAAACATTTTCTAGATTTCTTCAGGCAGTTCTAAACTTGACTATATTGTAAAAATTTGATAGAAGAATCGAAATGAAAAGACCGACCATGCTTCGAGGTAGAACATTCTAAGCTTTTTCAACTCATTTCCGGTGCACTCATTATTCCTTGAGAGATTCCTTCTGCGATTTTTCCTCTAACTCCTGAGATTTCTTCTGCGATTCTTTAAGGGATTCCTGCCAAGCTTCCAGCCTAGATCACTCTCAGGATTTTTGCTGATATTTCTCCCAGAATTCCTGTACATAGAGAATCCCTCCGAGATTCCCTCAAAGATTTCTTCCAGAATTGATTTAGAAAATCTTCTGTATGGAAAATTTTAAAATTTAATGTGAAGCATAACACCAGCGACGTCATAGTAGCGATTTTTCCGGGAGTCAAGTTCGCAGATTGTGAACGAACCTCGGTACCTAGTTTAATTGTAATCAGTTCATAATTTTTGATCGATTTTCTACTGACAGATAGGTATAACAAGCCTAAAAAACGGAGTTCTTTCCAGGATTGCTTCAGAAGTTCCTTCGATGATTCCTCCACGAGTTCGTTGAGGGATACTAATAGCTTTAAGAGGGATGCCTCTAGCTGTTCAATAGTAATTCCTTCAGTTATTTATTTAAACAGGAGATCGCTCAGTTATCCTTCCAGAAGTACCTTCAGAGCTTCCGTAAGAATTCCGTAAGAAGTCTCTTCAGGAATTCCTGCAGGAAGTCTTGAGAAATTAGTCTAGGGGTTCCTTCAGAGATTCCTCCAGGAGTTTCAGGGATTCTTGCAGATGTTTATTCAGATATTCCTCCTGAATGCCATGGGATGCAATTTCTTCGGGGGATTCCTCCTGGATTTCCTTCACGGGTTTCCCAAGACTTCCATAGAGGATTACTTCTGGAATTCCTTCGGTAATTCCTCCCGAAATTCTTTCGGGGATTTATCTTCGGGGAGATTCTCCCTACGTTTTCTTTCAGAGTTTCCTCCTAGACTTCCTTTGAGAATTCCTCCTGAAATGCGTTGACTATTTCTCTTCGAATTCCTTCGGAAATTTCTCCTGAATTTCCTTCGGAGATTCCTCCAGGAGTCATCCTGGAATTCCTTCGATGGTCTCTCCTAGAAGTTCTTCGGGGATTCATCCACAAATCCGTTCGGGGATTCCTCCTAGAGTTCCTTCAAAGATTTCCCCTTGACTTACTATGGGGATTCCTTTTGAAAATCCTTCGATTATTCCGCTTGGAAATGATTTGGAGATTCCTCCCAGAATTCCTTCAGGGGTTGCCTCTGGGATTCCTGCTGGGATTTCTACTGTAATTCCTTCGGAGGTTCCTCCTTGAATTCTTTCAGAGATTCCTTGTGGAATTCCTTCGGTGATTCTTGCTATTTTTCATTAATTCCTCCTAGAAATCCTTTGGGGATTTTTCTCGAATTTCCTTGGTAATTCCCGCAAGGATTCCTGCTGGAATTGCTTACTGGATTGTAGCAGGAATTCCTTTGGGATTTGTGCTGCAGTTATTTCAGGATTTTCTTTTGGAATTCCTGTGAAGATTCCTCCTAGAACTATTTCAGGGGTTTCTCATCGAATTCCTACGAGGATTCCTCCTGGAACTGCTTCGGGGATTCCTCCTAAAATTCCTTCGGGGATTTCTCCTATAATTCCTTCGGGGATTCCTCTTAAAATTTATCCAGTGATTCCCCATGAAATTCCTTCGAGGATTTCTCCTGAATATTTTACGATGATTCCTTCTAGAACATTTTTTTTGGGGATTTCTTCTCGAATTCCTTTTGCAAACTCTCTCTGGAATTCCTTCGGGATTCTTCCTTCTTGAATTCCTCCTGAAATTCTTTCGGTAATTTCTCTTGATATTCCGTCGTGGATTCGATATTTCCATATCAAATTTCATCGGTAATTTCTTTAAGAATAAGAATTCCTTCGAAAAAAAACCTCCTGGAATTTAGGGATTATTCTTAGAGTTCCTTTGGGGATTTCTTCTTGAATTCCTTTGGAGATTTCTCCTGGATTTCCTATGGGGATCCGACTTGGAATTCCTTCGGGATTTCCTCTTGAAAAACCTTTGAGGTTTCTGCTTGGAATTCTATGGCTGGTTCCCCTTGGAATTCCTGCTTGGATTTTTCCTGTAATTTCTTCGAGATTCCTCCTAGACTTCCTTCGAAGATTCCTCCTGGAATTTCTTCGACGATTCTTCCTAAAAATTCCTTCAGAGATTCTTCCTGGAATTCTTCTTCGAAGTTTCCTCCTTGAATTTCTTTGACGATTCCTCTTGATATTTCGTCGGGGATCCCTCCTGGAATTCTTTCGGGATTTTCTTTTGGAATACCTTTGATGACGGCGGGTTCGATTCCTGTTCCGGTCGGGAAAATTTCGCGACTCCCTGGGCATAGTGTATCATTGTACTTGCCTCGCAATATACAAATTCATGCAATGGCAGGCATAGAAAGCCCTTCAATTAATAACTGTGGAAGTGCTCAAAAAAGAACACTAAGTTGAAGCGAGGCAGGCCAAGTCTCAGTGGGGACGTAGAGCCATAAAGAAGAAGAAGAAGAACCTTTGGTGATTCCTCTTCAAATTTCTTCCGAGATTCCTCCTGGAATTCCTTCTGGGATTTCTCCTGCTATTTCATCGGAGATTCCTTCTGGAATTCGCTCTTGGATTTCCTTTGGTGATTCCTCTTCGAGTTGTTTTGAAGATTCCTCCTGGAATTTCTTCGGGAATCCCTCATGGAATTCCTAAGGGGATTCCTATTAGAATTTTTACAGCGATTCTTCACAGAAATCCTTCAGGGATTCCTGCTGGAATTCTTTTGGGGATTCCTGCTGTAATTCCCTTTGGATTAGTGCTTGAATACATTTGAAAAATTCCATGGAAAATCCCTCTGGAATTCCTTTGGGAATTCTTCTTGAATTTCTTTCTGAACTTCCTCGAAAATCCCAATCAGGGATTTCTTTAGAAGTTTCTGCAGAGATTTCTCTAAGAGTGATTCTCGTACCACCAGATATTCCTGCAGAAGTTCCTTCAGGGTCTCATACTGCATTTTCTGCAGAGATTAGTCCAGAATTTTCTTCATGGATTCCTCCAGAAGTTTCTTGGAAGCTCCTCCTAGAATTACTTCTGAGATTCTTCCCTGAAATCATATGGGGATTCTTCAGTGTAAATAGTGCGACCTTATTATCAAATTGGATAGCTTCTGAAGGTTCTAAGAAAAAAGAATAAAAACTGTAGTAAAATCGATATTTATTGTCCTTGATTTGCAATGGAGTAATGCAACATGCAATAAGGATACGAGTAATATTACAATAGGTCAATCACTGGTCGCAGTGACGGATCCGAACAGAAATAATAAAAAAAAGTATTCATTCAAACATAATAGTTTATACATATGTCATCAAAAGTCATGGAAAAAGCTCAGACTACAAATTCTAGAGCGTAATGAAAACTATTCTTTGTTTTGCCAATGTTGACATTTTGGTCAAATTTTGGCCACGCCGATTCACGCCGCCGCCGGCCGAAAATGGCCCTCACGCCGCCGCCGAGCAAAATATAGTCGGCGCACAGGTCTACTTACAACCCACATCCGACAATTTTTTTAAGTGGGAATGGTAGAGCTTTCAATTCCCTCGGTCGCACGTACATTAGTTTTGCATTTTGTTCCACCATTTCCGTGAAAAATGAGAACCGGCTTGTGCAAGTGAGGAGTTGAGGTTAGAATTGTAGGATATTCTATGTTAGATTTGCTATCCATTTCGCCTGAACGATTTTCAGACCCAGAAATATCGTATCGTCAAGGCGCCATTCACCGTGTGCCTTCGAATATTTTTTCATTATTTCCATATAATGATTGAATGATATGACAATTTCCCTTCAATTTCACCAATACAACACTAATGTAT
The DNA here is from genome assembly GCF_035046485.1 of Aedes albopictus. Lineage (NCBI taxonomy): Eukaryota > Metazoa > Arthropoda > Insecta > Diptera > Culicidae > Aedes > Aedes albopictus. The sequence continues at coordinate 350,655,701 of NC_085138.1, forward strand.
TGTTACCATGTCAAAACGCTCATTAGAAACATTTAAAAGTATCATTTTGACACTAAAGTGTGTTTACATGAAGCGGGTTTCTGCTCGTTCACTGCATTCATAGTGAAAAAACGAAAACTGTGCTAAGGTCATTTAGCTTGAGCTTGATTGACCGCCCGCAGTTGCAACTCCAGTATCGCCAGATCAGCTACACTCACACAAGGAACCAATGAGATAGCTGCTTGGGACTAACAGGCATCTTCAGTGTGTGAGCGTTGGTGGTCTTGTATTTTTAGGCGACAATGGCGCCTGCTGCGTCAGGTTGCAGGTCAATGGGGAAGGGGAGGGAAGTGATGATTGCAATCGCTTGCCCACATCAGGCCGTTGAATCCTCTGCGCCTGCACAAGGTCATGCGGATGTTGGTGTGTTGGTGGGCAATGTTTATTTTTGGCACATGGAGCATGCATTGGTGCAAGGGTGCCAGGCGTAAAGCGATAGAGTGTGTGAAGATTACTGTGAAGCGGCACAGTCCGCTTGGTTGCATAACTTGTAGGCGTTATATGATAGATTGACACTGCGCTGTGATGAAAGTTGGAAGGAAGGGAAACGGCTTCTTTTCAATCCGTTTCTGGTTCTAGCGATCGCTACGAACATACGAATATACATGAGATGTATATGTAGGAGAGAGAAAGTAGATAGAAAGATACAAAGTAGGAGGAAAGGGACGAGCCAGGGATTGAACCCAGGACCTTCTGCATATGAATCAGAAGCGGTAGCCACTAGACCACCAAGCTCGTGCTAAGGTCATTTAAGCGATAAACTAAATGTAGTAACGTTTTTGTTCCACCAAGAAGCAATTAAATTCACATATCAGGTATATATTTTGCATTACCGAAGTAAGTTTAATAAGAAAGTACGATTACTCGTACTTTTTAATTGAAACAAAAAGGCACGGTAAATGGGTAACCTAAAAATCAATGGTCTCCATTCACCGTGCCCCATATTGTCCCATATATCTAGAAAAAATCGAAAATTTGAACATTCGTTTTTCTAATAAAATCTTGCAAGTTATTACTTGAAATGAATTTAAACGAAGAAAATTCCCTTGGCTGGGTTGTTTTGATCATTTTTAAACAAAGTAGAATAAAATTTCTCATACACGGTGAATGGGTCCCTACTACCACGGTGAATGGTGACTTACCACGGAATTAGGCGACCCTACTACCCTTTACTAATTGTACTATATCACCAAATTTTGTGAAAAATTTTCCACTTCTGCGAATATTGCTTTAATTTTAACCTATAATGAAGGCAATTAAAAGCGGCACCAACAATGTTTATAAGACTGGTGTCAAATGACAGCCCTTATTTGCCCCGAATCCTCTTAGATCCACGGTGAATGGTGCCTTGACGGTACTTCTAATTAGTTTTCACTGCCGTAAAAAACAGGCTTGATAATCCTCCTCCAAATCAAAAGAGTTTTGCAACATGCTCTAGAGCGGTGTTTTGCTTTTCCCTCGTCGCGAGGAAGAGGGGAACGAAAAAAGAGCCGATGATTATTTCGGGTTTTTGAGTGCGATTTTCGCCTCGAGAGTCTTGCTTTGTATGGGAGTGGAACTCGCGAGAGCTTTTTGAGTGTGAGTGGACGTGAGAAACACAACAAGTAATTATGAGTGTTGGACGAACTCCTCGCTGCGCGGCAAGCTCACGCTCGATGCTGTTGAGGATTTGCGTTGTGATTTCTGAGTTTTATTTTCACTCCTCAGAAAATCGCCAAAATCGCTTCCTCGTTTTCTCGCGAGGGAGTTTCTGTCAAGCCTGGTAAAAAATACTGTTATGCTCAGAATAAACAGTTATACCTTCGGATCACACTCATTTACTCGTAAACCTCAATCTGACTGTAAAAATAATGAATTTCTTTCCAATGTTTTGAAACCCCGAACGAATTTGACATTGCTTTCGGGAAGCATCATCACGACGACGACAACACTCCCAAGCGGTCGAATCGCCGTTTTGGGGGCGAATATCTGTCATCGCCCGCTCAGCAAGTTGGCCACTTGCAGTCCATGTAAATAGTTCGTGTCGTGATATTATGTACAGTTTTAATTTGTAAATATGCATGTCTTAAATAAACAAGTTTAAATTTGTTTTGTGTAACTCGTATGTATCATGTCCAAATGTACGGTTACAACAAAAAGTCAATTAACTGAAAAGTTATCGAACACTGAAACTACGCTTTAGAGAAGTAAGAAAAAAAATAATAGAAATTCTTAAAATCAAATATTTCACGTTATTTAAGAAAAATATGTTCAACATTTTTTTCAATTTTGAAGAAATTCATTCAAAAATATTGAAAATTAATGGAAAATTATGAAAATTATGACAATTAAAGTAAAAGAATCGTTTTATTGTACAATAATTTAACATTGAGGCGTGTGGGCCACCTCAAAATTTCAATATTTTCAGCTCAAACGCGTCGGCTTCTTTTTACCCGTTAAATTACTCAATCCGGAGACCGCAGGTTCATTTCCCGTTCCGATTGGGAACTTTCTCGACTTACCTACACATAGTGTATCATTGTGCTTGTCTCACAAAGGCAAAGGAGGCAAAGGAAACCCTTCAAATAAGAACAGTGGAAGCTCTCATAGAACACTAATTTGAAGAGAGTCAGGTCAAGTTCCAGTGAAATTCTAGGTTAGGAAAATTCGGCTTATCAGTCCTTTTTTCTCAAGAACGATAACGGTTTTCGATTCGTCCCTACGTTTCGGTAACGGTAGGGACGTAGGGACGAATCGAAAACCGTTATCGTTCTTGAGAAAAAAGGACTGATAAGCCGAATTTTCCTAACCTAGAATATAGATCCAACAGTCGAACTCTCGCACATCCAACCGTTCCAGTGAAAGGTATAAATGAAAAGAAGAAGAAGAGACATCAATAGAAACCGTCGTGTTTGCACCAAACATATTGGAAAATAATAGAGCTATAAGAAAACAAAACTTCCAATTGTAACAACTATCGAAAAAAAGTCGCACCCTAATGAACAGTCAGCCTAAACTTAGATGCTTGAATTACCTATCAACTTTCTATTCAACTTATTAGGTAAAGTCCTTGTCTGAATCAGCAGTCTGCATATCCACTGAAGTTGTCTGGATTACCTGAAAAAAGAAAAAAAAATATGGAAGTTGGTATTTAGTACAATAATTTAAAAAAACATGAATAAATATAGGAGAAAAATTTACCTATTAAGCATAGTGTACCTAATTTCATCCTAAACAAGGATATGAATTTCTGTTTTATTTATTTATTATTTTTGCATTTTTTTCTTTTTGAAGTAAGCAATTGAATCACAAAAAAACAGAATCAAACGGTAACTTAATCGCTTATTTCAAAAAGGATGAATCAGGGAGTGTAACATTACTAATGGCACATGGACTCCACTACACTCTACCCTACGTAACTGAAATTCCTTACGGTTTACCTATTGATTGGGCCGAAGTGGTAGACGCACAGCTATTTAGTGAAACCATGAGGATGGGTTTGATTTGCGGTAGCGTCTGGGACCATTTGAAAAGGGCTCTTGCAGCTATAACTCTACCATTTTTTAATCGATTGAATTAATTTTTGGTACACGATCAGACACCTACAGTATTTACCCATGTCCAAAATGCAAGAGGATCGGTTTTAAAATGACAGAGTTATAGCAGCAAGCGCCCAAAATAGGTCCCCTGCCCAAATGGACCCAAACTCTACGTTGTGAGATCTTTTCAAGAAATTTCCTTTACTTCTTGCGCATATGAGTACTTAATGGAATAAATGTTGATGGATCAATCAACAAATACACTGCCCCCACTCGCATAACAGTCCCATTTTTGCTGGGTTTCCTATTCATATAGGACTCTCATATAGGAGTGGATTTAATAAGTGTAGAAGTACCCATAGAACACTAGGCTGAGAAGTAGACTATGTTTCAGTTGGGATGTATTGCCAAGAAAAGGGAAAAAATATAAAGAAGTTAGCACAGAATCTAACAAGGAAATTGTAGATATAACTCACTTCATAAACAAGATAATTTTCCAAATAATACAGTGATCCAAAGAATCGATACAGAACACTCTTCTCAACCAATTGCCACAAGCGGTAAAACTTGTATCATCCCCAATTTTTCAATTGCTTCGTCTTCTCCACCCTGCATGCCTGTCTAATCGGAAAATCCAGCTAGTGGCAATCCAGGCAATCCCAATACAGAAAAACGAAACTAACAAAAAACTGATAACAAAATCACCACCAGAATTTATCGTCCCCGGGAAAGCAATGTCGAATGCCAATCACTGCAAGATAAATCAATCTTCACCGGCTGACTAAGCTTTCAATATATAAGCTTGCAAATATATGCAGCATCAACAAACGCTTAAAAGCTATACGAAGAAAATGAAGGAAGGAAAAAACTCTCAGACATAGTCGTTGTCGCTTCGCTGTAGCCGTCGTGTCGCCAGCGCAGCAGCGGATCGAGTGAGGGAAGCGAAATCCCGTAGATATATAAAATTATATGAGAAAACAGCATTTAATTTTAATTTAAAATGCCAATCTGCATGCAGAACAACGCCGCATGCCACAACAGAGAGACGACTGGATTGCTGCACCGCCGTCGCCGCCACCACCAACAAAGTCGACTACGGAGAGAAACGGAGTTCTTTGGATGCCAAAGTGCTTCCCCGCATCCAGCCAGCTCTCGCCTACTTTCCACAGAACATCGCGTCGGCCGTTTCGCACTCACTTCCGGAACTGGGTGACCGGAGCGGTAAAATGCTACATGCTGGCTTAGTTGGCTCTTGGCTCGGCACGACGACGGTACGAGATGAGGCCATAAAAGCTGGACGAGCGCCCAAACGGACGAACCAGACCGGCAGGCTGGCGAACTAACGGGGAACAGAAATCATCGCAATAACCAGGCCATGGAAGAGCAATGAGGACTATGAGAACTAAACGACAGAACATGATACTAACATTCATTTATCCCATAAAACATCGGAACAACCCAGTCAGTAGTGCCAACAGAATAAGCACCTTCCCAGGCGGTGCTGCCCGACTGGGTGGGTGTACTCATTATATTTATTTTGTTCAGCATCTTTACATAGATAAATACTGAGTCCGCAATGAAAAAACCTTCGGTACGCTGTTCGTTTTGTGTCATCCGAATTTATTACGAACACAAGCTTTACAGGGTTGCTATCCGGCATTCTTGTAACATGCTCTGCCCACCGTATCGTTTTGGCTGTATACTGGGTTCGCCAATCACCATTCGTCGCCATACATCATTCCACTCTATGTCTTCTCTGATAAGGATACCGATAGGCACCATACCAGTGATGGCGCAGAGCGCATCGTGTGCCACGATACGGTACGCGCTCGCAACCCTCAGGTACATCAGCCTTTACAGGCTACCACGGTAACTTTCGGTACTTATCGCAGTGCCCCACGCCGGGCCACCACACCTAAGTATGGACGTAGCGGCACTAGCCATAAGCTTGCGCTTACTGGCGTACACCGCAGAGCTATTGGACATCTTCCGGGACAGTGCCGCTATAGCTGTGGAGGCTCTCTTACAGGCATAATCGACGTGGCTACCGAAGGTAAGCTTATCGTCGATCATCACGCCCAAGTGTTTGACGGAGCGCTTCGAAATGATAGTACAATTGCCTACACTGACCACCGCCTGCTGCTCCGTTCTGTGCTGTGGTGAGCCAATTCCAATTTCCTGGATCTTATCCACTCCTCCACAACTGCGATCGAGTAGGCAGTAGTCAATTATACTTCTTTAATCGATTCACCGCAAGAACTAGGATCATGACGTGCGAAAAGCCCCTCAATAATGATCCCCTCCAACCACTCTGGCGATTGCTCCGTAGGGGCCATTAAACCTCTCGTCTTGGCCATCACGATCCTGTAGGCATTACTCCGCGGATTCGCATTAGCACTCTGACAGAGACTCTCGAAATATGCCTTTTTGCTTGACCTTATCTCGGCCTTCAGCGAGGCTTTTGCAGCGGCGAACACTACCCGTCGTTCGTCTCGCACTTCCTCAGATTGTGCTCGCTGCATCCGCTGCTTAGATCGTAGGCAGGCGCGGCGCAGGTCGCAATCGCTTGAGTTCACCAGTATGCCGGTGGTCTCCCATTTCTAGGGTGGACTCGCTCAGGCATTGTCACATTGCACGCACGTGCACTGCTACCAGCTCGTCACCGTCTGAACCAAGTAGGTTTCGCTCACGATTGAGCGCCTCTTTAAATTCCCCTTCGTCGAAGTATGATGTCTTCCACCTTCGAGCACTTGGCCTTGACCTAGCTGCCTCCTCTTCTACCCGCTGCCCGCTACCATTAGGGATGTAGTACCGGTAGTACCGGTACCGAAAATACCGGTATTACCGACCAATTTTTGGTACCGAAATACCAGTACTGACTGAACCTTGATACCGGTACTTTCGGTACCGTAAAATCTCTCCAGAAGTGCTGAAATCCGGTCATTAGTATAGCCAATATGCAATGGAAGCAATGGAAAACGTTTAAAACGTAGAACTTTGACAAACAATTAATATATGCAACCTTTCTGCAACCACAGCAATGATTGGTTTAATGAATGTTGAATTTTGGAAACAAATTGACTAGCTTGGAATAAAACTTGTTAGATTAGGGTTTCTTGTTATGTATTTAGTTTTCCGAATCCGTTGATAGCATCGTCAAGGAGAAATCAGTTAAATTTTATTCTGTCTTCACCTGGCAGCTGTCTAATAGTATCTATCTGATTTTGGCACATGTGAGGCTGTTCTTGTTTAATTTTAGGTTGACCAAGATACTGCCTGTGAAACTGCGCAGAAGCTAATCAATAGCTCGAAAAACAGTTTCATATAACTAATTTATTTCTATCTTTTTATCTGTCTATATTTTTTTGTTTAATTTATTATTTTCTGGTTAGCTTTTAAGACATCCCTGAAAACCGGTATTCACAAATGTCTGTTAAATTATAGATTTTCTGTGCAAATAGATAACTCTTCATTTTAGTGAAAAATTTCCCAGTACCGGTATTTTACCGGTACTACCGGTACTGTGAGCCCCAGTACCGAAATACCGGTACTCACCAAAAGTGGTCGGTACTGCGACCCCTAGCTACCATCGACTAGTTCGAACTACTTGTTTGGCCAGGATTACAAAAAGTAACGTCGGTAATCGACTCCACGCCATTCTGCCTGATTGCGCCAGACTAAAATTAGAATAATCAATTTATGTTGTGAGAGCCACCCTAGCGCGTGGTTACTCACGTCCACCGAACGCACACTAGTTGCCCCTATACGCTATATAGAATAGGCTTTTTGATACCGATCGCCACCCGATCGTGTATTGCGATCTAGCTGCCTCTACCTAATAAAGGCAGTATTCTACTGTAGAATAGTCAGTTGAACATAAACCTCCGCCGCGATCGGTTATCCGCAATAAACGCAACTTGTAGTTTACGAGTAAATAAAGTGTGTCGCTTTCTAGTCGGAAATAAAGTGTTTACATCCTCGGTCATTGAACTAAATAGTGTTCCTATCGAAAATATCACCGCGCGCTTTTAGTGTACCGTGATTGAATTTGAATCATCGTCGCTCTATGTGGCGTTAACACTGACTAAAGCTACTTTTGGTACCGTCATTAGCCAGATAAACGTCAAGCATAGCCAGAGGCACTGGCAGGATCTGATCCCGCTTGTTCGTAAAACGGCTTCTACGGCCCAGACATTGAAGTCACCCGCTGTTACCACCGGCCTTTGTCCTGTCAGCACGGTCGTAAACTGCTTGATCGACCACCGTGGAGGAGTAGAACAGCATAACAGCCAAAGAAGAAGACCCCCTTTACTTTGGCAACCTCATAGGTAGTAGACCCCAACTCCTAGACGGTGTATTCCAATTGCCAATTGCATTTGCCGGCGGGTACTCGGTATGGGTCCGTCCGATATCCGTCCTCATTCAGAAACCATCTGACAAAGCAATTGCTGAGCCGCGTCACAGTGTTTCAGGTTCAGCTGCGTTACCTGCACTGCGACTTTCTTGTAGGCCGAGCACTTTGGACCGCCCGTTGCATAGCCTTTTGTTCACGGATTTCCCGGTACACATCAGACAAATGAGTGGACTCGTGCAGCCTTGTGCGTTATAGCCTTCGGCGCCACATCTCCTGCACAGTTTGCTTCTGTTAAGGCCTTTGCAGTCCCATGGCTTGTGTCTTGGTTCCAGATACCTGAAATAAACCTCCGGTGGCTCGTGGAACGTCAGATGACATACGCACCAGCCTACCTTAATCCTCCCTACTTTAACGTCCGCCACAGGTAGCTGAACCAAAGCTACCTGTGCAAGTACCTGTGTCCCTGCAGGCCCCTTTCATAGCCGAACAGCACTGGCGGCCACCTGCACTTCGCACTGTTGCCACAGTGCCATGACGAGCTCTTCCACTTCGGTGACCTCGTCTGGGTTTTTCACCTTCAGAGTCGCCTCTTGTGTGAGAGCCGTTACCTCTACCCCTTCGCCAAGGACATCTTCCGCCAAATTTTTGTAGGTGGTGCCCATGCGCTCCTTATCGCGCTTCAGAATCATTTCGCCCGTATGAGTACTTCTGATACTGTGTACGTCGGCTCCCAGATCCACGAGCTTCGCGTCGCTTCGCATCGTCTTCAAGACGTCTGAGTACTTGGCGAGTACTGGCGATGAGGAGACCAGATCCTGTGGCCTTTTCTTCTTCTTCTTCCCCACTAAACATGTGTTCAAGGCGGGTCTTCCCCTACTCTGTGATTGCTGAAGGCCTAACAACGGTCGCAACCCCCTGTTCCCTTCCATCCGGGACGGGCCAGCCTTTTTAGGCCCACCCTTCCCAGTTTTCCGGAACGCCTGGCTGTGGACCGACTTGCCGGCATTACTGCCGACCTTCGGGGTTAGTATCTTCCTAGCCTTGCGGGCACCGCCAGACAGCTCCTGACCTGACGGCTGCGGACTTCCTGCGAAAGCGAAGGCCTCCGTCTGGATACACTTCATACAATTGATTTAGCCACTTCAGCAGTCTTCACGCGTCTCTCGTGGACTGGCTTGGCATTGTCTATCGACTTACGAAGTCGCAACAGGGCCGTTTTCAGTTTCTTACTTATGTTGGACTTCGTGGACGCAAAGTCGATGATCTTGCCAAACTGCTGCTCAGCTACCTCAATCGCGGGCGGGCAGCCCGTCTCGCGTTTGGTTGATGGACCTCATCAACCACGCTCCGTCCACTATCTCCTCCGGCAGCTGTTTCCTCACCTAGCCGGGGAATGAAACTACCGATGCCAAGGATGATCAAGCCGAGTCACAGATGTCATCTTGTACACTGGTGAAATATGGCGATCCACGACCTCCGGAAAAATGCCTCAAAGCCAGGAGACGAATACAAAGAGCCAGAACTGACGGCGAGAGAAAAGAACGAAGAGTTGTGCTGTGGACCGCGAAAGCTGCTTTGAAAGAGGAGATCAAGCGGAGCAAGAAAACGAGCTTCATGGAGTTGTGCTGTGATGTGAATGCAAACCCTTGGGGAGACGCATACAGAGTTGCCATGCCCAGAGAAGGTGCAAGTTATCGTCGCAGGATTGTTCCCTCAACACGTGCTTAAGAAATCGTCCGGCCTGGATGGTATTCCCAACATAGCGCTGAGAACTGCTATCGAGGTCATCCCAGGCATGTTCCGGACATCTCTGCACATCTGCTTGGACGGGGAATGTTTTTCGTCTCAGTGGAAAAGACAAAAACTAGTACTGCTACGGAAACCAGGTAAGTCCCCTGGTGAACCAGGTTGCCGATATGCTTGCTGGATACGCTCGGCAAGCTACTGAAAAGAGTCATCCTCAATAGGCTGGCAACTTTCACAAAAGGAGAGCAGGGTCTGTCGGTAATGCAACTCTGATTCCGAAGAGGGAGGGGAGATCAACGATAGATGCCATCCAGACGGTAGTTGCTACGGTCAACAAAGCGAGGACGAAGAAACGGCCGGCAAGGTAACCGCTTCTGTGCCGTCGTCATGATCGATGTATAGAACGCAACAGCACAAGCTAGGATACCGTCGCTGCATGAGCTGAATGTCCCGGACTAACTCTGCAGAATTCTCGGTAGCTACTTTCAAAACGGGACTCTGTGCTATTAGAATATTGGTGTAGAGCAGAAGAACGTAACGGTAAGTGCTCCACAGGGGTCTATCCTAGGTCCGACGATGTGGAACGCAATCTACAATGGGGTGCTGAAGCTGGAACTACCGACAGACGTCAAAATCGGCGTCAAGCCTTCTGATTTTCACGGTGTGGACGATGGTTGGTTCTCTCAGCAGCTGATGCAGCTCGTGATTCATTCGCCTTCTCCAAGTCTCGTCTTCCATCTGCACTCCACCGTAGATGGTACGCAACACCTACCGTTCGAAAACTTCAAGGGCGCGTTGGTCCTCTGCACGTAGGGTCCATGTTTCGTGCCCATAGAGGACGACCATTCTAATCAGCGTTTTGTAGATAGTTAACTTCGTGTTACGGCGAACTTTATTCGATCGTAGAGTTCTGCGGAGTCCAAAATAAGAACGATTTCCTGCCACAATGCGCCTCTGAATTTCTCTGCTGGTGTCGTTGTCGGCGGTCACCAGTGAGCCCAAGTACACGAATTCTTCAACCGCCTCGATTTCATCACCGTCGATATAAATTCGGGGTGGCGGGCGCGGAGATTCCTCCCTGGAGCCCTTTGCCATCATGTACTTTGTCTTCGGCACATTAATGACTAATCTGATTCGCCTGGCTTCACTCTTTAGTCAGATGTACGTTTCCGCCATAGTCTCAAACTTACGAGCTATAATATCAATATCATCAGCGAAACCAAGCAGTTGAACGGACTTCGTGAAAATCTTCCCACTCGTGTTTATCCCCGCTCTCCTTATTACACCTTCTAACGCAATGTTGAACAGCTAGCATGAAGGACCATAACTTGGCGTAACCCTCTGCGAGATTGGAAGGGACTCGATAGTGTCCTTGATACTCGAACTACGCACATTACTCGATCCATCGTCGCCTTGATTAATCGTATCGTGATACGTAGTTTATCCGGGAATCCGTATTCGTTCATAATCTGCCATACAGTGTATCAAACAATTGTCCGTACAGCAATTTTTTGGTCAAAATAATTTTTCATTCAAATATTTATAACTTTTATATACGTCAATCAAAAACGCTGAAATTTTGACCAATCATGAACCATATATTGCAGCTTCATTGGTAAAATTTTGAGCGAGATCGAATAAGTTTTCTGAAAGTTATAGAACTTTTAGTAAAACTTTTAGGATTTTTGAACACATTTTCAAAACATTATATCTCAATATGTAGTCGATGAAACTTTTTTCAATCTTTTTTGTGTTACAGCTTATACCTAAGGCTTTCATATGCAGCTTCGTTTGAGGTTTTATATTCACTACATATGAAGAGTAGGTCCTATGGATTTTTCGTTCAATTAATGCACTTTTTTTGGTAGAAAACGTTTGGCAGATTACATGTTCAAAATATGGTGATTTTTTAAATACCGTCAACTACATAAGCAAATTTTTCATATTTTTTGAAGTGAATATAAAACCTCAAACGAAGCTGCATATGAAAGCCTTAGGTATAAGCTGTAACACAAAAAAGATTGAAAAAGTTTCATCGACTACATATTGAGATATAATGTTTTAAAAATGTGTTCAAAAATCTTATAAGTTTTACTAAAAGTTCTATAGCATTCAGAAAACTTATTCGATCTCGCTCAAAATTTTACCATTAGAGCAGTAATATATGATTCATGATTGGTCAAAATTTAAGCAGTTTTTATTGACGTATAAAAAAGTTATAAACGTTTGATGGAAAAATTATTTTGACAAAAAATTTGCTGTACGGACAATTGTTTGATACACTGTAGCTGTTCTCGATCGATTATATCATATGCCGATTTGAAATCGATGAACAAGTGATGTGTGGGCAGTGCACGTTATATTCGCAGCATATCTGCAACACCTGGCGGATGGCGAACATCTGATCCGTTGTAGCACGTTCACCCATGAATCCCACCTGATATTGCCCCACGAACTCTCTTGCAATCGGTGATAGAAGGCGGCTTGAAATTTGAGAGAATACCTTGAAGGCGGCGCTCAGTAGTGTGATCGCGCGGTTCCCGCAATCCAACTTATCGCCCTTTTTGTCGATGGGGCACATGATTCCTTCCATCCACTCCTCCGGTAATACTTCCTCCTCCCAGATCTTGGTAATGACCCATTGTAGTGCTCTCACCAGTGCTTTTCCACCGTGTTTTAGTAAATCGCTTGGTAGTTGATCTGCTCCAGCGCCTTTGTTGTTTTTCAACCGGGTAACCTTCTCTTCAATCTCTTAGAGGTTGGAGGCTGGACATCTTTCGTCCTGCGCACGTACTCCTAGATCTGTCACCGCGCCACCTTCGGTGCTTGCAACGTCGCCATTGAGGTGCGCATCGTAATGCTGCCGCCACCTCTCGACCACCTCACGCTCGCTCGTGAGAATATTCCCGTGATTATCTCGGCACATGTCGGCTTGTGGCACAAATCCTCTGCGCGAGCGGTTCAGCATCTCGTAGAATTTTCGTATATCCTTAGCGCGGTACTGCTCTTCCATCACTTCGCGAACTCGTTCTTCCTGCTGGCGCTTCTTCACCCGGAAGACTGAGTTCTGCCTGTTCCGCGCCTGTCTGTAACGTGCCTCATTCGCTCTCGTACGATGTTGCAACATTCTCGCCCATGCTTCTCGTGTTTTAACTGTTCACATTCGCCGTCGTACCAGTCGTTTCTGTGATTCGGAGTCGCGAAGCCTAGTGCTGTAGCCGAGGTACTACCTATGGCGGATCAGATGTCCCTCCAGCCATCTTCAAGTGTAGCTGCGCCTAGCTGCTCTTCCGTTGGTAAGGCCACTGCTAACTGCTGCGCGTAGTCTTGAGCCACTTCTACTTTACGCAGCTGCTCGATGTTGAGTCGCGGCGATCGACTTCGACGCGTGGTGATAACCGTCGAAAGTTTTGAGCACATGAGTACAGCGACTATGTAGTGATCCGAATCTATATTCGCACTGCGGTATGTGCGGACATTGGTTATATCCGAGAAGAATTTACCGTCGATTAGAACGTGGTCGATTTGGTTTTCTGTTTGATGGTCGGGTGATCTCCAGGTGGCTTTGTGGATATCTTAGCGGGGGAAGAAGGTGCTTCGGACTACCATACCACGGACGGGAGGCTGCAAAGTTTACGCATCGCTGGCCGTTATCATTCGATACGGCGTGCAGGCTGTTTCGCCCGATTACCGGTCTGTACATTTCCTCCCTTCCTACCTGCGCGTTCATGTCGCCGACAACGATTTTCACGTCACGCGGCGAGCAGCCATCGTATGTTTGCTCTAACTGCGCGTAAAACGCTTCTTTCTCGTTATCAGGTCTCCCTTCGCGTGGGCAGTGGACGTTGATGATGCTGTAGTTGATGAGAAGACCCTTAACTCTTAACATGCACATCCTTGCGTTGATCGGCTGCCAAATGTTAAAATTTTATCACCCAATCCCAATCGGGCACAGCCGAATCAAGTCAGCCAGCGAGACGCCGCACAGTGCTGCGCTCCATAGACAAAAGTGAAAAAATCGACTTCAAATTTTTGTTCAATCTAGTATGCCATGCTGTTCATACATGCTTGAAGTATGTTGCTCGACCATTATAACCTTGAAGATCGTGTTTATTATATCAAAAAAAAAACTAGATTACCAAACAGTGTTTTCGTTGTCCATAGAAAAATAATATTTTATAAAACAGAGTCATCTTTGGCCTAGCTCAACATAACTAAACGTTTAAGTTTTTAGTGAAAATCAAAATGGAAGGTCTACAACACATCAGTAGAATCTATCCTTTCGTTTAGCACGGCAACATGTTTTGATATTTGTGAAAATAAAATGTCATAATGTAAGTACTATATGGCGTAAATAAAATACGACCCCAAAATTCAAATTGATGAAACAAAAAATGACCTCAAAAGACCTCTCTGAATTTTTTATCATGTTTTCTTCATAGTGTCCGCTGAATACTGAATTCGACTCCAGCTGCTTTTATTCGCTAATTTGTTAGTAATCGAGCTTTTTCCGAGTGATGTATTTATAGTCAAAATCGAAGATATTTTTAATCAAGTGTTCTTTTCTGATCCATTCAAACGAAAAATGTATCAGTTTATATTGTTCCCTTCTTTCCTTATGAAACTGCTGATTTATACGAAGAATTTGAGGGTAAACTTCAACGATTTCTCCAGTTTTATAGTATGAAACTGGACAAGAAATGGCCAAACGCTCGACCTTCAAAAAACAAAATGTTCGATGAGAATAAAGTTTGATGAATAAGTAATTCTTGCAATTACCTTCTTATTATGATCTATATGTTTATACAGTGGCCCAAACTGCATTCTAGAAAAAAAAACAGTAAGATTTACATAAATTGGCGTTTAAGACACTTAAGCGATTATGAAATATGCATAAACCATTTATGCAAATTGTAGCTTTTATCAAGTTTGTCAACTTCACCGAAGACACTATTGACAAAAAATGTATGGTACGTTAGTTATGATTTTTGTCCTGCAGTTCAATACATTCGCAGCACTGTGCGCCGGCCGCCGCTGCCATCCCGGAATGGGGAAAGATTAGAGCTTGGGTTAGTAGTGATTCGGGTGGGAAAGAAAGAAAGCCTTGCCCAATCCACCTCTCTTGGCCAACCCTAAATGCGACAAGCTAAGCCGTCGTCGTCGTCGTCACAGTCTCCGTCCGCCTACCAAAGGGAAACGCCATGCAGCAGAAGAGCCGGTCCTAGACAGAAAGACGACGACAACGAGCATGGTGATGACATTGAGGTGAACCCCGCTTCAACTCAAATAGAACACAAATCCTGAAAGGAGGGTGGGTGGAGAGACGTGTGGATGGAGGCATCTCGGTTTAGTGATGTTATGTTTTTGGCGTCACGGTGGCTGTTCCGATTGTCTGTCTGATGTTCTGGTAGTAGAGCTTCCGAAACGAGCGTTTCAGATGGATGGGTTGAATGATAGATCTTCGGTTGCACATCGAAATATGCTGCACCCAGTTGCTAGCGGGTGGCAGAAGGCACCACCGATGAAATTGACATAATGGAAATCTAAGTGGATTGGAACATTGATGGAAAATACCATTCTCCTGCTGACGTTCGTCATCGGATCGAGGGGCCTTTGTTTTCCGTTCAGGAAGGACAAATTTGGTTAGAATGGACTTTTGTGCAAGCCGAATTCGGATGGTAGTCCTCTGGAAATTCAGGGATCGAAAAAGGCTCTACCCCATTTGGCATAATGCCATTTGGCATAACGCCGTTTGGCATAATGCTATTTGGCATAAAAGCCATTTGGCATAATGGCCTTTTGGCATAATGGCCATTTGGCATAACAAATATTATGCACATTCTTACCAAGAAGGCTGTTCTTTGTGTTATGCCAAACGGCATTATGTCAAATAGCCATTATGCCAAATGACCATTACGCCAAATGGCATTATGCCAAACGGCGTTATGCCAAATCAGGCCAAACATTTCAATAGGTCCTATCTGCATTTGAGAGGCTCTCTTTGTTCACTTTCTCTTTCAATTATTGCAATGTAATGATACACTTTTCAACAACTTTTGCAGTAAAAATCAAAAGACGATTGTTTTGACCATCGTTCAATGCAAAGAGACAATCATAATACAAATAAACAGCTGAGATATTAACGAAAGAGAGGGAAACCAAAGAGAGCCTTTCTTCTGCAGATAGGACCTTTAGACATGTTTGGCCTGAAATGGCATTATGCCAAATGGGGTAGAGCCATCGAAAAATAACGCATTGTGTCTTGGGTGCATTTTGCATTCTAAGTTCTTCGATGAATAATTGCAAGATTGAAAGCTTGGACATCGTACACAAATTACGTAACACTATAGGGGGAGGGGGGGAGTCTAGCTTAGCGTTACAAGCCATACAAAATATTTTTAGTTTTCATACAAAAAGCGTTACATGGGGGAGGGGGGAGTCTGAAATCGCTGATTTTAGCGTTACGTAATTTGTGTACCATGCCTTGTCGCGCCGAACATAATACACTGGAACCTCTTTTATGCACCTGGCTGGGGGTGCATAATGTAAATTATTCATAAAAAGAGGAAATTTTGTGCATAAATAAAGATAGGGAAGTTTCAACAGTCCTAACGGGTTACAGAGGGGTACCTGGAACGTCAGGGACGATTTAAGGGGTTTTCAGAGGCCTTCAAGAAAGTCCGATGGGGTTTCAGGGATGTTCCAAGGGAGGGGTTCCAAGGAGGAAAGTTTCAGAGGATCTCGAAGGTGTTTCAAGGGGAGTCAGGGGATTTTTTTTATTCCTGTTCGGGTTTGTCACTGCGACCAGTTTTTATATCTAGTGTGACATTACCCGTATCCTTAGTGTAGTGCATGTCGCATTACTGAATTGCCATTGAGGGGCAATAAAGTATCGATTTTGATACAGTTTTTGTTTTGTTTTCTTAGAAAACAAAACAAGAGTACTGATATTGGCCATGCATCGGAAACCTAGCATCACCCTTGTTTTACTGCTAAATTCTCCCCAGTAGGATGTTTAGGACACGGGTTTTAACATGAGCAGCAATACCATTCCAATAATGGAACATGTGTTCAGTAATAAGGATTCTAGTATGTTCCTTGCGTACTAGCACTTTCCAGTCTTCGAAGAGATAGTACATACATGGATCCCTAACCCAATTTGATTTCCTTTGCATTGAATTTAGCCTCAGATGGTGAGGTTTTTAACTACATGCAAAGTAAAGTTGGCAAACTTAGTTTTTTTCAAAGACTGGAAGTCATCACAACACCAGTAGTAAGGACTAAATACTATAATTCCTTGAATTACCAGAACATATATTCCAAAATTGAAAAATATGACGACACTAGATTTCGGTTTGGTATATCTATCACCGTAACGCAACCTAAAAAGGCGATCTACCCACGCTACGGGCTCCGTTAAAGATCGAGCATCTTTTAAACCCCCTCAACCATTCATCCCTCAGCACGGGTCGCCTGACACCTTGGATTGGGGTTACCTGTTTGGTGGACTTTTACCCCCGGAACAGGTGGTCCGTAGTGCTATTCTAAGCCGGCAGCTACACGGGCAGAGTCGGGGGTTACTAGCAGTACTAAGGGGCATATAAAAAGATCCCAGGTGATCTCAGGGGCATGCCAAATGGGTCCCAGGGGGTTTTCATAAATACCAGGAGGTCTCAGGGGCGCTTCAAGTGGTCTTGGGGGAATTCCAGGGGGCCTCAGGGACGCCTTAAAAAGTCTAAGGGGTTCCTGAGATGTACCAGAAGGACTCAGAGGCATTTCAGGGGCCACAGGGACGTTTTTAGGGGTTTCAGGGGCTACCAGGTGATTCCAGGAACGTTTCAAGAAAGTCCCAAGTGGTTTCAAAAGGTACCATGAGGTCTCAGGGGGTCTCAGCCCAAGTAACATTTTGATGGCTAGCTAATTAGTATTGTAGCTGTTTTAAGTCTTGTAGCTGTTTTTAGAACCGTTATGAATTTTATTTCAGTTTTAAGATAGATCTAAGAATCCCTTCTAGTCTATTACATTCTAAAATGTTACTTGGGATGGTTGCATCAAGAGGTTTCAGGGCGTTTCATGGAGTCTCATGGGGATTCCAGGGGGCTGAGAAACGCTTCGAAAGGTCTCAGGGGGCTCCAGGGAAGTTCTAGGGGCCTCAGGGAGTTCCAGGGATGTTCCAGAGAGACTCAAGGGCATTTCGGGGTGCCAGGGGCGTTTTAGAGAGATTCAGGTGCTATCATGTATTCTAAGGGGTATATAAAGGGAGCCCCAAGGGATTCAGGAAGTTTGATGTGAACTCAGGGGCGTTTCAGGAAGGCCCAGAGGCGTTTCAGGGCTCTAATTCCAGAGAAGTTTTATAGGATCTCTGAGGCGTTCCATCGAGTTTCAAACCCCCTGGAACTTCTTGAAACGACCCCCTCAAATGCCTCTGAAACGCTCCTGAGAATTTCTGGAACTCCCCTGGAAGCCCCTGGGACCCTTTGAAGCGCCTTATGCCACCAAAGTTCAACTTATTGGACGCAGTGCTTAATTTCCCCAACATGGGAGGGAAAAAAGCGCCTCAGAAGCCACCTGGAACCCCCCTGAGACCTCCTGAAACGCCCCTGAGACCCCTTTAGACCCCATTGCACAGTGGTCCACGAACCAGATTTACGAGGAAAGATGCATTCAGCGCCTTCAAATGATTTTTTAGACAAATATGGTCTTCTACAAAGTTGTTCCTTAAAATAAGGCCCTCTTTCCAATGTACATGAAAATTAGGGTGGTCCATATTTTCAAAGAAATTGGAAACCAAAATACATTCTTCTGCAAAGTTGTAGATTCATCAATTTTGAGCAAGTTTGCTGAAGACACTTTTTATGTAGCTTTAAAATTAACCGATCTAGAGATATTTTCCTGAATAAGCTTAGGGTGGTTCAATAAAATTCGGTTTTCTGGCTTTAACTTTTTCAGTTTCAACTTTTCATCAAAGTCGCCCAAGAAACACTTATAGAGCATTTAAAGACGCGTCGTTTCGTGCACTGAGATAGTTGTTATCTCTTTTGGTTCAATAATTACAGGTGTTTTTAATAAAAACTCATTTTTTTAAATGTTGGGGCAAACATAAAAAATATCTTTTGCCCGCATTCAAAAGGAGAAATGTTGTTATAAAACATATCAAAAAATTAGAGGGGTGTTATTTTTGTAACTCAAGCAAAAAAAATGAAAAGTGTCTATTTTTTTCTAGAAATTCATCAATATCATCTCAGCGCACGAAATGACGCGTCTTCAAATGCTCTACAAGTAATTCTTGGGCGACTTTGATGAAAAATTGAAACTGAAAAAGTTAAAGCCAGAAAACCGATTTTTATTGAACCACCCTAAGCTTATTCAGGAAAATATCTCTAGATCGGTCAGTTTTAAAGCTACATAAAAAGTGTCTTCAGCAAACTTGCTCAAAATTGATGGATCTGCAACTTTCCGGAAGAATGTATATAGTTATTCTTGAAAATAAAAAAGGTTGGTTTCCAATTTCTTTGAAAATATGGACCACCCTAATTTTCATGTACATTGGAAAGAGAGCCTTATTTTTAGGAACAACTTTGTAGAAGACCATATTTGTCTAAAAAATCATTTGAAGGCGCTGAATGCATCTTTCCTCGTAAACCTGTTTCGTGGACCATTGTGCATTGATGGTCTCTGAAAACCTACTGAAACGCCCCTCACACCTTCAGGTATGAACTCCCCTGGAAGCCCCTGAGACCCACTAAAGCGCCCTCTGGGACCTCCTGAAACGCCCCTGAAACCCCATCAGATCCCATTGAGAGTCTCTGCAAACCTACTGAAAAGCTCCGAGACCTCCAGATACCCCTCTGCAATCCACTTGGACTGCCTTAAACACTCCTGAGATCTTCTTGTACCCCCTAAACCCTCTGGAACGCCTTAGGAACACATGTAACTCAATGAAGCAGCCCAGAGGCCGCCTGAAATCGCACTGGGACGTCGTGGGACGCCCTGAAACGCATAAACCCCATCGGACATACGAAGGCCATCAAGTCTATGAGACCCCCTCCCCCCCCTGTATCCCTTGAGACCTAAAGGTACCCCTCTGAAACCCGCTAGGCCAACCTTCAATCCCTCAGAGATCTAATGGTAATACACATAATACGCGACGCGAGACTGAATTCCTAATTCCTTCCTTAAAACCCTTGGGACCCCTTAAAACGTACCTATATCCTCCCTCTGCTCTCTCCTGGCCGCTGATGCCCCTGTTACTGTTATTACATTTTATTATGCACAATATTGGTTCTGAATATGTGTAACGAACGCGACATTAATAACAAATTAGCAATTATAATTGATGATGGAAAATTACTACGAATGAATCATTTACACATCGTCTGGCTTTTTTGCATATTGCAATCGGCGTGCTACATGGCACTTTCCTCCCTTAGTTTGAGCGTTTATTGAATTTTATTATCTACCACAAACTTAGAATGATAAGAAGGTTAGCCGAAAAGCGAACGGAAAGTAGAATTAAGATAAGCAAAAGGGACCGCAGATAATTGCCGGCTGCAAATGCATATGCGTCAGAGCATGATGCAGATCAGGTAGAATATTTCTAATGTAATTGTATTATATAAGACCCTTAGGTAAGGAAAATAAATTAGTTCTTAGCTTCATCTTTCATGAGCCGGTCGTTTTTAAATCCGAAAGCGCCGTAGTAACACTTCCTCAAGTAAATCCCCCAAACAATATGAGTTGATAACTATGAAAGTGAACTGTTAGGAACAACGCATCCCCTTAAGCGTTCATCCACGTATGGTTGCAATAGAGCTTAACTGTTTGCGGATAAAACGTACCTACACGGACACAACATGCAATAGAGCGCGTATCATTGTTCGCCCAAACACCATTCGTTAGTAGATACAACAGCAGGAAGCACATGAACGTTGTGAATAATTTATAGTTCGTAAAACGTAAGAATTTATTGCTACTTAAACCTAGAATGTGTTACTGCTTAATCTAAATTCATTCTTAATCTAGGTTTCCTTAAACTATTTGAATTAAAAAGTGTATTTGTTGCTGAATAGTACATTTGTGAGGAAATTAATTGTAAGTGATATTCTAATATTGTTCTACATGCAATTAATAATAATAAAAATATATTTTAGCTTCGAGCTAACTACTATCGAGAAAAATCGAGTTTGCAATCCGAACGTTTAGCAACATGAATACTAAGCTGAGAAACAGGCTTTGACCCAGTGGGAACGTAGCTTTAATAATAATAATCATAGGGAGAAGTAACCGGGTTCGATAGAGCCATGGACTCCGAATAAAGTCAGTGTCTGCTCTCGGGGAAAAAAGCAACTTAACTAAAAATTACAAGTGTCGGTGATGAGAATCATACTCATGGCTATCCGCTTATCAAATAAACGTGAGGCCAACTACACCACGAACCCCTGCCCAACAAAACCATGGTATTGGTACTACACGATTGAATGAATAGAAGGACGAATGCATCCTCCAAATCGGATTTTCATCTCAAACTGTATCTTCCTCATGATCTGATCTCATGACTAAAGAGCACATCAGTGCCGCAGGCGTCAACCAATCCATCTGTTTCGACTCAATTGCCGCATAAAACCCCAATCGCATTAACATTCACCATATTTAGCAAACCCGAGCAAGCGGTAGCGTGTGCCAATTTATTCAACGCATTGGGAACCCACCCGGTGGTCTCCATGCCATGTGAAGCCTTTACTCAGAAAACGAACCCATTGCCAGCAAAAAACAAAATCCGAACCGAAATAGTGAGCTCAGCATCAACATTCAACAACAACTGGAACCGACAGACAGTCGGGCGCTTACCCAGCTCCGCGCAGAAAAAAAAAACACCGACTTTGGTTTTTATCGACATTGTTGTTGGTTGCTGATGTTGCGAAGTCGCCGTCGCCGTGAAGAACTGTGCCTAACGACGCGATACTGGGTATAGGCAAAAATGCGTCGACTTGGCTTGAAACGAAAAAGTTCCAAGTGCGAAATGGGATCCCTTTCTGGCTGGAACCACACACACACACACGTCGGCCACCAACGACGACCGTGCCAGCGAAAAAAGAGTTCCTCTCGGTGTGATGGAAGGATGAAAATTTAATACATAAAACGACTACGCCACTACTGCCCTAGATATACGCGGAGCTGATGCTGCGTCCCGGTGGCGTCTCCCAAAGCTATCATCTTCAAAAGTGGCGGTATCGTGGCGCCTAGCCAACACAAGGCGCGGTGGAGCGCGGTTTTTGGCCACGACCTGGTTGCCAGTCCTAAACAATTTCAAACTTCACTTACTTATTTTCAGTCCTGAGCACCCATGGTGGGGCAGAGGGCCGAATTGAAAGTTCTCCATCCTGGGCGATTGCCCGCCATTGCCTTGACCTGTGGCCAGGTCAAATTTCTGTCGACTTGCTTGATTTCGGAGGCTGCAGCATGTCCTGCTGAGTTTCAATCTAACGCTTGCTTGCAGATTTCGTTTCCGTCCCTGCGTAGAGTGTGGCCGACCCACCTCCACCGTCGCTTCCGAATTTCTGTCGCTATCGCTTTTTGATGACATCGATGATGGAGTTCCACGTTGGTGATCCGATAGTGAGGCCATCATGCACGAATTATTTACCGTAGGCATCCATTGATGAAGACCTCCAGCCGTTGGGTGTTCTCCACTGATACACACCAGGTTTCACTGGCGTATAGCAGCACAGATTTCACGTTCGAGTTGAAAATTTGGATTTTGGTGCGTCGACTAATCTGGTTGTTTGTCCATACATTTCTTAGACTCGCATAGAGAGTAGCGTGGGACACCAAAAGACATTTTACTCCTGTACACTTTTTGAGTTCCATTTTGGTCCCATATCAACTGTACAAAATTTCAGCTCGATCGGAAAAACTATATTTTAGCGCCGGCCATTTTAAATTTTCATACGATTTACGATTTATACGATTTATACGATTTATACGATTTAAAATCACGTTTCCAAAGAAAAATCGCCACAGGTTGCCCCTTAACCCCTAAAAATAAATCAATGAATGATTTATGTTGGAAATTTTACGAGGAACCAACCCTCCGAAGACCGCAAAGCATGTGGAAACCGAATGGCATGCCAACGCTGTTTTACATGTAAGGAATAACAATAAATAATAAAATCTCGTCATTTTATCGATCGGGTGAGGCCTAATAACTTTTTCCACGAACGTCGTATCGGTTTACGGTCTTCGGAGGTCTGATTCCTCGTGAAGTTTTCTACGAAAATCATTCATCGACTTATTTTTAGAGATCTAGGGGTGACTCCTAGCGATTTTTCTTTGCAGAAGTAAAATTTCCCCATAGTAAATCGTATGGAAAACTAAGAATGGCGGGCGCTAAAATATAGTTTTTCCGATCGGTCTGAAATTTTGCACAGTTGATATGGGACCGAAGTGGAACTCAAAAAGTATACAGGAGTTAGTGTTTTTCCATTTTTTGTATTTTCCCATATAAACCGTGTATCAGGCTAATAGGGAGCCCTTACCTTCTGGCCTCACCTTCTTGATCCGTGCACCTACAAAAGTTAAAAGTTTTTCATATCTCATTATATAAAAATCACAAATGTACAAAATTTCATTACATTTGGTTCATTGAATTCGAAGATATAACAACTCAAAGTTGGCTATCGGCTAATTTTAACTTTTTCTAGATTCTTCATAACTTCGTGCAGAATAGTCCGATCTTTTCCAAATTTTGACCACTGATACACAACTAGTTGATTTACTTACTGTGAACATTTGAGAATATTTGAAGCACTTTTTGAAAAGTTACAGCTAGTTGAACATTTTTTGAAAAGTGAAAATTTTGACTGTCCCGATCATTTTGTCTATCCCCTGTATGTCGATCTCGACACCATCATCGATCGTCATTTTGGCTACCAAGATATTGGAAACTTTCAAAATTATCCACTACTTGCCCAGCTACCGTTAAGCTAGGAGGGTTGGCCGTATTTACATTCAGACATCGCAGACAATGGTACTGGTATTTTTTTAAAGAAATCCATCAACAAATTTTGGAGAATTTCCTGTAGGAATCCTTGGAAGAACTCCTGGAGATACCTCAGAAGGAATTGAAGGGATTGGTACCCAAAAACTCAAGACATAAAAACATGAAGGATTCTTTGAAATAATGCCTGGAAGAACTGAAGAACCTGCAGATGTTCTTCTCATAGAAAAATGTCATAGAAAATACCTTGAAAACTGCTAAGTAGGGTAAAAGCTCCCTTTGTGGAGGTAGTACCGTAAACCGGGGTCAAATTGATCAGCGGGGTGAAATTGATCATTTGGGTAGTACATTGTAATTGCATACCAGGGGCTTTTAAGCATCGCAATGATCTCAAACTTTTTACCTCATCTAGTTGCTGGAGGTCTAGAGATGAGTTTAGACTTTTATTTGTTTAGAAAAAAGTTAGTTTTGCCTTATTTTTTTAGAAATTTGCAAAGCATTTCTCACTTAGCTGAAATCATTGCTTCTAAACCACTAGGACTTCCCGTAAATTTTATGTTTTAACATTTTTGTGCAGTCTTGGTTGGAAAGTTATAAAGCTATTCTGAATATGAATAAAGCCTGTATCCGCAATAATCGGGACACAGAAGTACGGTTGTAGCTCAGTAATGAATCATTAAAATTGGCCAAATAATTGACTGAGAACTCTTTGGTGTATGTTTATTATTTGTGCCAAATTTCATGAAAATCGATGCATTACTTTTAACTGGGGATGGAAACCAAACAGACGTGGTTTTAAGCATTTTGTAAAATCTTCACCAATTTTCATTTGCATGAATGATGGTTCTGTTACGTTCTGTTAGTTTTGTGATGATAATTATGAAATTTCGTTAGCAGCTGTAATACTTATAGAGACACTTGCTTGCAAAATTCCTTCAATTTTGATCAATTGGTTTGGAAGCTACTGGTGTTGATAGGAGTGAGTGTTAGTAAAAATTTCTCGTGTTTTTCATGTACGATGTTTGCCTATTCATAACTTTTGCATTTCTATGCCAATTTTCATGAAATTTTCACAGAAGATAGTTGATCATGTGTATAATAAGCCTGCAAAATTTGATGATTATTGGTATAGTACATCCAATAGTACAATCGAAACAATAGAGGGTACTGACTAACTGCTGTCTGAGGGGCTAAAATCACGTTCAGCCCCAATACATGTTCCGACTATAAAATTGTTGATAGTGCATCGATTTTTTTGAAATTATGCCTATGCAACAAATGTAGATTGAGAGGTTTGTGTTCAAAATTTCAGCTATTTTCTTTGTCAAATTCAAAAGTTACAGCGCTGACAAGCAAAACTAGGGGCTGTACAAAATTCAATGGCGCACATTTTACTCTATCGTTGCTACACCAAAAAGCACTGCACTGATTCACATGAAATTTTGTAGGTGAAATAAGCACATCTTAAGATGTTATTAGACCAAATTTTAATAATTTTAATGTATCTATTGCAGAGTTGCAGCTGTATTTCTATGTCCCGATTATTGCGGATACAGGCTTTAAGTTAAAATAAGTTCTTTTTTTGACGAAAAAGTCATTTATTGTAACAAAAATTACTTGATTTAAAGGAAATTGCCTACCTTTAGGCGTAGGGAGAAATTTCAAAATTTAATTTTGCATTTTGAGTATCAAATTCACTAGTTGTAAGAGTTTTGACGCGTTATTCGTGTTTAGAAGAGCAAAATTAAGTGGATAAGGAAAATTTTCTTTTTAACCGATGCTTAATTGTATACTGATCAATTTCACCCCAAAGTGGCATCTTTGGTTTAAATTTGTTGAACAAAATTTTGTCACTTAGTTTCATGGAGATCCACTGGGTACTGATTGTACAGAAATTATTTTGGCAATATTTGAATTGGCACTAATGTTATCCGCAAAAGTTGTTTTAAAGTGATCAATTTGACCCCGGATTACGGTACCAATAGTAGTGGTAGTGTCAATTTAGCACTATTTCGACCAAAAAGTTTGTAAACGACATTTTTAATAGATACATTATTCTTAATTAATAACATTAGTTCAGTTTTGTGTTCTGAATTTGTTTAAAAAAAAACTAGCTATATATATAAAAATGAGTTTAAAGTTCCTGTTACGTACAGTATTAATAAGTTATAGTTAGACCGACATAAGACTCACTGATCGAACCGAGTCAGATTGAGCAGAGCATGAGTACCGCAGAAACAGCTTCTCTGTTGCGCATCGCAGACCGATAGCAGTGTAGGTCGTGCAGGTGGTCCCCGATCTTCGGCTTTTGAGTGCCACCGATCGCGCTGTTGAACAGCAACACAGATGTAGATTAATTTAGTCTTCTCCCGTACGTCGGTCGCGCCGGCAGGAATAAATTTATATACAGTCCGCTAAAGTAACGTTTGTCTAGTTCGTGTTTTATTGCAATCAATATACCGCAGTTAAGTGCAAACCGACGAGTGTTTAAACCGCAGTCCGAAATCCGCAACCGCAACTATTCCGCGAGTGAACCGTGGGGTGCTTTGTCCGGCCAGTGAAGATAGTTTTATACGTAACAGTTCCTTTGAGGCAACAAAACTTAAGAACGGGTGGATCGATCAACATGACTCTTGCACGGTTCGATTCGTATTCGTGTTGGCTGTGTTTATATGTACAAAAAGTTACCAAAATCATCTAGAAAAGTATGAAAATAGTCAAGTTACTGATTTTTTATGAGCTGGGAAGGAAATCAACATGATCGAATTAAAACCAATCTAGAGGGCGGTGCTGCAATGACCTTAACAGTTGTCAAACCATCACAAGTGGGCAAGACAAAGTTTGCCGGGTCTGCTAGTTTTAAATATTTTTTTTCTTTATTTTTTTTTTGTTTGCTCCTTTGCACCAATAGTGGTGGTAGTGTTCCTATAGTGGTGGGTCCAATAAGAATTCAATGGGATGCACCACTACGCGAACCAATGTTAAATTTTACCACCATAATATTTAGGAACCGTGTACCCACCGACGAACTGACGTGACTCTCAATCTCAAGACATGACCGAAAACTTAAAATGGTCAATTTAAAAGCCAGTGATCGCAAATGTCAAACTGAAAGTGACGTCTGAAAAAAATGAAGACCCTTCTGCAGGCGTCGTCTTGGTGGGAAGGAGATTGTAAATATAAACACGTGAAAGCCGGTTATGAATATGAATACGTGGGAACTCAGAATGTAGCTTTCTATGGTTTACTCTTGGTTTACTCACACATTTGAGTATAAAAATTGAGAAATTTATGTTCAATGTCCCAGCCGTAGTGAAATGACACCAAATACTGGTGGCTGTTCTGTTGCTACCATCTGCATACTATATTTTTTCACCTACCATATCGAAAGAGCGTCGCGATGTCGCGATGATGCTACTGACTGTTCCGGCTGCCGCTTAGAATATCGAGTGCTCGGCCGGCCACTGTTTTTTAAATTTGGAAAACATTAATCTAATCCCTGATAAAAAAGATCATAGAGATAAAACAGAATGTATTGTTACAACACGCTGAAATGAATGGTATTTACCATTATTTCAATTGTTTAAAACGATAGAGTAACAACAGACCTTATGGTTTTCCACCATAGCATGTATTGTAAATGTCGCTTTTACAATAAAAAATGGGGGTTGTTATGTATCTTTACCATAAAAAAATCCAAATTTTCTGAAGTAAATTCAAGTCAACTACCATTCAATTTATTGTGTTTTCATTATTGGAATATCTAATGCCATTGATATTATTGTGCACGTATTGTAGTTCCAATACAGCATTTTCAGCAGGAAAATACGAACACAATATAATTTGTTGTTGAACAGCCAATATTATCATTATTCAATGGTAGTTTATGGCGATTGTATTGGAATTTTTTATTAGGGATATCATCAAATTTAGCTTGTTCATGCAATGAAAAAGATTGCTCCGGGAACATTTACTTCGTGTATTTTGGTGAAATGATTGTGTCCTGATATAAAATTAGCAGAATAGCAACAGAACGGCGAACGGGAGAAGGCAGCAATGACGAGGGCGACGCCACGGAATGTAAACATGCACTCTAAAATAAATCCAAGAAAAGATTCAAATAATGTGAGATTTATCGATGTTCAACGCGAACAAAAAGCTGCATTTTCAAAAGTGTTCAGTAATTTTTCCTTTTCTTTGTCAATTGTGAGGAATATAGGTAATTATTTACATTAAAAGAGCATCGTTCGACATTTGGAAAAACTTGCCATTTCAACACAAGTATGCGTGGTATTTTTTAAGAGTGCTCGATGTTGTTCGGTCAAAATAGTTCTGAACCAAAATCAACAGATGGCGTTATTAATTCAACGGTTTTTAATTTGAACTTTTGGACGCGCATTTCATGGTACTTTGCACTAGCCTACACGTCAGTTTGTCGGTGGTGTACCTATAGTTGGTGTAAGTGACTTATTAAAAAAAACTGAAATAAACGATGTTTTTTTTACATTTTTCCTAGCAAATTTAAATGAACAACTACCGATTAACGTGCTCAGACTTTTTATTTTGTTGTGTTATATTTTTTTTTCAATTATTTTACTACAATGAGCTACTAATAGCACCACTATTTGTATGTTTACCCTAATAGATTTCGGAGAAATTTCTGCTTGTGAAAATCTTTGGAAAAAAAGTTGAGGTAATCCCCGGAGGAAAATCTTAATAAATCCAAAGTAATGCAATGGAGCAATGCCTGAAGGAACCATAAGAAAAAATCTCTTGAGATTTTTCTAGAGGAATTTCCAAATAAATGCCTGAGAAAATCCATGAATAAATGGAGCAATATCTGAAGGAATCTGAGATGCAAATCAAGCAATAATTTCATAGAATCTAAACATCTGAATTGATAAAGAAAACCCTGAAAAAAGTCCAATTTTTTAGGAAATAAATTTACTTACAACTGCTTCTTTTGAAGAAATGTTTGAAGGAATTCCTGCAGAAACCCTTAGTAAAATTCCTAGAAGGATTTTTTGAGAAATTTTGGAGAAATCCCTTAGAAAACTCTTAGAAAAACTGATTGAAGAAATACATGAAATAATCCACGCTCTTGCAGCAATCCTTGAATGAATTTTTCTATAGAATCCCTTCACGGATGCCAAGAGTAATTTCGGAAGAAATTTCTGAGGAAACACAAGGACTAGTTTCAAGATTAATCTTTTGAGAAATTTTCCGAGAAACTTCTGAAGCAGTGCCATGGAAAATTCCAGTGAGAATTACTGAAAGAGTATCCAGAGGAATCCCTAAAGAAATTTTCAAAGAAAATCATGGATAGGGATGCATTTTGATGGGATACTAAGAGAAACCTTAAAAAAATCCGGCGATAATCTTTTTCTGTAAACATTTCAGGTTATTTTTGATAAATCCTTATGGAATCCCCAAAGGAATATATGGCAGTATTCCTGGAAGTAATCCTCAAAAACTTCAAGAAATTTCAAGAAGAACTCTTGTGATGATACTCATAAAAAAATTCCAGCAAGAATTACATTTCGTGGTAATTACAGACAAATTTGGGACAGGATTATATCATTCAGAGGCATTACGGAGGTGTTTTCAGGGGTTTTGGACCGTCTCTGGTACGTTATATTTAAGGGGGATTTTGGAGGCATTTCAGGAAGTTTCAAATTGATTTTGGTGGGATTCAGAGGCGTTTTCGGGGGTTTCGGAGCGTGCGTTACATGAGGTCCGAGGGAGTCACCTTCACCAAACCTCTTATACGACCCTGACCTAAATTACCTCGAAACGCACCTGAAACCTCCGTAATCCCATTGAAATGTCCATGAAATAATCATAATCCATTTGAAATGCCTCTGAAACCCCTTTAGACGCCTTTAATTGAGTCTATAAACCCCCTAAAACGCCCATGAAAGCCCCGTTTTTCCTTACCCCACTGTTGGGGCAATTAAGCCACTGCGTTCAATTATTGAAGTTTTGTGGCAAGTCCGTTTTTGTGTTGTTTTGGCAAAGCCCCTTAAAACGTCCCTGAAATGCTATCAAACACCCCTAAAACCTCTAGGAAAGTTCTTGAAATGTTCCTGAAATAACATGAAACTCTCTTAAGGACAAGGTAGTTGGAGTACATAGCTCCAATTTTCTCGAACACAAATCTAGAGAACCATCAAACGTATCTGGTTGAAAATGTAACTTGATACTTGCTTTCGCGTAGTCAACAATGAGATACATTTTCAGCCAGATCCGTTTGACGGTTCTCTAGATTTGTTCTCGAGAAAATTTGAGCTGTGTACTCCAAATACCTTGTCCTTAACCCTAAAAGGGATACCTTCATGGCCTTAGTTTCGTCATCTCGCTGAGTGTGTTCCATCAAAGACGAACTCTGAAAGGCGCCTGGGGTCTAACGGACCCCAGGTATCCCTTTTAGGGTTAAATAACTCTGAAAGGATTCTGTAATACCTTGAAAGGCCCCTCACATCCCTTGCAATGCTCTTTAAAGGCTCCTGACCCAGACAACCAGTCATCGTATAAGATGTTGCATAAGATGTTAAAGTGGAGGCGATATGCGTACATTTTACATGCGCCTAAATGGAGGCAGGCACGCATAAGGCCTCCACTTTATCATCTTATGCAACATCTTATACGATGACTGGTTGTCTGGGGAGTTCCCTTTGAAACGCCAAAAAACATCTTGTCAGAACACCATTAAAAAGCTCCTCAAACCCCTGAAACAACCCCTTAAAACGCCCATGAAGCCCCTTGGAACCTCCTTTTTTGGGCCCTCTGGGAACTTTCTGGAAACCCCCTTAGCCCAATCAAAAATGCCCAGGAACAAGACCTGTTCTCGCGAACTAGATTCCCTCATTATAAATTCCAAACATAAGTTATGCATAAATTTCCCTCTTTTTAAATTATGCAAATTTTTAATTTATGCAGTCCCAGCCATGTCCATAAAAAGAGTTTCCAGTGTACAAAATTTCAAGTAAATTGGTTCAAAATTGACTGAGTTATATGTAGCGGAGATGTGCCCAAAATAGAAACACCGCCCGAGTGGCTCGGTACCCTAGCTCAAATACACCATGATTGTGCACCTTCATAACTTTTTTTTTGCCTGTATT